>NW_026555341.1:9540525-9874757 GCF_029017545.1 Prosopis cineraria | reverse complement strand
TCTACTGTGAACGCTCCACCACCGTTCCTTAGTAAGACGTATGACATGGTGGATGACCCGGCCTCTGATGCGATCGTGTCTTGGAGCCCAACCAACAATAGCTTTGTGGTTTGGAACCCTCCAGAGTTTGCCAGAGATCTCTTGCCTAAGTACTTCAAGCACAATAATTTCTCCAGCTTTGTGAGGCAGCTGAACACTTATGTATGTCTTTCTTTCTCTTGCAACCATTTTAAGATTCCTTGCACCATTATTTTTATGTTGAGTTTAAATTGTTGTTAGTGTTTTTCATGAGATAGACTGTACTTTATCAGGGTACAGTATTTTGGTTTGAATGCTTTAGAGTTGATTTGGTTAAAAATTATCCTTAAATCAGTTTGGCAGTGAATTTGAATTGCAGTCTAAAATTGTTTGGGCCCACCTGTGGCAACAAAATAAGATTCTAACTAGCAGTCTGTGTGCTATAATACTGAGGAGAAAGGGCGATCTTTTCTTTCTGCCTTGTTTCTTTGGCCGCAATCTACCATCCTGGTTCCTTTTCAAATAAGGGACATAGATGTCGATATGACTTTGGCATCTCTTCAGCTTTTCAACTGAGCCAAAAGCTGGACCAAGAGGCGTAATTTGCTTCTATGTATCAGAAGAATAGTTGGCCTATAAAAAAATCTAAGTTTGATATCTATTCCTCCAGCATTTAGTCAGCAAATAAATGGAGTAAAAGGGGGAAATTGAAAAAGAAATCAATTCTCAGGTTTATCAGTCACTTGGTTTCTATTTTATTCGTGTATTATATGATAACGGGCTATTAAAGCTGCCATAAGAGCCCAAATGAAGTTAGAAAATTTGGGATCGCTGGGAATATAATGAAATTACCTTACATGGTGAGTTTGTTGATATGCTTTTTAAACCTGGCGTTGGCTCTTATTAAATCGCCTATTGAGGAGAATGTCCCAGTGACAGGAAGAATTGAAAAGTTTTAGTTAATTATTCTCCTTGTGAATTATTGTAGTTTTGCTCTCCCCAGGATGAGTATTATGTAAGTTTCACAATTTTTTTGCAAGAAATATTATTTAGTTGTTCTATTTTTGGGTAGTGAGCACACAAGGCTTGGGCTTTGCTAGATATAATATGGGACTTTAGTGATCATTGATTCCATAGAAGAGGGTGATCCAATTTGCTATCCATGTTGTGAAATGGATAATAATTTACTTTACTACCCAAGGATACTCATTTTGGTGAATAGAATAACTGCCTAAAGGCAACAGAGCTGCCTTTCATGCAGCTGTTATGCTTTTCTGATGTTAATGTCACCTGAATTTTTTCCTTGCAATTGGGATAATTAATAGCATTTTGCTTTTGTTTTGGAGCCTCTCATAGTGAATTTGGCATAAGCAAGTACTGAATCCTGGTATCTCAGGTTGCATTGAGTCTGTGTCTTTTCTGTGATCAATACGAGGTTGTTGCAAGCGGTTTTGTTATTTTAGTACTCGAACATCTATATGGTGCTCTTTCTACTGCATATTTGGTGAATTCTCTTTTGAATAGAAACCCAATTTATTTATTAGTTCAATTGCCTTTTTTTTTCGGAAGATAATTCCTGATTTTGCAGCATCCACTTAATGTAGACATTCTTACTATAGAAACTAAGATAGGTAATTTTCTGCATGGAAATGGTCCCATGTAGATTTAACTTCTTGCAGAATGATTGAAAATATCTGATATATTAACATTTGTGTTTCATTATTGATATTTTCAGCTCGACTAATATCAGAAGTAGCATTTTATAATTGATTGGAGAGTCTCTCTTTTGAAGCTGGTCCATAGGCCCATGAAATGAATAGATTTTAGATCTTCCCGAGTTATTTTATTGTTTTGCCAGACCCATTTGTGTTAATCTTTGTTCTACATTTCAAGTTTAAGTTTGGCCAAGGATGCCTACTATAGCATTTGTGCGATTTGAATATTTGCATTGCAAGTGATTGTATTTGCCACGCATGCCTATTATATTGTTGGTACAATTTGATGTATTAAACCTCATGATCTTAAATAGGGTTTTCGAAAGGTGGATCCAGATCGATGGGAATTTGCAAATGAGGGCTTTTTAAGGGGTCAGAAGCACTTGCTTAAGAGTATTACTCGACGAAAACCTGCCCATGGCCATAATAATCAACAAGTACAGCAGTCACAAGGACATAGTTCTTCAGTAGGGGCATGTGTAGAAGTGGGGAAGTTTGGACTTGAAGAAGAGGTTGAGAGGCTTAAAAGAGATAAGAATGTGCTCATGCAGGAGCTTGTGAGGTTGAGGCAGCAGCAAACAGACCACTGATAACCGGCTGCAGACAATGGTTCAGCGCCTTCAAGGAATGGAACAACGACAACAGCAAATGATGTCATTCCTTGCCAAGGCTGTACAGAGCCCTGGCTTTTTTGCTCAGTTTGTGCAACAGCAAACGAGAGCAATAGACGCATAACTGAAGCCAACAAAAAACGGCGGCTTAAGCAGGAAGGTATTGCTGAAACAGAGTGTACTCTACTCCTTCTCCTGATGGACAAATTGTTAAGTATCAACCTCTTATGAATGAAGCGGCAAAAGCAATGCTAACGAAGATAATGAAATTGGATGGTTCACAGCTGGAATCTTTTAATAACAACCTTGATAACTACTTGATTGGGGATGGATCATCATCATCCAGTGCAATGGACAGCAGTAGCTCTTCAAGCTGGACTTCTGGAGTTACACTCCAAGAGGTCCAACCAACTTCTGTGCAGTCTTCTCACATTCCAGCTGCATCAGGAGCTTCAGGGCCCTTAGCTGACAAATCTGAAATCCCATCTACAAAAACTGCACTGCTGCTCTCTCTGCTTCTCAGGTAGGCGTCATAATACCTGAGCTTTCGCCCATACCAGAGATGGTGACAGAAAATGTTCTTGAAGAAAATTATGTCAGATCTGCGATGGACAATTCAGATCCTACTTCATTGGACTGAATGAGTCATTGACCCCTGATGTTGGTAGCATTTCTCCTGATGCAGACATTGATGATTTGTTACGCAATCCTTCCTTTGGGATGATTTTCTTTTGCAAAGTCCATTACTGAGGATATTGAGATCATTGCTGCTGAAGCAGTGTCCAATGAGGTGCAGCCAATGGAAGACGGTTGGGACAAAGCTGAACACATGAGCCAACTTACAGAGCAGATGGGTCTTCTTTCTTCTGATCCAAGAGCAGGTTGATTGTCTTTATTAGGAATGTAGATTGTAGATTAATCTTTCATGTCGACTATAGTAAATCCTCTTCCAAACAATACATCAGTCATGTGTATGACATAATTCCATCTCCACTTGCCCACCTTGAAAGCTGATGCTTTTCCTTTGCAAATCCTGTATCTAGTTTGTATATGAGGCCCTAATCTAATCAAATCTGGTTATTTATTTTTCCTTAGACTTTGTGTTGGATTAGCAGTGGAATCACGGTGGTCTTAAGATGTCATTATTAGGGCATATCTTTGTTTCTTATTACCATCGAAGCTTTTCCCCGGCATTGGTTTTATCTTCAGTTTAATATTTTATCTTCAAAAAAGAGAGTGGATGGATCGAATGATACATGTAATATATTTGGTGGAGTTACATTAGTATAAATTACTCGTGATGGCGAGCTGTGTTACAGAAATCAAATAACAAGAAGCGGCTACAAAGGAACACTTTGACTTCCTCTTCATAACTAGCTACAATTGGTGATAAACTCTAAGCATCCCCTGCCCACCCCTATCTGTGTCATCACAAACAGTTATTAGTGCTCTCATCGTCTCATGGCTCTCAAAACAGTCAGTCATTTCTTCCGTCCTAACCTGTTTTCTGATCACCTGCGCTCCTGCTTTATTTGTTAGTTGATTGGGCGAGTGAGGGCATAAACTATGAGTGCAAAATTGTGAAAGAAATTTTTTTTAGGAAAAAAAAAAAAAGGCTAATGAAGTTCAAAATTACAGCGGCGGTGAGGGCAAATATTCGAAAATGGGTGCCAATTTTGAATTTCCTCAAAGCAAGTACATTAAGAAGTATGTAAATTTGCCACATACATTGCACTCGGCGGGTCTCAAGACCAAAGCCATATTCATTATTTTGTTTAGGCTATATGATTGACCCCCCCACCAAGAATGGGCATCATCTGTTTAAATCTCTCTTTCGGATTTGCTACAAAAATGAAAATTTTTGAAGCACCCATCGGAAATTTTAAATGAAATAGAACAACGAGATCCTACGGCAAAGAAGCAATCACTAATAGTGTTTAGTTGGAGGGAGGGAGGAGATATTATAAAGAATTCAACTTACAAAAATTGGATAAGTGGAGTTAAAAGCTTCCAGTATTTTTCTTGCTCTTTTATCTAACATCTTTTTGTTAAAATTTTATAGCCACATTTATCAATTTCTTTCAAATCTAACTCATTAAAATCTCCCCTCCCCTCCAATCCAACCAATCAGGGGATAAACGTCAATTACCAACTGAGCTCATTGAATACATTCATTCTTCGGTGCACAACCGTAGGCCCAATCAAGAACCACCAAGAAAAGGTTTTTAGGTAAAGAGTCAGCATGGCCAATGTTCCTGGTGCATTAATGGGCGTAAGCACATCTAAAGAATGCAATTTCTTTTATTAAAATATATAAGTGAATCGTTAGACAACAATCAAGTTGTGACACATCCTTAAAACCCAAACACCAACTTAGAGAAGAGAGCAAGCACCCCACACACAAAATCATTTTTCACTCGTGTGAATCCCACATCATGTACTGACAACACATGCCACAAGCTCCAGCTAACCGTGAGATCTGATGAAACATTACTCAGTGAAATCAGCGAGCGAGAGGTCATCTGCCGCCCCTTAAATGTTGAGTTTGATCCATTATATAGACACCTTTGACTAAGCCGCAAGGACAATGATCACGATGAGAAGCACAATTCCAAAGATCACCAAGAGTAAGCAAGTCTAGGAAAAACAAAAGGAAGTGAGCCTAAAGAAGAAAATACTTAAAGCTGAACATAACGATGAAAAAGAGCAGTGAAAAGATCTAAACTGGTAGATAATCTACAATTTCTCCGGTAAACATAAGTGGACTGTAAGTAACTGCCATGCAAACCAACCCATCACCTCTCAACCCCCAAAAGCAAAAGGCAATGGCTGTGAATCATGCAACGAGACAAAAATAGCAGATGCTACTAAGGTTGCTTATGTTGGTTCAACTTTGCATAAGACAAGACGTTATGGGACAATAGAGAATTAATTGAGGAGCAGGGAAAGAGATTAATTAATAACAGCCTAAACAAATTAAGAAAACAAATAAATTACCAGAGATGAATTCGATCTTTGGGTCTTTGCAGCTTTCACCAGATGAGATTTTGCTTGCGCAGTTGCTGCATGTGAGTTCTCAATGTTGGAGCCAATATCATCTACAAGACAGAAATTAGCATCATATAACATGAACCATTCCAAACACATTGTTTCGTATAGAAGAATGGGTGTATCACACCCCAAAAAGAAAAAGAATGAATAATGCATGTAAGTCAGCCAATAATATTGAGAATAATCGGAGTTACCAATCATGGTTCCTTGCTCATGAACAAGCACAGCAAGATCTTTGAAGATCTCATTTACTTCGCCAATTTGCTGCTGGATTTCTTGAATGCCTTGCTCCCTTTCCTCAATGATAGCCTCATTAAATACAATCTCATTATCCAACATCAAGACCTCCTGCCTGCAGCATGAAATATGCAAGAGTTAAGGTGCCATTAAAGTAAAATATGCGAGAGGATGAAATTGGAAATGGCCTTTTGACAATATAAATCTGAGTTAAATACTTAAATTTCTATCAGAATGAAAAAGATCCACGAAAGGATTCAGCCATTACCTACCAGATCTTGGTATTATTTCTTCTTCAGCCTTTTAAAGCTTGAACAATGATGAGTAATATTTCATCTATATTTCAGAACTGTTTGTCACATAAACTATATTGCTAAATAAATCGTTGAAAACTTCATTGGTTCTTACTTGAAAAGAAGAAAAGGCACCATAGTTTCATGAAAATAAATCAGTAAATCAGGTAGCGATCATTATCATTAAGTTGCTAGCAGATCTCTTAAGTTACTATCATTAAAACATGAAAAGTCACCTTCTGGATTCAACAAGAAGAGCCCGCTGTTCTTGGCTCTTACTGGAGACATCTATCTCACTAGCTGTATAGCTGCAATACAAAACTTCATAAGCAATACATGCAGAGGCAATAAGTACTAATGAATAATGACAGAAAATTGACTGTCAACAGAAAAGCTCAGAAAAAGGGAAGTACAGACTAAAGCTGTAATTTTCTCAAGGTAGTCTGTTCTTCTCTTCCTCAAATCAATTAACTCAATAAAGTTGCATCGAAATAAGTCACCTTGAGGGAAGAACTGCTTGTGGAACGAAAGGAGTGTAAGCTGTTTCCCTCTCAGCTGCAAGCCGTTGGGCCTTCTGAAACTCTTTCAATACTGCCTGAAAGTCTTTTGCAAGTTTGGCATCCGCTATCTTCTTGCTTGCCTGCAATCATGACAAAGGAATTGAAGTTTGTGTCACCCTAAAAATGAAATACAGAAAACATTTATAATGTTGGTTAAAAAGATAAGATGAACTCTATTGTTGAACTTAGATCACTTAATGTAAAAGTTTCAGGAAGAATCTTAATAAGAACAGCATAGCTTTCTTTTCATATATTCACACATTTTAGAATATGACTAGCATGTGTATGCTCCTTAGTCCTCATACTAACTTGTTACACGCCATCAAAATGTGCTTTTAGATATGAATAAGAAGCCAATATACGAAAAAGGTTTAAACTTACATTAACTTCACCATGGTGATCTATTTCACTAGCTTGCTTAAGTTTAGCTGATGTGTCCTTCACCAATTGCCCAATATGTAGTCTTGTTTTGTGCCTGAAAGTTGAGAGCAGTCAGAAAAACAGTGAAAGAAAAAGATCGCCCAAGATTGCTGTTACAGATAATGATCAGAAGACATCAACTTGACTAGAATATATCACTAGGCATCAACTTCATCAAAAAGAAGACAACAACTTGACTAGAATTTATTAATGTCCAATTTACCAACAACCTTGACATTGTCTATCACCTCGACTACTCTCAACTCATAAATCTAACCATAAATAGAAAGGAAAATATGATTAGTTCAATTGCATAATGTGTCTTGATAAAAGTGTTGTCATAAATATATAACACACTGTAGCTTAATCTCAAATAAAGAACAGCGAGGGAAGATAGCAATAGGACTGTGGCCAAAATAGGAGTATCCATGAGAAGTGGAGGCAGAATGTTATTCATTGTGAGATGATAAACAACGAGATTGACATACTACAGTATAGAGTTGTACTTCTAATCATTCAGTAGCTAGAGGATCTGACATCCTTAAAGCAGTAACAGGGAGACATGAAACCTGAAATTTCAATAATTCCTGATTTTCGACAAAATCCAAGAGGGCACCTAACCAGAGTAGAGCTATCAAGAACATCCTAATAAATTCATCATTCAAATTATACTAGCAGTATATATAAACATTATACGGCGTAGTTTAAAATTAGCAACAAAACTCAATCCATTGTACTGGTAAGAAAGAAGCAACAGACCATTTAATCAACGTAAACAACAATAGCCCATCGTTTCAACATAAACAAGCAAATCATATATTCCAGAATCATGAAAATAATCGAATTACACAAACGGACGCACTTACAGCTTCTCGCGAAGCTCGGGCGTGTCTTTCGGGGTTCCAAGGGTGTTGACGAGCCTCTGAAACGTTGACACGGCTGTGTTGATCTGAAATACACCGGACGCCACGGCCTGTGTAGGGTCTTGCTTGCCATTGATTAGGTCTCGCCTCGGAGCGAAAGGCCGGCCGGCTTCGATATCCTGAAAGCTCATACTGCTATTATCGCTCCCGACAATAACCCTAACTTTCCCGAGAAAATCAAACAGAAATCCTTGAGAAAGCAAGAGAACGCGGTGTTTTGATTATAGCGATCTGCGAACCACAATCGAATTTCGGTGAATTAGGGCTAACAGATGCTATCAACTCGGCGCGGATTGAGGAGAGAGAAAACTGACGCCGATGCTGATGATGGTGGTGATGATGGTTTAGAGAGAGATTGAAGGGTAGAAACTAGAAAGTGTGGAATGTCTCTAATGTACGATTCGGTGAGGGAGTTTCTTCGGGGAAGGACCTATGAGGGATGGACCCTTGGTTGTAAACTTGTAATACGTTGCCGGCACGTTGATGTGGAGCCCATAAGACACGTGGTGGGTTCGTATAGGCCAAAGGTGAAGCTTCTTTATTTATTAATTTGAATGGAAAGGTGAAGCTTCTTTTTTGGTGGCAGGGCCTGGCCTCTGGTGAATTCAATCATCACACCCATTGTTAATTCCAGCTTTAAAGTTTAAATTATTATTGTCGGACGATTTTTGTGGTGCATGAACTTCTTTTTCAAAAAAAAAAAAAAAAAATACTCCCACCATTTTTAATTTTTTAAAGAATTAATTGTTAATAAATATAACACATTTTTAATATTTTAAAATATAATTATTATTTTTTAAGAAAATTATTATTAATAAATAATTTTAAATTTATTATAAAATGTTTAATAGAAATAAATATAAAAAAATAAGATTAATTTAAAAATAAATATTTTATTAAAAGGTAAGAATTTATTAAAAATATCTTATATTTTTTAATAAAAAAATAATTTTAAGTCTTTGTATTTTACTTAAATTTTATTATAAATTTTTATATTTTTTCATATTATAATCTTTATATTTTTATTTTTTAATATTTTAAATTAAAATTCAAACAAAGAGTAGAAACATAAAGTTATATTTTTTATATTGAAATGAAATAAAAAAAAAATAATTTTGATATTTGATTTGGATGAAGAAGTTTGAGTGTGCACTGACACGTAGGAGTATATTTCAACCGCAATGATCATCATCAGCATCAATCATAACCGTCATAGTATATAAAATTTAAATCATGAACATTGTTTTTCTTTTTCAGCCAGCACTGTAATGTTGTTTGAATTTTTCATTTCTGTTCACACATCATCATGTTCATGGTTTTCATGTCACTTGAGCTTGCTCTAGATGGCCATTGAAAACCCTTTTTTTTTTTTTTCTTAACTATCCTAACTGACTTTTCCTCATAGAAAAAGGGCTTTACACACATCTACACTGTACATAAATACACAGTACCCCACTCGTACACCTAGTAATATTTTTTTCTTAGATCACTACTTGATAATAGAATTCACAACCTCTCTTTTTCAAGGAAGTGTAGGATGACTTTACACACACCTAATAATGTATTTTCCTAAACTACTTAAGAATAGAACTAATAATCTCCTCCTTTTAAAGAGGTGCAAGATGCCATTGAACCAAGAGGTGCTTGGTAACCATTGAAACTATTTATACTACTATAGTATTGTATATCCTCTCCATCCTAAATTATAAGATAACTTTAAAGGAATTTTATTATTTTAAAATATAAAATAATTTAAAAAAAATGAGATTTTATTAATAATACTTTTTCATTGTTATCCTTTAAGGGAAGAAAAAAAACTTAAATAATATTGTTGCGTAATGATTAAATTTTTAAAAGTTTTGAAAAAAAAGTTTGTAAAGTGTCATTATTATATTTTATTAGGAAAAATAAAACTTTAAATCTATACACTTTACTTCGTTTTGTTATTGGTCCTTAACTTTTTTTTTAGTATTTTAGGTTCTTATACTTTTATTTTTTATTATTTTAAGTCCCTTCAAGATCTCTATACTTTATTCATGAAAGAATTTTAAATAATAAAATTAAAAGTACAAAAATTAATAGCAAAACGCGAATATAGTGCAAAAACCCAAAGTTATATTTTCTTATTTTATTATTATATATAATCTTATCTCAAATTGTTTAATGATTTGGGACTGAGAAGATACTAATTTTTTATTTCTTATTTTCAATTCATTAAATTATAAAGGTTTTAAACTTTTGTTTTTTTTTCTAAAGGAATTTAAATTCTAAAGAAATTAGAAATGTTACTTTTGCCCTTATTAAACTATGGAGTTTTTATGCAATGATTGGGCCAGCATATGTAAAAGCCCGCTCACATAGCGCGGAAGAATTGAAAAGTGTTTTTTGAAATCAAACTTGACGCTCAACCTGTCTGTCAAGGATACATCATTCAAACTGGCCACAAGAAAAAAAAAAAAAACAAGGATACTTTGCTCAAAATTTGTTGATTTAACTAGGGTTAAATTGATACTAAATTGATACTCCATATAACAAATTAAGTTAACATATTTAATTTATTATTGACATACCATATTACAAATTAAAAAATATTATTTAATAAATTTCATAACTCATTCTTTTAGTTTAAATAAGACTTTAGCAAAAAATTCAACTTATAGTATATCTACCTATATTGAAGTTATCTATATAATTAGTAATAATATCTAAAAGAATAGTGACTGTGTATAATCAATTATAACATCAACTCATCCAGTTTAATCAATCATTGACTGATTTGATTCAATTTATGGTAACATTATAAGAAAGAGAAAGAGATAGGGGAAGTGTACAAGAACAGTCACAAGAGAAACTTTTGAGAGGTATGTAAAAATATACATATTTTCCGGACATAAAACTGAGATTTGAAATAAATTGGAGTTTTTAAGCATGGTCTAGCTTGTTATAAGGGCCAACCTCTTTGCTAGTCAGCTGGGGAAACGTTGAAAAAGCAATATGCCTACATGGGGAGACATTTGAATTTCCTTTTAAAATTATTCAATATTTATAAACTAGTTTATGCCCCTGCGTGATGCAAGGGGACACATTATTGATGCTATTTTACTTTTTTTGCCAGAATTTGTGTTAATTTTTGTGATCAACTGGAAATAATTTCAATATTATTTGTCATGATAAAAATTTTTATATTGAAATTATATTATTTAAAAGAAGATTTGGAAATAATGGAAGGAATTTGAATCTGAAAGAGAGAGATTGTATGTTAAGAAAGAATTGCGCAATTCCTTTTAAGAAAAAAAATCTTTCAAAGGGCAAATGGAATTAAATTTAGCAATCCAAGCTTTTAGGAAAATAGAAAAAGTTAGAAAATACTCGTGAAAAAAATACTTTGCAATTCATGAGAAGAAAAATATTTTACAAACTTGTTCTGGTATGTAGAAGTGAAAGAGGATTTATAAATCTCTTCGCCTTCTTCCATCCAAAGCATCAGTTTCAATACAACCATTGCAAGGTAAAAATATTTTGTCGTCGCTCTTTGATTGCACACATAAGTCAACTCCAAGCTACAAAAACATAAAGTTACGAAAATATTTATTCTCTCTATTAAAAAATATAAGATATTTTTTAAAGAGTTGAATATTTAAAAATATAATATATTTTTATTCTTTTAATGTATAATTATCATCTTTTTTAAAAAAATATTCATATTGATAATAACTTTATATTTATTATAGGGTGTTTAATAAAAATAAATATAAAAAGATATGATTAATTTAAAATTAGGTAATAATTTTATTAAAAGGGTGAAATTTAATTAAAAATACTTTATATTTTTTAATAAAGAGTGTGTAAATTTAAAATAAATGTATAAAAAATAATAGCCACCGATTAAATAATAATACTTCAATGTTGCTATTGCTTTTACTTTATGACAAACAATAATAAAGATTATTTATTATAAAAAAATTATCATTACTTTTTTTTTTAAAGAAACTTTTAGACAGCTCGTGATTGAACTTAATTTCAGCCAACCTTCTAAAACTTTAAAATTTTACTGCAATGTGAGGGATTAAAATAAAATTAAAAAATAACTTAAATAATTTTATTATCATTGGTGAAATTAGGCACATGAATAATTCATGTAGAGAAAATGAATAATTAATATATAAAAAATTAGCAACTAAAGTAAGTGAAATTTATAACTTTTATTAATAATATAACATCTTTATGAATTTACAACTCTCATTTTACTTATATCAATTATTCATTTTTTACACGTTAATTATTTATTTTCTTTATACGAGTTATTAATGTTCCTAACTTCACTTATTTATATTCATAGTAGTGTTTTGCTGTTAATGAGAGTTATAAATTCTATCTACATTAATTATTCATTTTTATATGTTACTTTTTTATTTTTATATATTAATTATCTATTTTATTAGTGATAGTAAAATGATTTGAATTAATTTTTTAATTGCATTTTAGTTTTTAACATATGCAGTGAATTTTTATAATTTTAAAATATTGATTGAAATTAAGTTGGGTAAACCAGTGCTAACTGAAATTTTTCTAATATTTTTTAAGGAAGCATTGTGATTATGCCTTGTCTATTCCTCGCTGGTGGAGTTGTCACGGCCAGAGCCCTTCATGCACGGTAAGACCTCCATTGTGATTTGACCCCACTAAACTTTTGAAAACGATTGTCTTTTTTTTTCTCTAGGTTTTTCTTTCGCACACTTTCTTTAAGAATAAAGGTCTCCAGTATTACTCAAAAAAAAAAAAAAAACACCACTTAGTAATTGTACAGTGATTTTATATTATGCCCCCACTTCTCAGCCTCCTTTGAACTCATTAACTGAGAAATTAAGAAAGAGAGAGAGAGAGAAGCAAGCACAGATCCCTCATTCTTGTTGCTCTCTTCATTGTGCAAGGGAAGAAACCACGGTGGGGAAAATAACTAATTGAGAGGAAAAATATTTAAGTAGATCGAATGTATTACAACATTTATGATCTGTGCAATAAAAATATGATATTTAAATAACATTAAATATAAATTAATTAAGATATTAGTGATAGTAGAGAGAGAAAATGCAAGAAATCAAATGTGCATTCTATTATAAAATAAAATTAATTTAAAAAATATCACACAAAATTTTATTTAGATTATTTAGAGCATTTTAATTGAATAGACCATAAATAAAGTGGTACAGCCAATTTGTCCAAGTATTTCTCAATTGAGAGAGCATGGGGATTTGATTTCAAATGGAATGATCTGCTTACGGGGTAAATGGTCCTTGGAGTGCATTGCTTCGGTTTTAATATTTAATAAATTTTTATTATTTTAGTTTAATTTAAGTGGTCATTATAGTTTATTTTAGAATTTTGATTTCCAAGCCATTGTAGGTTTTTTAAACTTGTGTTTATAGGCTTTAAATTTAAGGAGAATCACACTTAAGGCCATGTAAAGCAAGAAAGCTACAATTAGGCCCAAAAGAATCTGAATTGATTCCATAAGCCTAAAGGCCCTATATACAATTAAAATTTATTATGAAATGATAAAATTGCCCTTGGTTTGAAAAAGAAGCATCATGCAATGTGTAGAATCTTGAACCATAATGATGGGTGTTGAAGTGTTATCGCCAATAGTAATGGTAGCAGAGAGTAGGAAATGGAATGGAGTAGGAGGTCTGATCGGCAAGCTCATGCATATGATGGCCAAAATTGAGGGGTTAAATAGGATCCAAAGACTCTTAAGCCTTATATATGTGATAAGCCAAGGAATCATGAGGGCAACAATAATGGAGGTCCAGATCAGCTCATTACTATCATGCCATCACGCCCAGAAAGTTCCCATTCTTTGCACTTGAAATAGATTTAATTAGGGATTTTACATAGGGTAGTTAGGTACATATGAAATAAATTTTTTATTGTAAAAAAATGCATTATAGTTGTGTTCAAATCAAAATTGATGTTGTGATTTAGTTGCTAATATAATCTAACTTGGTTACAAATGTGACTTGACTTGTTTGCTGAACTCTAAATTGATAGTAGATTATTTGTTGTAAAATCATGATGGTTTACTTGTTTATATTAGATTCACATGTGAACACATGAATCTTTGCCTATGAATACATAAGCTTTTACTTGTAAATATATAGACTTTTAATTGATAAATGAAAGTTCTATATCTCCGTAGCATTAGAGTTTTGATTTAGATATAGTTGCTGACTTTTTATATATATCAAGCATGAAATGTGACATAAAATTTCATGTTGATACTTGTCTTAATGGAAGGGCCAGTGCTAGCATAAGATTATCTAAATCTGATATAAATATTCTTGTTATTTTAATGAAAGCATGTTGTATGTATGTTCAAGCATGCTGTACAGATGGACATTATGTTATTAATAAGTCGACATTGTCATATTATATACGGATTTTCTATTGTTCATAAATTTGGAAAACTTGTACAAATTTTCAACTCAACCACACAAACTATGTGAAATAAATTGATATTGTATTATTAATAAATGGACCTTGTTATATTCTATACGAATTTTTTGTTGTGAATAAACTTGAAAAACTTGACTTTTCATTACAAATATATGACATTTACACCACAACAAGTGTTCTCCAAGCATATGCCACGATATCTGTCATACATTGATTTACAAAAAAAACCAGTTCCATATGAAAAAACTAACTTAAGATAGCATAACACAATCCTAGAGAAATACTAATTACATTTTAATGCTTCATCTTGTCATTTTGATTTTCCTCTAGTTCTTGCTGTGAGCATAAGGACACTTTGAGCTTTAACATTATTGAAATGCTCCATTAATTAATACAAAATGTCGCACCCAATACACCAACACAGATTAACAACACAAAAGTTCACAAAATTATAACTTAAAATTTGAAAATTTACAAGTATCAGTTCATTAATTTACAAGTCAAAGTCTATAATTTCTGACTTCATATATTTAGAAATAAGGTTGTGATAGCAAGTAAAATTTTTAATTTTTACAACTACATATTCATAATTTCACAATTTTAGATTCACATATTAATAATTAATTGTCTATTAGTAGTGAAATTTCTATTCAAAGTTGACAAGTCCGTGTTCACAAATTTACAACTTGAAGTTCAAATATCACAAGTACCAGTTTATCAATTTACAAGTCAAAGTCTATAATTTCTAATTTCATATATTTAAAAATAAGGTTATGATAGCAAGTAAAAGTTTTGATTTTTAAAACCATATATTCACAATTTCACAACTTTAGATACATGTATTAACAAGTAATTGTCCATTGGTAGTGAAATTCTTGTTCAAAGTTAACAAGTTCGTATTAGATAAGTTTACAAATTTACAACTTAAAAAAGTTTCAATATTTACAAGTACACGTTCATCAATTTACAAATCAAAGTTCAGAGTTTCAAACTAAAAAACAAGGTTCAATAATAGCAAACAAAAGTTTTGAGTTGTAAAACTACATATTCACATATTAACAACAAAAGGTTCACATATCCAATTTCAAATATTTATAAATAAAAGTCTATATATTCACAGGCAAAGGTTCATATATTCACATGTGAACATCCAATATGAGCAAGTAAATCATCATAATTTCACAACAAACAATCCACTATCAATTTAGAGTTTAGCAAACAAGTCAAATTATTCAGTAATCAAGTTATATTATATCAATAATTAAATCACAACTGTAATTCCAGTTTGAACACCACTAAAGTGCATTTTTTATAATAAAAAATTCATCTCATATACACCCTATTATGTCATGTAAAACTCTCAATTAAATCCATCTCAGGTGCAAAGAATGGGAACATTTTTTGGTGTGATGGCATGATAGTGATGAGTTGATCTAGATCTATATTATTGTTGCCCTTATGATTCATTGCATATAAGAGGCTCAAGAGTCTTTGGATCCCACTTACCCTTTGGATTTTGGGTATCATATACACGATCTTGTTGCCATACCCACCTACCCTATTCCTTTTCCCACTCTATGCTGTCGTCACCATCGACAGTAATGCTCTCGTGCACATCATTGTAGTTTAAGGTTCTACATGTTAAGCAATGCTTCTTTTATAAACCAAGAGTAATTTTTTCATTTCGTAATACAATTTAATTGCAACCAGAGCCTTCGTGCTTATAGAAGCATTGGCCCTAGTTACAATTTTCTTGATTGTTAGGTTGCTAGGTGCAATTCTCCCTTAGATTAAACTTTGTGGTTTATGACTTGTTGTTTTTCAATGAATTTTCATTATTTTTATTTTTAATTGAATAATTTATTCAATTTTATTAAAAGTTCCTATATTTTTAGTGAAATGTCTTTTAATTTTATCTTTATACATTGTATTTATTATATATTTTAGTGAAACCATATAAGTTTAAAGGAAAAAGCCATTTTAAAAAATTTAGCCTATTAAGTAAAAGAAACACTCATATTTATAAATCTCATTTTACTTGTGAGGTTATCTAACATAACGTACTCATAACAATGCCACCTTGTTTGAAAGCTAACATCTCCTATAGTCTCAACCTCCTGTCAATTAGAATCCTTTGCTGTGGATAGCTCTTTTTGTGATGATAATCTCTCATAAGCCCCTACTCCTCCTTTAAGGCTCCTAATATGACACTCATAACACCACACTAATTTTTATTTAATTATTATTATTTATAATTATTTTAAAATAATATTACCCTTATTGGCTTGGGATCTTAGGTCCGCTAATGGGTTGGTTTATTTGTTACTTTTTTTTGGGTGTCTAAATTTTGTCAAGTCTAATTGACTTATTAAACATTTTGGTGAAGATCGAGATGTTTTTCTTTTACTAAGGTGAGCATTAGTATCCCATTCTCTCGTTTACCAATTTAGTATCTCATGATTAGCTGTGTACATGGACACGTGTTGCATAATATTATTGTCAGTGTGGATCTTCCTTCCATTTTGTCCATGCTAAGTATATTAATCACTTGGATTAATCAACTGGAAGGGGCAAAGGAAAAGGCTTGTTCCAAGCTCAGCCTCTTTATTTCTGCCAGGAAGACTGTTGGCTTTGATCTCATATGCATCTTTCCCAGAAAGCACAATGTTGGGTTTTCTTGCTCACCTCTATCCTGTACTTTTTTTTAAAAAAATGTTTTAAAAATTGAATCAAATAATAAATAAAAAAAATCAATGATTCTTGATTTTTATGGTCTAACCGATTAAAATAAGTGGTTAAACTAATAATGTAATAATTAAATAAAAATAATATTAAATGTATATAAGAAATAAGCCTATAGTATGTTAATAAAATGACCGTAAATTAATAATATTATAAATTATAATTTTATAATTTGTTAAATTAGATATAAATAAACTTGAAAGTATTTGTATTTGCACCCATATTGTTAACATTTTTTTATAAAAAATAATCTCAAATTATATTTTATATATGTTAATTGTTCAAAAATAAAGTTGGCTTTTAGTAGGGATTTAATTTTTTAATTTTTTTCATTTTTAAGGATTTTTTAATATTATATTTAAAAAAGCCCAGTTTTTTAAAAACAGCTTCGGTTTAACTTGGATTTTCAGTTTAATAACAGTTCAACTTTGATCAAATCCAATTCAATCATCAAAATGATTTTTTGGTCCAAATCAAGTCGTTAACAACTTTGATCAACAATTCGATTGTCCGGCAGTTTGATTTTTTAAACATTATTTTTATCTTTAATAAAACTTCATCTTTAAATCAAAAACATAATTTTTCATAGATCTTGTTTGTGTACCGGTTAAATTGGTGTCCTGGAACTTGACTCAAAAACTCTCATGTTGCTGTTTGTTTGCTGTGGTGGCGCTCGTTTGGATTAGAAGATAAGACATAATTAAATTAAAATATGGATAAGACAGAACAAGTAGATTTTTTTCTTGCCGATATTTTCCTAAACAATAGCAAAATTTTACTTTTTGTTTTACCAATAACAATAAAAGTTTGCTTTGAAGAAGTCAGCACGAGAATGAATTATCAACCGCATATTCAATGAATTATTGGAATATTTATTACATGTCTAGATAAAAGTTTAAAAACCTTTCTCCAAACTTCAACTCCGTGCCTGACGCGCCCCCCCCCCCCCCCCAAAAAAAAAAAATTCCACTTCATCTCCGTGTCCAGCTCGGAGCATCTTCAAGCAGGAAAATCATATTAAAGTCCTATAAAAAACATTTAATTATTAAAAAAATTTCATAAAATATGTAAAATATTTTTAAATTTCAAATTTCAGATATTTATAACTTAACAAATAATATATATTATTAAACAATGAGCACCTCTAACTTAGAAATAAAAATGACAATTTGATACACATAAGATTATAAGTTGTTATTTTTTTATAAATTTAATAAATGTCCTTTATTAAATTATAAATACATAAAATTTAAAATTTAAAAAATATTTTTTATATTTAATGAGATTTTTTAATAATTAAATTTTTTTTTGTAGCACCTTGTAATTTGTCTTTTCAAATAACGCGGAAGCATTTCCTTTCCTGTAAGGTACTTGCACGTGCAAAACTGAGTCAAGCACGCGTATCCAAGATCCACACATGACATCTGAAAAAAAAAAAAAAAAAAAAGTTCCGTGAAATAAAATTCAACCGCCTGCAGAATCTTCTTCGCGGACTTCGCTTCTCAAAGGCTTTGCCAGAGAGATAACCGCTCCGATAGCTGAGTTACTTGGCGGTTTCCGTTCACAGGAGATTTCTATTGCCAATCGTTTCGCGATGTCGGTGAGTTTTGGTTCTTGTTCATCTTATTTGTATGAGCCTTAGCTGGTTTGACTTATCTGCGGACTGGATAGAAGTGTTTTGTGCGAATGCTTATATTTTTTATTGGTTTAAGCTCTTCAGTGTAAATTTCTGTTTACGTATATCATGCTTTGAAAGAATGATCTAGTTGTTACTTTCAACTCGTCCGAAAAGCTTGCCGGCCGTTTGTATTATTTTCTCTCCTATCCATCACTTCTTAGAACGCAATTTTCCTATAGGTTTAGCCAATTCCTATTTACTACTTTTTAGATTCACTTTAAGGGGTAGTGGATAGTTACAGATAAGTTTTCTGATAATAATAATCCAATATGTGGATGTCTCATGATTTATACTAAACGATGGTCGGAAACGATGCTCCAATTCTAACTTTTCTCATAAAAAGTGAAAGAAAATGAGCAAAGTGCATATTTGGCAAGACTGCTTTTGGATAATAGAATTATTGACACCGCTAACTAACGATTTAGAAGTTAGAGCCTCAGTTCTACATAGTAATAAATGGGGAAAAAAATCTCAAAGATAGATTTTATATCACTAAAATCATCACCAAAACTAAACCTAAGTCATACTCATAACAAAGCATCAAGAAGATAAAAGTAATCCAGAATTACACGTTGGAAACATGAAATGATCCTCAATTTTTGTGGGATGCAGCACATAAAATCTCTAAACAGGAATAGAATCTTAAAATTTGAGTGAATTATGCAACTAAATAAGGTAGAAAGGCCGTGGCAGTAAAATAATGTTGGACTATGGGGAAGCTTCCCCCCCCCCCCGGTTTGTGACTGGAAACAACATAGAGTACTAAGAACTGGAAAAATTTACATGCACATATGTAAGAGTCCCCAATTAGAAGCTGTAATATTGGCTGCTAGTAGACGAGAAAGAGAAATTGAAAGGGTGAACCAATTATTCTTATCCAGGGGAGAAGTTGGAAGTAAATGTGCGTGCCTCTTTAGTCCAGCTGATTGAAATATTTTTAGCTGGTGGTGTCCCAAATTGTGTTTTAAAGATTTTTTTTTTTTTTTTGCTTCACGCGTCTAGCTTTTGGGTGCAGGCTTTCTCTATTGATTGTCTGCTTTCTTTTGAATGAGTAATATGCTTTAACCTTTGCTTTTGAGTGTGGTCTATCTAAACCTTGTTAACTTTGCTTATGCAGCAAATAAAAACTGTTAAAGTCAGTAATCTTTCCCTGGGAGCAACTGAACAAGACATTAAGGAATTTTTTTCTTTTTCTGGTGATATTGAATATGTTGAACTGAGGAGGTAAGCTGGCAGTTGCTATATTCCGCACATACAATACAATCCCTTATTTTGTAGTGCTTTTGATTTGAACTTCTTTTTTAAACAATAACCTCAATCTCTTATTTGATGTAGTCATGATGAACGATCTCAAATTGCTTATGTCACCTTCAAGGATGCACAAGGAGCTGAGACTGCTGCACTACTATCGGTAATCTGTTTTTCATCAATGAACTCAAATTTTTAGTATACATTCAAGTACCTCAAATTTCTAGTCTACTTGTCTGGGATTAAAGGCCATAACATTATATCTGTACCCTTTATTTAGAGTTCAAGCTTTAGAACTAAAGGTCACTTGTTGCCTTGTCAGTTTTTGAGAGGTGCTATGGTCAGTTGATACATGCATCTTTCTGGATAAATATCAGTGAAATATCTGGAAATTAAAATCCATCGGACAATTGTAGAGCACAACATGGTTCAGATAGGCTTCCGAATCTCCTTTTGTCAAGGCTTTCCCTTGCAGCACTCTCTTGTTTAAAATGGGCCACTTCTCATGTTATCTTCAATCATGATGAATGATTTCGTTTCACATTTTGTCTGAAACTAGAAACTTTATATGTTTTTAAAGCATCTCAGTTTTTTTAGGTTATCTGTACTGCCCTTTTTTAGTTTTTGGAGCCTGCATATATCCCGCACTGCTTTTTAAAATATCAGGAGCTAGACAATTACTGTTAATTTCTAACTTTAAACTACATTTTAAGGAAAAGATGGTTCTGCTGCTGACAGTGATGTTCATATTAGTTATTTTGACCATAAAGATCTCCAATTGAAAGAAACCTCTTCCATTTGTGGCAACATGTTGACTCAGAATCTTGGATTTCCTTTTCCTTGATAGCAAAAAAGAAGGTTTGGGATTAATTTGGAGCATGACAATCAGAGCTGGCTCTACAAAATATTAACCTAGACTTTCTCTGATCTTACTGAATGGATGGTTTACAAATTCTTGAAAGTTGTGATATTGAAAATTCTCTCATGGCTTTTAGATAGAAGTATCCTTTGGGAACCAAGATAGTCAATGTCAGATTTAATGTCAATAGAAAGGGCTGGCCAAAAAAAATATAAATAGGAAGGGGATTTTGAAGAGTTTGGATGAGAGCTTCTGGTTACAAGTATAAGCTTGTGTTGCATTCTTTATTTGCCACTGGCTTTCTTATTAGTGAAGTTATTTTATGTACCAATTTTGATAATAGCTATTACCAAGATGATCTGTTACCTCTATTTTGGATGCATATAGTGGTGTCTTTTTTTTGGGCGGGGGGTATATCTAGTTGCATGGCTGTAATTATATTGATGAGTTATTGTTCACAACCATGTCCATCTCCCTTTTGTATATCAGCCTATGTAGCTTACAATTGTAATGTGTAACAAGTTTCACCCTGGTTTGACAATTATTAGGGAGCAACAATAGTTGATTCGTCGGTTACAGTAACTTTGGATCCAGATTACGAGCTTCCACCAGCTGCTTTGACATCACCTGTAAGCTTTGCATGACCCTCTACAATTGTACTAAACCAAATTAGGCTGCTTTGGCATAACAATTTGTGTGGCTTTACAGGTAACTGAAAGTAAGGCTCCTGGTGGTGCTGAATCTGCTTTTAGAAAGGCAGAGGATGTTGTCACCGGCATGCTGGCCAGGGGCTTTGTCTTGGGGAAAGATGCTGTCAGCAAAGCGAAGACATTTGATGAAACGCATCATTTATCATCAACTGCCTCAGCAAAAGTTGCATCTTTTGATCAGAAAATTGGTTTCAGTGAGAAAATAACTGCTGGTGCTTCAGCCATGAGTGATCGAGTTCGAGAAGTTGATCAAAAGTTTCAGGTTTCAGAAAAAACCAAAACAGCATTTGCAGCTGCCGAACAGAAGGTCAATGAAGCAGGTTCTGCTATCATGAAAAATCGCTATATACTCACTGGGGCATCGTGGGTGACAGGTGCTTTCAGTAAGGTTGTTAAGGCAGCTGAGGATGTAGGACAGAAGACAAAGGAGAAAGTGCACAATACAGAGGAGGAACGGAAGCAAAAGGATCAGCATGCTCAGGTCCTCTCTGAGCCACCAGCAGCAGCACCAGCAACGGGTTCACAGAACCCGTCTAAGTCTTCTCCTGAGGGTTTGATCCTTTAATTTTTCTTCTTGTGTATGGACCTCCTGGCAACTCTTTCCACTTGTATAATTTTTGTTCGTTTCTGCTTGAAAATATAGAACAGATTTCACTAGTTACTTGGACAAGTTTGCAGTTATTAGTTTTTCTTTTGCAAGAAAGATATGCTGAAATACATGGGTATTTGATGATTTGTTTTTTATTGTTTTGGGTCGCTTTCCTTATTTGTTCTGTGGTGTAATATGCACCTTGTTTACCTTGTACCCGCGAAAGTCCGATCAGGTGTGTATTCAGAACTGATGGATGATTGCAATTGAACGAGAAAGTCAAGTGTTTTGCTGTTAACAGGCCTCTCTGAAATCGGTTGCGATCCTACGTTCAAGAAATCCAGACATTTAAGGTATCTCTTGTCTGCCTCGTTTTAATCAGTTTAAACTTTCTTCTTGTTATTAATATAAATGCTACGACTGTGCATGGCAGTAGTTTCTTGAGGGATTGATTGGAACACTTAATTTTATTTAAATAATTAATGAAGAGTAATTAAATAGACAGGTTGTGTCCCAATTCCAAGTTGTTCCAAATAGAACTTCCTATAATTTTGTTATCAAACTTCATTGTGTAACCTGGCTTATCAGATATTGATGGGAAAAAAAATATTGAGAGAATTTAATCCTTAGAAAGGATTAAGTGGGTAACCTCCCCGTGTATCTGAGTCGTAACTTGTTCACGTTTTAGATAGTATCTGAGTCAGGCCCCAGAGGCTTCTCTTAATCTCGTGAAGGAAAAATTTGATGGAAACCAAAAAATATAAAGCGGCAGACTCGTGAAGATGCAAAAGGAGCGGACGGACGGGAGGAGAACGCGCGCAAACAAGAGCTCCACTCACGAGCAGTCACAGTAGCGTCTACCGTGTTACTCGTGATGTTCAGTGCCTTTAAAAAACATTAGAAAGAGATAAAAAAATTAATCTAGTTTTTCGAAATATATCAATAGTAAATGCATATAGCAAATTAGTTTCTTTTTATTCTTATATATATATATATATATTTATTTATTTATTTAAATACTTGGAGTATTTTATTTTCTATTAGCAAAGACTAATTTGTCTGGAGAAGGCCAAATGATAAATATTTTAAAAATGAATTTATTTTTATATAAATATCATATTATAGAATTAAGAATTTTAGAAGATATATTGTGTGTATAAAGAGGGCGACATCTTGGAGCCACTATATCCGTCGCTATTGGGACATGGGATGAACAGTGCGGGACTGTCTGCTTCTCTGTTAAGAACTACCCAAATGGCCAAATTCTGCCGCGGAAATTTTTGGGAAAACTCCATTGAGAATTTTAATTTTAATTCAATAAAAAATGAGAAAAAAACAGCAAAATCCTCCTAAAATATGTAAATGATAATGAGATTTCACAAAATGTCATAATTTATCTCAAGTCCTTTGACATTAGTAATAATTTTTTATGAAATGACTAAACTTCCAGTTTAAACTAAAAAAGCAACAATTCTTGTCCCCAAAAAAAATAAATATCAGTTGTTATTGTAGTTTAAATAATAACTATTTTTTTAATGATGACTATATTGAAATAAACAATTACAATTTTTTCTATACAATTTTTTTATTCAATAAAATTTAAATATTATAAATACTCATGATTATTTTAATTTAAGGAATAATTACTTTTCTTATAGCAATGACTACAATGAAACAAACAATTATAACTTTTCTTGTGCAAATTTTTTATTCACTGAAATTCAAGTATTGTAAATATTTATGATTACTTTAATTTAATCAATAACTACTTTTTCTAGTAATAATTAGAATGGAACAAATAATAATAACTACTATACAAATTTTCTAATTCACTAAGGTCCAAATATTATAAATATATATTTTACTTTAGCAATGATTACTTTCTTTTGCCGATAATAAAAACAGAACAAGTAACTACCACTCTAGTTTAAATTAAGTGTATTTTAGTCATCTCATCAAAAATTATTAATGTTGAAAAAATTCATATGAACTTGAAAAAGACTATGACATTTTGTAGGACTTTATTGTCATTAAAATATGATATTTTAATGATAAAAAATTCATTATATATATACATATTAAAAAAACTCAAAATTAGTGACAATTTTTGTAAATTTTGATTACTAGGAATCAATTTAAGCCATGGAAATTTCTCATTTTTTTATTGAAAGGCTGTACAATTTATAAAGGTGTTCAAAATTTAACAAAACAAATTCAATCGAATTGAACCAAAATAGTTACAAATGAGATTTGCTTGATTTATTTTAATGTCAAAATCAAATGGTTTGGTTTAGTTTTAGTTTGGTTACATAAAACCAAATCATCAAATAAATTTACCTTCAAAAATATTAATAAATTGTTTGATTTGTTTAAGATATTGTTAACATAGAATTGATAATGTATAAGTTTAAGTTGTATTTAGAATCAATACATTTTACAAAACAGAACCAATACTTTGAAACTTTTAATCCAATTAATTAATATATCATGATACTAAAGTTTATTTTTAACTTAAATTCTTTTTATAAAAATTGTAATTATATTAAACATCGATTTTCTTTTCAAAAAATGAGTATAACTTTAAATATAATTTGTTAATAATTACGATATCTTTAATGATGAAAATCTTTTTTTTAACCCAATCCAAAACTAATACAATCCAATATCATCTTGAAGAGAATAAATAAAGTAGGGTTTTACCAATTTAGCCTGGTTCAAACCAAACTTTAAACAAAGGTGTACATTGAATGTTGAAAATGAGTTGGAAAGCCTCATGAGAAGATACCATGAGGAGCACCCTTATAGGAGCATCATTCAGAATGCTTGCAATCTTATCTATAGAGATTGGTCTATTTCTGTTAATTTTGTTTCTAGAAATGTCCTTAGTTATGCCCATTTTCTTGCTAATGAAACTCATTTTATAGAGAGTTCATTTTGTTTCTTTGATCATCCCCCACCTATTATTACTTTAGGAGGCGTATGATGATTGAGTCGACTCTCTTTGATTTTATATTTATTTTATTGTACTGTCCTATTTGATGATTTTTAAATGAATTTCAGTTTCCATTAAAAAAAAAGTGAGTTGGAAAGTAGATATACTGATTCTGCAAAATCACAAAACTTTCCATTCATTAATTATTATCATTATCAATTGGGATAAGGTCTTAATATGTAAACTTTCTCCGTTTAACGAACTAGTCAGTAAGAACTTTTTCAAAAGCACTGGACCATAAGAGCTTTTCTTAGAACAAAAACAAGATTATGCAACAACCGGTGTCAGCTTTTTTTTTTTTTAATAAATAAGTGGATTCCTACCAACTTGTTCATCTTCTCACTGATATATTATTTTGTTCATTTTGATAAAAATGCAAATCATTCGTGCCAATTTGAGTATTTGACACTAAAAAATTAACAAAACTTAAATATTCAAACAAGCAACTCTATCATGACCTGTGAAGCAATGACAATACTAATAACTACCGAGGAGAAGAATAATCAAATACTTTCTTAACGCAAGAGTAAACTTGTCGATATGTGACTCCCTTACTTGAATCATATACTTATTATATTTTAATTGACAATTTTAAAATATAAAAGATTATACCCAAATTTAATCCAGATAGTAATTCCCTCAAACTATTTCCAGTTGTTATCGCATTCGCATCAAATTCCCTACCTCAATTCGAAGTGCATCAACGGTCCCAAAATCCAGCTGTGTTCAACATACGGCGCACCTGCTATCCTGCGCCTTCGCCAGAGGCTCACTTTAACCTATGCCACCCCTCCGAATTGCAATAAACAAACACAACTAAAAAAAATGAAACAGAGGCGTATAATTTTGTGGTAATTTGTCAATTATCAATTATCAATCCGCGAGGCATTGCATTTCCAGTTTCAAATGCTTATACAGAAGTCAAGAGCGTGACTTGTTTCCCTACTATTCCTGTTGAATCTTCGTGGCGCGTGAAACGAAGTTGCAGGAATCATCTGGATGGTAAAACCAGAGAATGCAGCTTAAAAATCGGCGAATTTCCTGTGTGGCCGGATTTCATGCAAATTTTCCACGGTGGGGATCGGCAAAGTGTCGGCTCTCTCTACCGGCAAATGCCGAATGTCGTTCAAATCCACCGCTGAATCTAACAAAAACAAATGAATTTTTAAGAAAATCTGGTCGAAGAAAATTGGTTAAATGAAATTATTACTGTGGAAATCTGGAAATGCATCAAACCAGAATGCCAGGAGGAGCGATTGAATCCACGAAAATAAGCCATTTCCGAAGCAGAGGGAGTGTGAGAGAAGAGGTAGAGAACGAGGAAGCAGCAAAAAATGAGAATGGGAAGGAGGTGTATGAACTTGTCTGTTCTGGAAGGAGGCAATGAAGCTCGACGACTCTTTCCGGCGTTGTCGTCGTCTTCGTCGCAAATGGACGCCGATGAAACAGAGTCTCTGAGCTTCGGTTCTTCGACAGTGTCCTTATTCTCCTTGGCTCCGCCATGACTGTGAAGCTTTGAGGACGGTGAGCTCAGAGACTGTCTATGCATGGTCTCAGACGCAGTGAGGGAAGGGAGGAACAGAGGAAGATTGGTCGGAGATTACGAGAAATTTACCGTTGAGAAGCCAAGCTTTATTCTGCTATCGCTTTTTGAAGAAGTTCAATTTATTTATTTTGATAGATAAGTCTGGTTATTTTTGCATTCAAATTAAAGTACATTTACTCAAGCAATTTCTCTCATGATCTTATCGTAATCCTACGGTTAATTGCATATCCTTCTAAAGCCTTTGCTTGGCTTTTACTCTTTTTCTATTCTTTTCTTTTTTTCTTTCCCTTCCTTTCTCGACAAGTTTTTTGGATTTTTTTCCCTTTTTCTTCTTTCATTTGCTTCGTTGTCTGGTGTGGCGTTTATTTTATCGTTATTTTTTCTTCCCTTTATTTTTGATAAATTGAATTTTTTTTTTCTCAACAAGTAATTCAAAGTTGAAATTGTTCTTTTCAAGACTGTTGGCCACAAAAAATTCATATAATTCAGTCTATTTTAAATCAATTCTTGCAATCTGAATCATTTTGGTTTAATTCGTACATGATTTTTAAATTTATTAGCATTTTATTTCAAAATGTAATAACCACTGCCATTTTAAATTTGTTTTGATTATCTAAATAAATTGAGTTAATTTGAATTATGCATATTCGAAATATGAAAATAATATACATTGAGTTACATTTTAATAAACTATTGATTATTGAATAAAATTTGAGAAGTTTAAACTAATTGCATATATATTATACGAAAATCATAAACTTATTTTTTGAAAAAATAATATAGTAATCAAACTAAAAATAAATTGAAGTTGTTCAAGTGCTTCACACAAACGCAACAACCCTTCCTCTCGTGCACTGGTTGAGCCAGTAATAATTAAAAATATAATTAAATTATTTTACAATTAGATCCACATATAATTTGTAGTATTCTACAATAAAATTATGGGAGAATGACAGAAAAATCTTTTTAAAAAATGCAAATGATAATTAAATATGATGAAATATGATAATTATATATTCTCAAGATTCTAGAAATATTTCTAACATTAATTTATTTTGTAAAATGACTACTCATAATTTAAAACATTCAAATCCTAATTCAAGCAAATCTTTGAAAAAGACTATATAAACTTTTAAAATGGCTTCAAACTAAGGTAAGCTTATCATATGTTTAAACCTAAATCTAAAAAAGTTTGAAAGCTCCAGCTAATTATTACCAGCTCAAATTTATTTGATCAGCTTTATTCCTATTTAGATGAAAATGGATTGATGGGCCTGGAAGTTGTTTTATGTCATTCTCTAGCTCATCCTCCCCATAAAGTTAGAGTGAGGATGGAAAGCTAGCCGGAAAACAAGGTTTACTTTAGCATGATACTTGATTACTTGCTGTGAAAGTTTGGATGAGCAACATGATTATGTCCTTTCTTCTTTTTAAATTTCATCTTATTCTCCCCTATCAAATGCTGGCATTTCCATTGATTATCTCCTTCTGGCCTTTCATGTGAAACCCAAGTCTGCCGTCATCATGTTACCCATCTTTTATCTAAACTTGTTTAAGTTTAAATTAATTTAGATAGGACATGTGATCGGAAGACTTTAGACCAATAACATCTCAACTTGTAAGTCCTGTGAGGATCAACATGTGGTTCAGTGCATGGGCTTTATTAGTTTTCTTGAATCATGATCAATTCAGGATTCAACCGGCGTTGCAAGTTTCGCATCATTTTGTGAGAGGATTGTATATAGTTTTTCTCACTGTTACATTGCAATGCTCACATTTTCACTATGCATTTGACGTAAGGCTTAAGCCTATCTTTGGCCAAAGATTCAAGTTTCAGAGAGGGTTGTATGTTTTTATTCTCAATGGATATTCCAGGCCGATCAGATAGATTTTCACGGATATTCCCATTGCCAATAAATCTATTCTTTTTACGCCTCGCAACCATAAAAAAAAAAAAAAGATTCAATCATTCACCTAGAAAATTAGTATGCCATTGGGAAAGCTAGAAAGAAGCATAATTACCAGTTTGAGATAAAGAGACTATATTTTTCACAACATAGTAAATTAAATTAGAATTATGGTTAAAAGAAGAGTTCAAATTTAAAATCTCACTGTACCTCAAACTAAATTATTTTCAATAAAAAAATAGTTGTTAGCAATAAAAAAAAAAGGTGGAAATGGGGAGAGAATTGAGAAGACGTTAATAGAACAGTCAATTATGATTGAGCTCATGAGGCTAGTCCTTTTAAGCTTAAAAGAATCTAAAACTTATCCACTTTTTGAAGATATAAAATGGTAAATCGAGCTTAAAGTTCTTTTAAGGCCCTCTTATATATATATATATATATATATATTAAATTTAATATAAAATAAACACTGCATGCTAAAAATAAAAAAAAATTAGAAAACTGAAAATCCTAACTTGCCTCTCCCACAGTCGTTTGATTTTTGTCATTCATGCTCCTTGCATAGTTTTGAGTTTAATGGTAACTTATTATTATTAGTTTACTTTGAATATTTTTTTCATATTTTAAATATATTGAAATTATATTTTTGGTTTATTATTTGTTGTAAATAATGATGATGAAGATGGAATATATGAAAAGCTTAATATATTTGTCACTGATAAACTTTATAAGGAGAAGGATCAAATTATATTAGTATTAATTATAATAAAAATTATCAAGATTTAGTTGATAATGCTAGTAAAGTTTAATTGTTATGAGTGTTGATTTTGTCATATTGTTACTTTTAATTAGACTTGAATTTGTTATTGTGCATATTGTCTTAAATTTATATTTCTAGACTTAATGTTATATGTAATAATTTTTTTAAAATTTTAAATATATTTTTTTAATTTTTAAATTGAAAAATAATGTGTGTTGGGAGGGTCAAGGCATTAGGAGCAGGCCCTGTCGCACCCGAAAAAATACGACGCGGACGACGCGCGAGCGGAGGTCCCGGCCTTTACGGCGGGAACCGGATCGAACGAGGAGTCGCCACCAAGATTTTGAGATAAATTTCGGGAAACCGATTAATGAAGGATAAGGGTGGTCTGCGAAATTAGAGAATAGGTTCGGGAGTCGGTTGAGTGTGGGGAAGGTGTTAGGCACCCCACAATACCCGTTCATCAGAACGATTACCTGAAGTTCGTTGTGCCTTTTTTTTAATATGGTTTTATAATTATTTTAATTATCCCTTTTGTATTCATTTGTTTGATAAAAATGATAAGAATTAGGTGAGAAATATTTATTTATTTACGAGGGAGGATGGACTTGACTCAGAATCTGACTCTGAGGCTTACGTACCCTATGATGGGGATCAAAGTCCACGTAGTTCGGGCTTAAAAATTTATTGGTGAAAATATATTTTTTTGAAGAGAAATTAATTAGAAATAATTCACCATTTTACAAATAAAACAATTTCTAAAATTTTGATATGTGTGTTTTAAATTGCAAAAGGTAATTTAATTTTAATTATTTTCTCCATTTTTGAATATTTAATAAAGAAAGGAAAGGGTTTAAATTTTTTTTTTTATGTTTTGTGATTAGGAATTTAATTACAGTACCTGCAGAACCTTATTAGTTCATACGGTAATGTAATTGCTCTAAATATCTGCGGAGATTTTGAAATCTCTCATGTTAAAAGAGTTTAGCAATTTAATTTATTTATTTATATTCTCATGTACATTTTTAAGTGTTAATAATAATTTTTTAGCATGTAGATATATATGATTTAAGAATTTCAATCATCATACCTGCAAAGCCTTATTGACTTATATAGTTATATGATTATCCTAAATATCTGTGGAGATTCCAAAATCTCACACAATAAAGGGATTAAATTTATTTAAACTTTTAATATGATTATTTTTAATATATAATTTATATATATATATATATATATTAAAAACTTAATCGTTATATCTGTAGAGTATTATTGACTCATACGATAATACGATTATCTTAAAAGTCTACGGAGATTCAAACCTCACATGACTAAAAGATATAATTGGTAAATATGATTGCATTAATTTGGTTAATTAATTTTCTAAATTGTGTATTATATAATTATTTACAAAAATCATTTATTTATCATAAAAATTGAAAATCACTATATCTGCGAGGATTTATTATCCCACATGATAATGTGATTAATTTAAATTCCTACAAAGATTCTTGAAATCTCACATGGAACTTAAATAAATTATTAATTTGGATTATGAAAGGAGAGTTAATTTTAATGATGGGTCTTTGAAATCCATATTAACCTATAAGTTTTACTCTCATATCTGCGAAACCTTATTGATTTACACGATACGAGATTATCCTAAATATTTGCGGAGATTCACAGTCTCACATAGTAAAAGGATTAAATAATATTTACTTTAAATATATTTTAATGCGTAATTATATAATGCATATTTTTTAATATAAAACTCTTAATCGTTATACCTGCGAAGCCTTATTGACTCACACGGTAGTACGATTATCCTCAAGGTCTACGGAGTTTCAAAAATCTCACATGACCAAAAGATTTAATTAGAAAAATGTGATTATAGTTTAAATTTATTAATTTAATTAATCATTTATTATCTTATTTACAAAAAATTCTTTATTTGTTTACCATACAAATTGTGAATCACGATATCTGTGAGGATTTATTATCCTACACGATGATGTGATTAATTTAAGTCTCTACGAAGATTCTTAAAATCTCACATGAAACTTAAATATTTATTATAAGATTGATTCTTGTACCTGTGAAATCTTACTGATTTACACGGTATGAGACCATTTTAAATTTAAATGCTTGCGGAGACTCTTGAAATCTCACACTATAAATAAACCATAAACACACGCGCACACATGCACATATGTATATATATATACATCTTTTTTCTTTTTATACATTAGCCTAATGCTCAGATATGGTTTTCGAAAGGAAATAATGATAGTCATGGTGATAGCATTCAAAAATTAAAATTAACAAGATCCACATACCATCTCCACCATTAATTACCTAATTTATTTCCCATGAAAATTAAAATAAAGTTGATGTTTTAAAATTATTTGCGAACAAACAATAGTCCCATATTATATATAGGCATACTCTTAATTTTCTCAAAATAATGTGATCATTTGAATGAATGAAGCAAGTATATGAAATTTTAAAAGAAGTACAAAATTTTTGAACAAGAAAGAGCGTACTCAAATCGTCGGGACCGAGATAAAGAAGCCCTAAAGGTCCAAAAAGATGAGTAAATCCCACTCCAAGCAACGTCGTAGGCACCACCGCTCTTCTGACTCATATTACTCATCTTCCATGTCTGACTACTCCAGAAGTGAAAGTTCATATGGGAGTGAACATGGAAGGTTGCTTTTGAGTTTCGTGTTCTGAACGTGGTTTTTAGGATGGCATACACCACATCAGACACGCCCTTAGTCTGACACAACTCTAGCAATTTGCTAGTTACCTTGCCACTCATCATTGGTGTGGCCTGAATGGACTGGACCACATGACCAGAGTAATGGACGAGGAGAACCAGAAACTGAGATCTCGAACACCCAAGTTTTTTAGTTTTTGCCCGTTTTAGAATCTTAGAAGGTGCTTGGAATGTTGTAGGAAGATCTCCAGTGGGAAGCTTAGCCGTAGATTTAGATGAGTGGTTGAATTTCAAGAATGCGCTAAACACATTTGGCCGTGATAGGAGCAGAGGACCCAACAGTGGCAACAAGTCAGAACCTGCTTAAAGGAAGAACTTTGAACGATAGGTATGGATGTTCATGGTTAACACCCATGCTAAAGTCATCATTAAGTAAAAGCTACGTCCATGAAGAGAACAGCATCTTTGGAAAGAGGAGTTATAGCAGCCACGCAGAAACACACGGAACGGCAGAATAGAAGACTCAAAATGTCAAACCGAAAGAAGACAATAGGTACTCCTTGCTAGGAAACATAAAGATGGTTGGAGTATTCATTAGTGTGTGGATGAGATAGGAGTTGCTCAACAAGTGTTGCATCTCAAATGTGACAGTTTTGTTCAGTAGCATGTGGCATAATGGGCTATTTGGGAAACAGAGGTTCCGTCGCAGTTAGCATGTTGATTGAGGAAACAAGTTTTTGCTTTGTAGTTGCCTACTTGGCATCAAGGGAGAAGAAGGGTGATGAAGGCCAAAGTAAGTCAACAGGCTTTGGAAATTTTTAGGCGAACTTGTTTCCCCCCAACTTCTGGACACGATCATTATCCTCGTGCTCTTTCTTTCTCCGTCTCAGATCTATCTTCTATGCTTTGTTTTTTTTTCTCCGTCTCCTTCTCAGTTCTTCCCTCTGTTTCTCGTCCAGTTTCCAGTCTTCTCGTCACCTCCTCTCAGTCTCTCTTTTTTTTTCTTCTGTTCGAGTTCTATCTTTTTTCACTCCTCTCTCAGTCTTTTTCAGGAAACACATACTCTCCCCTTCGATCCGCTCTTCCCTGTCACCTCCTCTAGTTTTTCTTTCCTTTGTTTTTTATTTTTTCGGTCCTCTCTCGGACTCTTCCTTAGTCTCGCCTCTCTCTCATGTTTATGGCTCTCTCTTTTTCCATCTCTCCTCCCTCTTCTCTCTCGCTGAAACGTTCCTGTTTCTCCTTCTCTCCATGCTCTATTTTTCCTTCATTTTTCTGTCTCCGTCTCCTTCTCCTTCGTTCTCTCCTCCATGAGCCAAAAAAATCAAGTCCCCCCCGTCTCTTTACGTGAGAGATCCCTTTATTGTTGAGGCTCGGGCTCTTTTCTTTACCGTGCACGTCTTCTCTATTTCTTTCTCTTTTTCTCTGTTTCTCGTCTAGTTTCCAACATTTGTTTTTCTTTTCTTCTTCGTACATGCATGCCTTTCTTTTTCTGCATGCGTCTCTGACTCCTTTTCTTTGCGTGACCAAGTGTTTTTCACGTCTGATCTTTTCTGCATCTGGTTTCTTTTGCTCTTCCTGCAACGTGCATGCGTCTTCTCCTTTCTGTCTTGCGTGTGTGTGCTTCTGCAAATTTCTTGTTTCTCTCGTGTGCAGTGTTGGTCCATGTTTCGTCCAGCCTTGCATTTTTTATCCACTCTGTAACGTGTGCATGAAGGACCCAACGTATTTTAATTTTTAATAACTCTTTTTTTATGTTTATTAAATTCAAAAATTGGGTTAAGGGACTTAAAAAAGAAAAATTGATTTTAGATTAAGCAAACATATTTTTTTTGGAAGATAATAAAATTTAAAGGAAGAAATTCAAAAGAAGTTGACTCTCAAAATTAGTTCCTAATATCTTGAATGGTTAAGATAATTTTGAAGAGATTTTAAGCAAGGTTATATTTTTTTTGTTAATTTTGTTAGATTATTTTTTTTTTGAAAATATAATCCTAAAAAAAAATTAAATTTCATTTTTTGTATTTTTATATTATTTGATTATTTTAATGAACTAAAAGAAATAAAATCCTAACCAAAAAATATTATCTAAAATAAAATTAAGCCCTATCAAACTTGTGGTTTTGAAAATATAATCCTAAAAAGGATTAAATTTTATTTTTGCATTTTTATATTTTTTTAATTATTTATTATTAAATTTTAAAAAAAGTCCGAATAAAATACGGTGTTCACAGGCCCTTTAATCTTAAAGGTTAGAATTGAACTGATCAAAATGAAGTTTAAAATATAGTCAGGTTTAATAGAGCCAGTTTGTTTAAACATCTCTAAATGTTAACAATCATGGCCGATCATTTTATAGGAAAATCATGAAGTTCAGGCACATATTGCAGCATTTCTTTATTTTCCATTTATTGGAAAAAGATTGTTAATAAAAATGCAAAGCGTTTAATAAGCTATCCGAGTAGATGACTCAGAACTTAGATAAGTCAAAAGATTGGAAAATATTTTTTAAAATGGAAAAGTCAATAAAAATAAATTTATATTTATTTTATTACGGGGTGCCTCTTGATATCACGCCATTGATAGGAGACGAGACGCAAATTACAAAACCCGTATTTTTTTTTTATTTTTTATTTTTTGCCAAAGACAAATAGACAATCCGTAGTTCAGATGAAAGAAAAAGGAAACCAACGGCCACGATGGCACCGTGGAAGAAGGGTAAAAAGGGTAAAAGAAAGAGAGAGAAATGAGAACGTCATTGCAATCGAAAATTCTGGCGGCCTCGTTCAAGAGTGCGAACGGGAAGGATGAAGGAAGGAGTAAACTTGCGCGACAGGAAACGGTGCGTGGGAAGGTCGAAGCAATAAATTAATAGAGAGGAAAGGAATCCACAGAAGCTTCAACACAAAAGCCGAACCATTCTCTGTAACAGAGAGTCTCATTTCAAGAGTTGATCATGGTTCTCTGGGAGATTACCGTCACAACTGCTTATTTTCTGGGCCTCAAGCGAACTTATAGGCTTGCTTTGAGGCTTCAGCGAAAGATCATTAGCCCCAAGCATTATAAGATCCGTCAGTTTGCCCAAAGGTGCTTGCTCCTTTTCCTTTTCCTTTTTTTGTTCTTATCATCTTTTTTGTTGATTTTTTCGAATCTGATCCTGTTAATCATTTCCTATTGATTAGTAAGATAATTTTCAGTGATAAGAATATAAGACGAATCACTCGCACTAACTGTGGCTTGATAGGACGATAAGATTTTCGGATTCGCTGTTTCGGCATTAATATTTGCGTCGTCAATGGCATTTAAGAATCACTCTTGATCGTGTGAAGATTTGAGAAAAGTACGAGTGGTTTCATACATAATGTTGTTTTGTAGACCTGAGATTTGTCTCTGGATGATTAAAAATGGAGGAAATTAGCTTGGAGCTGGAGTTCTTATCGTACAATGAGAGTGCGATTATTTTCAAACTTGTGCTCGAGCTAATTAGGATATGGATTATTGTAATTCTTACCTTGTGTTGTTGCATTACTAATTTTTTGCAATTAGCCTAAGCTTGTAAATTGCTGGCCCTCGTAGTCTTAATGCTCTGTGTTAGGTATTCCTGTAAGAAATGATTACTTTTTTAGGTTGAAAAGAGAAGAAAGATTTGATAACTTGCCTGAGTTGTTGGTAGAGGAGATTAATATGTTTTGAGAAGCCTAAACCCGAGGGTGATCTATGGATGTGGCTATCGAAGTTGATTGCATATCTATTATAAAAGTTAATGAAGTAGGGAATTAGGTAGTAAGAACTAAGAAAGAACAGAAAGAAAACTGTTTGTTTATGTCACTCTGTTTATTCATCCTCCCTTTTATGTCAAGACAGAAACAACAGAGTAGGGAAACGGCAAGACAAACCAGTGCAAATTTTAAGCTCTTTCATGTCATTATGTTTATTCATCCTGCCTTTTTAATTGGGCCTGAGGATGAAACTTGGCTGAGAAACCAATATTTATTTTATGATGATACTTATTTTACAAGTTTTGATAAGAGACAAGATCATGTCCTTTTCTATTTTAGTTACCTGTCTTTCTCTCCTGTCAAACGGCGGAGTTTCCATTGATTATTTCCTTCTGGCCTTTTATATGAAATCCAAGCCTTCCGATTCTTTCTTTCCCTTCCCGTTTTTGTTGATATTCGTATTTTTTAAGGTGAAGTCAGAAGCAATTATGCATGTCTGCAGGGTTGCTAGATAGTCATATTACGGGACATCCTAATACTAACTCGTCAGTTATAATCAATTAGATATGACATGTGATTTGAAGATTCTAGAGCCAATAATGTTGCAGTTGCAAGTCCTTTGAGAATCTACACTACATACGGTTCAGTCATCAGCTTTTGTTTTCTTGGATATTCTAAACTATGATTTTGATTACTTAGGTTTAGCTCTTCCACATTGATGCAAACTTATTACATTTCTTTTATTTATGCGTAATGAAAATAACCATATCCCCCTTCAGCAAGTTCATAATATTGTGGCTTTCTTTAAATAACCGTTAGCGGTTCTGTAATGCAATTACTTTCTTGGTCTTTCTGCTTTTGTTCTTTACAGACGAACCCGTGCTGCATTTGACATTGCGCTCAAAGTTCACCGGAGCATTCAAGAAAGAGACATAGAAGTGGGCCGGAATGTTGGGAATTTCATTCTGCGATTCCTAGATCGTATGAAACCATCTGCTCAGATTCGCGGTCCTCCTCAAGGAACACCCACCAATGGTGGTACTGGTAACTCAAGCATGACAAAGCTAAATGCAACTCCCAAAGAGAAACCTAAGGGGTATTCCCGATTTTTCAGAAGGGACTCTGATCGGCATTTCTTTACCTCATCAACAAACATATGGCCAAAACCCTTTCCAACCATTGCTATGATGATGCGACCGCCAAATGCTGCTGGAACTTCAATCCACTACAGGCGCCTAACTATGTCTACGCCTGAAATGTTGCCATCAATCCACAGAGTAAATTGGTCGGACTCTGTTGTTAGGAAGGACATCCTACAATGGATGCAGCGAACCTAACACAGCCAATTTCTTCATTTGTGACTTGTGATAATAGTTTTGGAGTTCGATAGGATATGGTGAAATAATATTTTGTGCAATGTGGTAAATGCTGCCCGAAATGGTAGGTGCTGGTTGAATCTCAACTGTACCTCGTCACTTGAATTTTTTTTTTTTATCCATTTTTCTTGTTCGATTCTGACTGTTGTATAGTTGTTCAGCCTTTCTTTGGGGAATTATCAGTTTCCCCTTTGTCTACTTTACAGATTTTGGTCAGAAGAACTAGTATATAATTTGTTTCATGGTTGCTTTATAATTCTCTAGTTTTCTTTTAGTTTCCCATGCTCAAATCTACAAGTATTTTAACCACTCGTGCCTTTTCTCTCTTGAAACACACTTGAATATATGTTACTATGTCACCATCTTTGTCTTCATCATATGTGTAAGGATCCTGGTCCTATTAGTCCCATTAGTCGTCCTTGTCATCAATGATGAGATCAACCATATCGTTGTCTTCATCATAGTGATCCTTTCATCACCTGTCATGTCGTCAGTACCCATGTCATCTTTATCTTCATCAGTACTCCTTTAACCATAGTATTGAAACTCGGATTAGACCGGCCGAGTTAACTCAGAAACCGGTGACCCGATCCCTTATCCGGTCTGAGTTTACTCCTAAACTGATGAGGGAATGAACAGGTGTAACCCGGTCAACCCGATATAACCCGGTTATACCCGATGGGTTGACTGGGTCAACCAGGTTATTTTTTTTGAGAATTTTTTTTCATTTTTGATTTTTTAGAGTGCTGAGTTCAGAAATAAGATAACAAAAAAAAAGTGAAACTAAAGTCAAAAAATGAAAAATTAGAGGTAGAGCACGCTAAGTTCAATTTAGATTTTCAAACAGCATTTAGTTCGGCTTTTCATCTGTGTCTCTCCTCTCTCGCCCTAACCTAATTAGTGTCTCTTCTTCAGGCTCCAGCTCTATCTCTGTCTCTTCTTCAGCTCTATCTCTGTCTTTGCTATCTCCATCTCTTCTCCAGCTTAGTCTCTGACTCTCCGTCTTTTTTCTAACTCAATCCCCGTCTCTTCTCTAGCTCTATCTCCATCTCTTCTCTAGACTTTTGAGATTGAAGAGTTGTAATTGTAATGATAGATATTTAAAATGTTGTATTTTATTACTATTAGACTTTTGAGTGGTTGGATTTGGTTGAATATTTTTTATAATTAATGTCTTTTTATTTAAATTATATTATTTTAATTATGATCGGTTTGCCACCGGTTCAACCCTCGATTCAACCCTAATTGAACCACTAACCCGTGACCCAGTGCCATGACTGGTCCGGTTTTATGTACCTTGCCTTTAACCATCCTATCAATTTTCATGTCATCTTTGTCATCCACATCAGCTCCCACATCATTACCTTACGAGGAGCCATATCATCACTGTAGTCCTGGTCATGCACAAGTCATCAACCCTGCAATTTCAAGAATCTAAATCTGTAACTAAGTGCAAAATGCATTCCATTACACCTAATATTCTAAAATATTTGATAACGTGATCGCTCAACCTTCGATTAATTATGATAAATAAAATAATATCCTTTTCCTGATATGTTGCTTCATTTATTCTTCATCAAGAAATTTCTAATCATTACTACCTTCGGTCTATTTTAACTCCGCCTATGTTTATAGCCGGTCCCAAGCTCGGGTAAAGGAGAAGGGTTGTGTTAGGCCATCAACAACCAATGTAAAACTTTGTTGAATCTATCATGAACATGGACAATAGACGTTATAATATTAATGCTAGGTCGTTGCCCATAAGTAACGCGCTGCATGGCTCGAGTACAGTGATAAGTGAGTTAGAGTCGCTGCATCGGCGCCCGGATGTAGTGTTAAATGAGCAAGGGCTGCCGCGTCATTCTGGACGCACGCGGCTAAAGAAGTTAATCCAAAAGAGCAAAATTAGATTTGGTACTTGGAATGTTGGGACATTAAATTGTAAATCTGTAGAGGTTGTAGGGGTTATGATTCAAAGGAAAATCAATATCCTTTACCTGCAAGAAACAAAATGGCGTGGAGAAGAAGCTAAGGATATTCAAGGTTTCAAAATTTGGTATACAGGAAAAGTAAGTGCACGCAATGGAGTAGGCATCATTATAGATAAGGAGTGGAAGAAGAATGTTGTAGAAGTTAGCAGAATTGGAGACAGAATTATTTCCTTAAAAATGATAATTGGACGTGAGATTGTTAATATTGTTAGCGCTTATGCGCCGCAAGTCGGGACAGAAGCCAGTCTTAAGGAATTATTTTGGGAGGATTTGGAGGGGTTGATTCGACACATACCACAGAGTGAAAAGATTTTTATTGGAGGAGACTTTAATGGGCATGTTGGGAGGGAAGCTGGTCAGTATGCGAGGGTGCATGGTGGTTTTGGTTTTGGAGAGCTAAACAATAAAGGACAAACTCTTCTTGATTTTTCATTGGCGTATGATTTTAAGATTGCCAACACTTGTTTCAAGAAGAGAGATGAGCATCTCATCACTTACAAAAGTGGAGCCTTAAGGTCGCAGATTGATTTTCTTTTGGTTAGGAACACAGATAGAAGACTTTGTAAAAATTGTAAGGTGATCCCCGGAGATGCTGTAACGACACAACATAGGGTCCTAGTCCTTGATGTGTGTATTATGAGTAAAATCCAAAAACTTCGACAAGTAGTAACACCAAGGATTAAGTGGTGGCAATTAAAAGGTGAGAAGCAAGATATTTTCAAGCGAAATCTTTTGGATAAAGGAATTTGGGAATCTCAGGGAAGTGCTAACATCATATGGGAGGATATGGCTAAAAAGATACGGGAGGTTGCAAAAGTAGTTTTGGGAGAATCGAAAGGTTCTGGTCCGAGAGATAAGGAGTCTTGGTGGTGGAATAATAGTATACAGGAAAAAATCAAGTATAAGAAGAACTGTTTTAAAGCCATATATTTGTGTAACAATGAGGAAAATTGGGAGAGGTACCATATGGCTAAGAAAGAAACTAAGAAAGCTGTGGGTGAAGCTCGTTCTAAAGTTTTTGAAGAATTTTATAAGAACCTTGAGACGAAGAAAGGAGAGCAAAATATTTATAAGATTGCCAAGAGTAGGGAAAGAAAATCAAGAGATCTAGAACAGATAAGGTGTATTAAGGATGAAGAGGGAAGAATTTTAGTTACAGATGATGAAATTAAAAATAGATGGGAGACTTACTTTTCTAAACTTTTCAATGATGGAGAGGATTCATCTAGTAACTTGGAGGATTTAGTAACTGGTGAAGGAGAACAAAATTTATCATTCTATCGAATAATTCGTGATAAGGAGGTAAAGGAAGCTCTTAAGAAAATGACAAATGGTAGAGCCAACGGACCTGATTGTATATCTATCGAAGCGTGGAAATGTTTAGGTGAAGAAGGGGTGAGATAGTTAACTAAGTTATTTAATGTGATTTTACGGTCCAAGAAAATGCCTGATGAGTGGAGGAGAAGTACATTAATTCCTATTTATAAAAATAAAGGAGATATTCAGAATTGTGCTAACTATAGAGGGATTAAACTCATGAGCCACACAATGAAATTGTGGGAGAAAGTAATTGAGCACAGGTTGATATTGGAGACAAGTATTTCTGAGAATCAATTTGGTTTTATACCAGGTAGATCAACTACAGAGGCGATTTATCTACTAAAGGGATTAATGGAAAAGTATCGTTGTAAAGATAAAGATCTACACATGATTTTTATTGATTTGGAAAAAACTTATGACCGTATACCAAGAGAAGTGCTTTGGAAAGCGTTGGAAAAAAAGGGAGTACGGATTGTTTATATTAAAGCCATACAAGATATGTATGAGGGGGTAAAAACTAGTATAAGAACACCTAGTGGTCAAACAAAGAATTTTCCTATAAAGATTAGATTACATTAGGGATCATCTCTAAGTCCTTATTTGTTCAATTTGATTTTAAATGTTTTGACGGAATATATTCAAGAGGAAATCCCAAAATGTATGCTCTTCGCGGATGATATAGTTCTTATAGCAGAGACAAGAGAAGAGATTAATTACAAACTTGAGTTATGGAGGAGGGCATTGGAGTCGAAAGGTTTTTGTCTGAGTAGAAGTAAGACGAAATATTTATATTGTAAATTTGGTAAAGGACTATTCGACAATAATTTGAAAGTGAAATTGGGAAATCAAATTATACCTCAAGTGAAAAAGTTTAGATATTTGGGAGCCATTATTCAAAATGATGACGAAATCAGTGGAGATATTTCACATAGAATTCAAGCTGGGTGGTTTAATTGGAGAAAAGCTAAAGGAGTTATTTGTGACCGTAAGGTGCCTAATAAACTTAAAGGAAAGTTTTATTGCATTGCTATCAGACTGGCAATGTTATATAGTAGTGAATGCTGGGCTCTAACGGGACAGCAAAAGTATAAAGTTGGAGTAGCAAAGATGAGAATGTTACGATGGATGTGCGGACATACACGTAAAGATAAAATTCGAAATGAGCACGTACTCGAAAAAGTGAGGGTGGCACCTATTGAGGAAAAAATGGTAGAAAATCGGTTGAGATGATTTGGACATGTACAAAGAAGACTAAGGGAGGCACTAGTGAGAAGAGTGGAACATATAACTTTGAGTCCGATTAAGAGAGGTAGAGGAAGGCTTAAGAGAACACTCTTGGAAGTTGTTAAACGTGATCTCTTAATTAATAATATTCCTAAAAGCTTGATAAACGATAGAACACAATAACGTCTTGTAATCCATGTAGCCGACCCCACCTAGTGGGATAAAGGCTTGTTGTTGTTGTTGTTGTTGTACTACCTTCGGTCTATTTTATTAAGTGTTCGGTATATTTTTCGCTCAGATTTTAAAAAAAATATATTATGTTTCTTTATTCGTTAAAAATATCTCAATTTTTTAATATTACGCTTATTAATTAGGGAGATATAAGTATTATTATGAAAAATATAACCAATGAAAATATGAGAGACGTTTTGTTATATGTGTAAGGTCATCATGCTTTCGTAAATTTCAAAAATAGCATTAAAACTAAAGGGTAAAAATGGAACATTGTTTTTTCGTAAGTCACCTCATAATTAGGACCCTTTGTTATTTTTGAATAATACTTTATAAAAAGAACCAGAGAGAGTATGTAACTATTCTGTAATATTTTATTTTAACAAATATGATGACCCAAAATATTAGAACAATGAATCATTTCATTGATAAAATATCAAATTTACATGTATTTTAAGTTTACTATTTTCATGATATTGTAGTCTTGTAGAGATGTGTATTAAAATTAAGTAAAAAATAATTACCACATGGAGCTGACATCAATTAGATTTCAAACATCTTGATCAACAAAAGCATTAGGGAGACATTTTTGGATTTTAAAATATTGATTTAATTTCAACAAATATTAACAGTTAGTATGCTATAAATAAATTATTAGATCATAATACGATATTTAAAAAAAAATCTTATATATAGATATAGATATATAAAAATATAGATTTAAATCACATAAACCTCTTTACTGCGGAAATACATGTCCAAATTCTTCTACAGTTATGAGAAGGAAAGTCAATTTTTTTATCATATCACCCATATCCTGAAAAATCTGAAGTATTACCACCACATGCTTGGAACTAATCCGGACCTTTGATGCATGCGATCATTCTTACCAATAAGAAAAATCAATTTTATGTTATGTTGATTGCTAATTTTTATAAATGGTGAGTTGGTTTTATTTTTTGGAGAAAGTGTAGTTGTTATACTTGCCGTGAAAAGTAATGGGTGAATGCTAAATGCGAATTATGAACTCTATATATGGAGATTTGATACAAAGAAAGCCTCTTTAATACTTATTCGGGTTAGAAGACAAAGGAAGATTTGAATGTGATAAGAATGACAGAAGCGGGAGTTATGGACTTATGGTTAGATTATTAGCCGAATGCTTGATATCAACAATGGATGAGGCAGGGGCCAGAAATTTGGAAAACAAAAAGTTAAGGACATGTGAATGTGAATAGGTGCTGATGCATAATCCATGAAGGGCATAAATATCACCTTTCTAGTTTCTAGTGCTGGTCATGTTTGTCATGTTCCTTTAAGTAGGGGCTGCAGCCTCTGAAGAAGACGTGCATGTTTCTAGGAAGCACCGATACAGAGTGAAACTAATGGTGACTGAGGAATGCATTAATGGTGGAGTGAGTGTTAAAGGAAGGTGTGAATAAAGGAGTGAAACTACCATTTCTATGGTCAAGAACTGCATAGAATTTAATCCATGCTCTCAAGCATGCACAGACAAAACACAGAATTACAGGGATGTGCAGAAGTAAACAATATCGATTGAACTAAATCGTTTCATATTACTTCCTCCACATCAATATTTCTGAGGAACTTTCGGGTGAAAGTCCATCAACATTGAATTACCACGTGACACCAAGATATATTTCCATTAAAAATGCCAGAAATTCAGGGTAAAACAACAGATTATTTGTATGTACCTAAGGGAGGAAAGAAGACCAGCGATATGTGTATGACTACTTTCCTACTGATTTAGAAGAGGACTCCCATCTCTGGCAAGGATGAAAAGACCACCATCCCCCCTTGAGATTCTTAGATCGTCGTCAAGATAAGTAGTGATAAGCCAGGAACTTGTCCTCTCACCGGGAATGGGGATCTTGAGGGGTGGCTGACCAGAAATAGCACGTGAGATGCTTACCACCAAATCCTGCAGAGGACTGAGAGTTTGTTGCACAGGCGATAGGCTCAGCTTCTGGCCAAAAATGTCAATATTTTCTGGTAGATCAAGTCTTGACTTTATTTCTGGGGGCTGAATGGTACCTTCTTTAAATGTGACCTGCTTGCATTTGCAGTATATTAGTAAAATACCAAGAATATGTCTTTTCAAGATGAGAAAACAAGCTCACGACACAGGGTGGCTTGCAGACTGCGACATCACCAGGCAACATAAAAATCACATTTACATGCCTAAAGATCTGTCTAATATTGAAGGACCAGTACAACACTATAACATACGTAATGAAAAGCATAGATTTTCTCTTCCACGATGCTTTTTCAGTACCCTAAAGCAACAAGACGTTAACTATCATTTTTCATCATGCAAAAGCTTAACAAAGAAAAAGCTCGGTTAAAAGGACTGCAAATGTGTAAATCAGCAATCAATCTATAGGTTATTGATAAATTTAAAAGTTTCTTCTTCTCTTTTTTCCCTCTTGGCAGAAATTTTGCGGTTTTTTCACATGCAAATTTTCTGCAGTCAAATAATGATTAAGTTTTCATGGCAATACCTGTATTCTTGTGGGACTTCGCACTTCAAATGAGGCAGATGCACTGAAAGACAAATAGTTGAAAGGGCTAGATAATGTCGTTGAGTTTACAATAGTGGAGCTACCAGTATCTATTGTTTGTGATATCTTGTCGACTTTCAACAGTGGTGTTGTCCCTGCGGCAAGAAGAGGCAACAGTTCAGAAGATGCAGTGTACCTGAAACCAATTTGACAAGCAATGTAACCGTAAGGGCTCAGAAAAAGATTTACGAGCTTAGAGACATTGCAACTTGCGATTTAGTTTAACCCAATGCTCATAAAGAATTCCCAACATGTATACCCAAAAAAGAAAAAAATTCCCAACATATTTGCTAGAATTCTGGATGAGCACAAATGCATTGACTCAGTTTAACATTATATGGTTCATTTTTTCAGTGCAAAACCCACAGGTGTAAACGTTGTTTACATCCACAGACAATAATTCTTCATCAGCATGACATGCAATACTAAACATGTAGATATATTCCATTAATGACTAAGAAATTAGACAAAGTAATAAGTAAAGAATATAATTCTCTACCCAAACAGCTACGTGAAAATGAATTTAGAAAAAAATGCCTCAGTAGATCAAGTCAATCTTCACCTTGAAAAATGTAGGAGAGTCAGTAATCTAGTCTTATTTTTTCCCCCTGCGAATCATTTAGTCTAATAGGAACCAGAAGCACTAGTTCATTTTACACTAACCCTCACTACAGCTATATAGCAGGGGGGTAAAAAACCAGCAACGGAATCACCCGGCACTACATTCATTCATTATTGTGGTCTTCTGAGAATCGGATTTATGCATAAATGGTCACGTTTAGGTCTAGTGTGGTTCCGGACCTGACTGATCCAACTTTCCCTCACATGATCTCCTAAACTAATAATCTAATAACATTATCATGCAGTCAGTCAATAATAATTAATAACTGTAGCAAAGCCTGTAAGGAGTCTTAAAGCACAAGAAAAAGTCCGAAAATTAGGTCATGCTCAAATCACTCGGTATATTTAAGCATAAAGGAGAATACGTATTCGAAAAGCTTAATACTGCAAGAGAAATATCCACCCGTAACTTAAATCATCGGATGATTACTAGATTACGAGGAAATTTCCCATGCCAAGCCATGGATAGAATAAGCACAGGATGTGTCAGGAGCAATGAACTTACAACAATACCCAAGTTCCATTGAGAAGCCTGGGTTCCTCCACCGGCGCCGGAGTAGGGTTTGCCGCTTCCAACTGATTCACCAGCTCGGATACCTCGGCCCTCACTTCCGGCCCAGCTCGAAATCCAAAATCAGTTCCATAAACGGTGTCTACCAGAGCTTGCTTCAGCCCCACAAGTCGATCATCCACACCCACAGTCTGGTCCTTAATCGTTGCAGCCGGAGTTCCATTTCCTTGCCCCATATCTTCAACATCACCTCCACCTTCCTCCCACTCGTCCTCGTATTTAGGAGGATCCGAATCCGGAAGCTTCGTAGGCGTTGTTTCAGGCTCATACTCCTCGCCCCACTCGTCAGTAATCTTCGAGGGAGTTCCTGAGGGGTTTTCAGAACCATCCTTTCCGCCGGAGGCCGGACCGGAAGCGCCACCGGAACCAGAGGATCTGGAGCGAAGAGAAGGGAAATGAAGGAGCCTAGAAGAATTATAAGAGACAGAGAAGAAAGCGATTGAGGGGTGAGCAGTGGAGGTAGAGAAGATAGAAGATAATGAGAAAGGTTTAGGGTTTTCAGAGAATGCAGACGGAATGCGGGAGGTGAGGGGAAGAAGAGCCATCGGAAATGCAGGGGAAAACGGCGATGGACAGATTTTCTTTCTGGTTTTGTCAAGTGAGAAAGCGATCAAGGCATGCTTGTGGAATAGAACATAGGACACACGTTTTTTATGTTCAATATTTGTAATTATAATTGATGATTGATAATTTAACGACCTGCCAACTAATAATCCAACGTTCATCCTACAAGATGTTATTAAATCTAAAAATTAGATAATTAATGTATATCGATTAAAAAATTACTTCAATTAATTATTTATAAAAATGGTGTATTCATTTTTTAAATAATATTTTTTATAAAATTAATTAAATCTATCATTTATATCAGAAATTATTAGTAGTATTATGTGTGCAATCAATATCAGTAATTTGAAAAATAAATAAATATAAAAGATAAATAAAATTAAATCTTATATTTAAAATTAAAAAAAACTGCTTAAGTAACTCTTACATTTAACATCAAAAAAAATTTTCACGTTCCAAATTACACCTTGATTTTTGAATAAGAGTACAAATCTCGTGGGAAAAAAAAAAACAATTACTTATACTGTTTTTTTTTAACAACATTACTTATACTTATCATAACCAATTTTCCAGACAAAAATCAACACTATGTCTTATCGTAAATATAAGTATAATTATAATTCATTATATTTAAGTGAATGATGAAGTAAGGGGAAAAAACGACTGAGCGTTTATATTTGCATGGAGAATTGGCTATAGCTTATACATCTATATTAAATCATATTCTAATTAGTGTGCCTCTCTAAAGACATTTTTGAATATATATATATATATATATATATACATATATCGGATAAAAGCGCATATTTACCTTGGAGTTTTTACCCCAAGTACACATAGTGTCTTAATCTTATTTTTGAAGTAATGTCACCCTCAATTTTTCAAAAACATAACAATGTTGACCACCCATTTATTTTAAGTCGTGCCATCAATTTGTCAGCTTCGATGTTATTAGATGTAGTATCCCTTATTCATTGATCAAACTTACATGTGGCTTTGGGAACACCACCAAAAACTAGTTCTTGACAGTGAAAAGTTATAGTTGTTTGAGGGCTATGAAGGTGAGAGAGGATTTTGAAGACCTGAAACTTGTCGAGCACTCCTGACATTAAGAGAAGCATTTTGAGTGCACCAAGCTTGGACGAGATCGTGAAAGGTGTGGTTGGAGGTCAAGTCTTAACTCCCTTCTACCTATTCATCGAAAGACTCGTCAAAGAAAACCTAATCATAGTCTGCAACAATGAAGGTGTGCCTTTGTTCTGTTCTGGTGCATTTGTTTTATGGCGCGACATGGATGAAATAGTCAACATGCTCCTCGGAGTCCAATTCAATGTCTTCGGAAGCTCGCTCCTTTGCTATGTTATGGTGCGTCTGTTTGTTGGCTTTGAAGTAGAGAGATGTGAGAATTTTCTCAGGAATTATTGTAATTTCCAAATGTGTTGCTTTAGAGTCATCAGGCTTTTCCACACGATTTTATTTTATTTTCACCATTCTTTTTATTTTCTCTCTCTTTTGAAATCTTTTTCCTCCCTTGCATCTTGGATTACTTATAAATTAAAGCTCAGTTCTCATCTCTTTAATTGTTTGAGACAAAGTCAACTCATTTTTCAATTTTCTTTCCTTGTCTAATTTTAGATAAATTTTTAATTCTGGTTGTTTTCTTTAAATGCTACACTGGGTTTGTAAACAATTTCATTCATGTTTTGAATTTGGATTGTTAATCATTTCATCTAAATTACAACCTTATTCAATTGCTCAATTCTTCTATTTCTCTCTCTAAAAAGTGGATGTTTAGTGGTAACAAAGTGGATGTGTGAGTGATGTTGCTCGAGAGAATACAATCCTAATAATGGTGGTTGCTCGAGAGAGTACAATCCTAATAATGGTGGGTATAAGCTGTTGAGAGATGATATAGCACCAATTGAGGAGGAGAGGACAGAGAAGGAGAAAGAGGAGGAACAAGAGAAAAATGAAACGGTGAAATAATAATTGTGCCTCGTTAGTAAAAAAAACTTGCCTAATCAACTTGTCAAGTCACATTTTTAGTTGAAGTAATACACTTAAGAGTCAACATTGCTCTGAATTAATGGTAAGGTGAAATTATATTTTTTTTAAAAGTTTGTAAGTGACATTATTCCAAAAATAAGATTAAAATATAATGCGCACCTAAAGTAAAAGTTTTAGCATTGTGAATGTAAAAAAAATATTAAAATAAAAAATGATAGCAAAATATCTTATCTAGAAATTACTAATGGTATATTTTAAAAAATGTCGAATCATCATCTTCAACATATATAAAATTGAAAATGTAACTTAGATTTTTTTTTTTTTTGGCCAAAAAGGTGTAATCTACGCTTACTCCCGGCTGATACGGTATGTGACCTATCCACATTATAAATTGCACAAATTATCAGTTATAGGTTAGATGACGATATCTTTCTTCAAAATTTAAATTTTATTCAAGATATTCCCTTTATTTTGAAATTAAAAAAAAATTGTATGATTTTGAAAGCCATTATCTATGCAGTATAAATCAGTTAAGACTTAAGAGTCACTTATAAACTTAAACATATGAAGCACTGGCCAGTGAGTGTGTCGTTTTTGTTATATTAATTAATAAAATAACAATTTTTGTGGCTAAAAAAAATCAAGGAAAGCAGGAAAACGAGTCTAAAGTGAATTCCGTGGATACCCTTCGTTAATATCTTCTCTGCTTCGCTTTATGAGAAAACCTGGTTCAGACACGTTGCTTCAATCGCGACCGTGTTGTGTGCATGATCTAATACTTTAATGGCATCATTATCAAATATTCATATTTTTATTTTTATCGATTTTTTTAAAATCACATTTTTATATCAGCGTTATAATCATATTTTTATTTCTTATTTAAGTAGATAATGAACATCGTCTAAATTTTTTGTGATTGTACAATGGACTCTTTGTCGCAATTCTGTGTTGAAAATTCCTATGCATAAAAATTCGATTGAATTGTAACCCAAATTTTTTTTATCATGAATTCATCCTCCACCTCACAACACTTTTCTAGTTTGAACCCTAATGTGGATCGATTTCGTGGTCAATATCAGAGTAGGAAGAATAAGTTTTGAGCCACCTCTAGAAATGTTATTCATAATTAAACATCTTGAAATTTTAAAATTTTAAAAAACTATGGTTCTTAACCCGAATTTAAAAAATTTTTGAGTCAATCTTTTCACACTCATTTTTCATTTTTTTAGTACTAATTTTTGAAATTTTCAATATTCATCTTTTGCATTTTAATTTTCAATAGTTAATTTAAATATTTTCTTTACTTGTGTTTCATTTTATTTTTCCAACTAAATTTACAGATTCATTATTATTTTTAACTCCGTGACATTTCTTACCAAGTGTTCACCCCAAAAAAAAAAATCTTACGATTAAATTCATTTAGTAAATAATAAAAAATAATAATTTATCTTTGTTAAATAATTAGTGTAATAAAATTAAATATTATCTTATTCCATGTCTTTTTCTAGCACAATTAAAAAGGTTGGGACAAATAATGTAATCTATTTATTCTTCCATTAAAATAACACATGGCTAATTAAAAAAACATTCTTCTCGGTAAAGATTTATTTTATTGAGAAAAAAATGTGCTCCGAATCCGACATTATTGCCAGTACAATGGTATTGTAGAACAATATAAACAAGTTGGTGTCGGAAATTAGCCCAAAAGTGTTTCAAGATTGGGGTTTTCAAAGCCCAACTTTAAACATGCTTTAACCGTTAGGGCTGCACGGGTGGGTTTACAGGCCTGCGGTCCTACCATTTTTTTAAAAAATTAAATATTTAATACATATATTTATAATTAAAAAATATATTATAGATAAAATTCAGGAAAAAAAACAAAAAGACAAGAGTTGCAAGTTGCAAGTCTATACAAAAACCAAGAAGACGTGACGCTAAATCTGCGAGTCTTCGAATTTGGGAGAGCTATGGAGCTAAGGCCTCCTAAGTAAACGGCAATGAGTTTATGAGTTGAAGAGAGGTTGTTGTTTGAGTAGACCGCTAGTGTTTACTATTTGTTAGAGTCTTGTTTATTTATTATATATTTCTAATCTGTATTTTTCAAATGAAATCTCTTTTTAAAAAATAACATTGTCTAAACAAGCCGGTCCTTTTATTTTTTAGGTTTATTATCGCCAGACCTTGTAAGTCCAATTCTCCTTTATTTTTATGAAGAATTTCAATAAAAAATTTTTGATCACACTTATTTAAATTCAAAGTCTTTAAATTTATGAAATTATATTGCATTCTAGAAATATTGATTTGATATTAAATTTTTTTAAAAAAATAACAAAATTATCTTTCATTTAATTTAATATAAGAACTTTCTTACTTTACTTGTTTATTGTCCTAATTTATTTATTAATTTACTTATGAATCGTTATTAATTACCCTATTTAATTTATTTTTATTTTAAATATTTAAATCATCTTGAGACATCTTGTTAATTCCTATATTGACTGTTGTTTATTGCTCAACTTTATTTGTTTATTGTCAGATTTTTACTTGATTTTATTATAAGAAAATAAACAAATAAAATAAGATAACTAATAACATTCTGTAAATATTAATAAGTAAAATAGAATAGTTTTAACATTAATTTAAATGAAAGATAATTTTATCATTTATCTCAAAAATTTAATATTAAATCAATACCCTACATTATAATGAAATTTCAAAAAATTAAGATTTTTTAATTTAAATAAATGTGATGAAAGGGTGTTTATTGAAATTCTTCCTTGGTTCTACCTAGTTTAAAGTTTAAATGGGTCGGTCAAATCGGCCCATCCCGTTTTTTCCGGGTGTAATTTATGTATACAATGGTTATGGATGATAAGCTCTTACATAACTTATTGTTTTACCCCGTAAATTCAGATAAATGATAAAACACAAAATCAACCTCACACGTGCAAGAGCGACCACCAAATTAAATATTCTTACATTACGTGCACGCTTTTACTACTTTATAGTAGCAGTCTAGCAGATGATGTGATGAAATTCCAGAGTCAAGATGCTTCATTGACTACCATTATTATCGCTGTTTTTAATTACCGATCTCTTTTATAAAAATAAATAACTAAATCATCAATATTAAAAATATTGTTAAAAATAGCTAACAACCTTCTTAAATATATCCCAAATTTAAAATTATGTTAAAAAATGCTCATGTTAAATGTTTGACATGTGTCTTATTAATTAATGATAAATCGTTCTACATAGTTAACAGGGGTATGATGGGAATAATACAATAATTGCACTAGATAATAGTCTAATGTTTCGTATATTTAAAAACAAATTAATACTCCCATTTGTTTCTTATAGCACTCGAGGGAGTGTACTCCCTGTTAAACTTATGATGCATTTTTAATTAACTTACTTCTTCAATAAATTAGTTAATAATGTCCAAAGTTATATATTCTTTTCATCTTAGTTATACTCCAATTAAGGATATTTAAAAAAAACTTATTAATTGTGCCTCTAAAGACAAAATGTTTTATATTTTTTAACATAATACTTAACAAAATATTTTTATAATTTTGAAATGAAATTATAAAATATATATTATATATAGAGAGGTAAATGCATGGTTATTTATTATATAAATATATATGCTCAAACACACACACATAGTTGTCTTCTCTCTTTCTAATTGCTGCTCTATTTATTGTTCAGCTGCTTCGTGCTCAAAACGTACATGACCAAAACATATATATATATATATATATATATATATTTTCTATCTATTGTATCAATGAAAACTTATATTTTTCTTTGGACAGAAGAATCATTGATGAACTTATATTAAATATATACAAGGTTTTTCAGTTTAGTCGGAGAGTGTTGCATCTTTGGATCTGCAGCTATTCACGTGGGGTTGCAGAGACCATAGTTATTTCTCATGCAACAACACAGATCTCAACAATATTAATATGCTCTGCTAACTATATTATCATAAAATGCCTTAACTATTTTTTTTTTGTTTGGGCAATATAAAAAAAAAATCCTTAAATTACAACGATGACGCATTTGATGCAATTAAAGTCTCGGGCTTTTAATTTACCTTTTCCAGCACTGTGCCCCATTGAAATTGATTTCTCATGATTCTCTCAAGTAGCTTATGAGATAGGATATAAATGATTCAGTATCACTTTAAATGTTTCATGCCTTTATTTTATTTTGTTGTTGTGATTTGCTTTATCAAGTCAATATAAATGAAACTTTGACGGCTACTTTGAGTGTCACCAGAATTTTGACAAAGCCTTTATGCTTTAGTATAATTTTAGCATTCGCTATGAAAGCGTCCAGAGACTTCCTCAATTTCTTCAAATATAACTGTTCATATAGTAATTATATATAGTTTGTAGAGCAGAGTTTAATTAAATTGCTATTTTATTATACAAATGAATCTGAAATTAATATTTACAAGGATTAATTCCACAAGACTCTACATTGTGACAACTTTTTCAGAATATTAGAAGTTTAGATTAGTTGTACTTTACTAATTTTTTTAGGCTAGTTAGGGTCATTATTATACCCTAGATGTGACAGCTTTAACCATGCATGAAGTATGTTATTAATTGCGAGAAACATTGTAAGAGATATTGAATTAGTTTGAAAAAGTACGTTATGACTTATGAGTGTGAATGTGGGGGCGTGTTTGAAAATTTTACGTTGAAAAGATCAACGAAATTGGAAGTCTTTCTCAGTTCAAATCGAATCCACGTGTATAGCCATGAATTATATAAATAATATTAATATTTAAAATGAACAAAAAAATGTATATCAAAAATGAGACAAAAGGTATCATTTTTGTATTTAATATTGCGATATTTTGAGATGACTATGCTATTTTTGGATTTATTGATTTTTACTTTCTTTTTTAGTTAAATGATTTCATGTCAATATAAAAAAATGATTTTTTTTTTGTAGTTATGGATTTTGTAGTAGGATTGACTGCTCGATTTTCTTCTGGGACTTAGCCTTAGGATTCACAATTTGATTCTTTTCCATGCCTTGTGATTCTGTGCCGGCACACTGAATAGTTGACTTTCTTTCCCATTCAGAAATGTTTTGAGTCACAGTTTGCACACGTGAACACACAAATGTATGTATATATGAATGTGTACATATATGTGCGTGTCTACACATATAAATGTACCTATGTGTATGAACTTCCATAACCACAATATACTTTTTGACAAATTATGCATACTAGTAAGTTTCATTAAATGCACATTCTTATCTTACTCCTTTTTAAAAAACACACAAATATAAATTTTTAAAACTATCGTTCATTTAATATCACATTATTTGGGAACCATTAAATAGAAAAAGAGAGTAAAAATATCATAAGAATGGAAGAACAATATTAAAACAAAAATAATTAATTAAACTTTGTTTTTATTAAAGTTCTTTATATTTTGGGAACAAAATCACCTCCTATAAAAATATCTTGCAATATGAAATGGAGAAAATGTGTATATGTGGAGCTAGTTTCAGTGTTCATCATATACATGAGTACTGAGAGCTCATCACCTCTGAACCATTCATATCTAATTTTTATATTTTATATTTATAGTTTTTTCAGTAAGTTTTTTTTAAATAAAAAATTATTTCTTAAAAAACTGACAATTAAAATATTGTCTTTATTTTAGATTATGTATTCATTAAAATGATTTTTAAAAAAATAAAAGTAAAAATATGTAAATCTGGATAATCTATAATAGATCTGAATGAGTTTTGTATACTTGTTGAAAATTTGTAAATCTAATGATCTAGAGGTGATAAATTCTCGATGCTCAATCGCATGATAAATACCACAACTCGTTCTATGTATATGTAGGGATTTTGTGTCAATATTGAGAGATGGGCTTTCAATTCGTGAGAATGGGGTGCTACACGTACAAAACTTGGCCTTCTTTTATTTTTAGAGACCAAGGATTTTTTTTTATTATCAATATCAACAATATCCCAACTTTTGCGTTTAGATTAGGCCTGGGTTTTGTTTGGATCAATGTGATTTTTAGTTATTTATAAAGGATAACAAATATTTTAGTTTCAGATTTGTCTCAATTATTAATTGTAGTCTCTTAAATTTAAGTTTTATCAATCTAGTCACTAAATATGATATTCCTTCCATTCAAAATTATAAGACATTTTTTGAGGAGTTGAATATTAAAAAATGTAAGACATTTTTAGTTTTTTAAGATATAATCGTTGTCTTTTTTCAAAAATGCCCATATCAATAGTGACTTTATATTTATTATAAGACGTTTAATAGGAGTAAATATAAAAAGATAAAGTTAATTTAAAAATAGGTAACCACTTTATTATATGTAAAATTCAGTTAAAAATGCTTTATTTTAAACGGAGGGAGCATAAGTTTTGAGACACAAATTGAATCTTGAATTAATTTGTATATTAAAAATGCTTGCTTGTATTGAAAAGAAGAAGAAGAGGGATCTCATATTGAATAATTTTTCTTTTACTGCCCAAACATTGAAGAGCATTGTAAACATTTTTTTTCAAAGTATCATGTTAAAAAATATAAAATATTTCTAGTATTTTAAAGTATAGTTAATTAAATTTTTTTTAAAAAATATATCCTTAATAAAAAGGTGTAATTAATAAGGCTTTCTTTTTTCTTATTGTTTACAAATATCTTCCTATTAGATACAATCTTATTTGAGATACTATAATAGAACATTAAATGCAAGCATCTCTTTTAATAAGTATTCAAATATTAATTTTCCCCGCAGTATGGGACGACCCAATTAATAAAGTTTTTTGAATAAAGGTAAATATAAAAAATGTATAATTTAAAAATAATTAATTATTTTAAGAAGTGTAATTTAATTAAAAATATTTTATAATATTAAAAAGGAGAGAATATCCATTTAAAGATATACTGACTTTATGTGCAGGATTATTATTATAACACATAAAAATTGTGGCAGTAACATTTTTGGGGTGATGGACACTGCCAATCATATAAAGTGAACACAGCTCAACAATTGAATTCATTGATTTGCTACGCAATTGTGTGGGTCCTTTCTTAAAAGAGTCAATCATCCTTCCTGGATCACCTTCAATGCATTACTCCGATGATTATGCTGTCTCTCCCATTTCTTATTACCATCTTCTATATCTCATTAATTTATGTGATCACGCTTTCACACTCTCAAATTATGCTCCTTTTTCTTAAAATAATGCCACGCAATATAACTCGAAATTCAGCAACAAAAAATTGAGTTTTGACTCATCACTTATAAGGTTATAGAATCAAATCTTATTATTAATATAAAAATAATCTTATTATTAGATTATATGTAAGTTTAACTTTATAAGCATTCTTTAAATCCGCATGTATACCTTGGTTCTTATGAATTCTGGTAATTGAGTTTTGCAAAAGTCAATTACTTCTTATGAATTGGGGTCAACACAATGACTGTTTTAATTCTATTTATAAGATAAAAAGAACATAACTTATTAACTTTGTTGTCTTATTTATAAGTTGTATCATTGAATTTTATTACAAGTTTTTGGTTTTATCCTCTATTAAATGTTAATTAAAAAAATATTTTATTATTAAAATATGTATATTGAATAAGAGTAAAGTTAAAAATTTATTACATTTATAAATATGATTTTTCTTTTGCTTTAATAAAATACGTTGAAAGTAATTTATAAATAAAATTAAAAATATTGATAAATAAATTTTTAAACACGAATTCTTCGGATAAAAGAAAAGCATGTTAGTGCGAAAGGTGCATGACCGTAAACGAACAAACCCAAACTCTAATTATCACAGAATTAGTACTAACAAATCCTTGAAAGCAACACTGGGCCGCCTCATTTGACCAAACAAGAAAGAAATAGTACTCGTAATCCACGAGTGACGAAATTTCCCCAACTCTTTAATCTGCAAATTAAAAGAAAATAAAATCCCCACAAGCAATAACTCTATAAATCGCTGTCCACACCCTCTTTAATTCCAAACAGTATTTTGGATAGGCGGTCCCCACTTGAGCTCGACACGCCCTAAGGCCTCAATTTTACCAACGCTTTACATTAACGGAATGTTTGGCATGCCACTCAGATGCCGGATCAACGGTTCAAGAGCTGTTTTGACTTATTTGAGTACTGTGGATACAATGTCATTAAAATTACTCAATCTGAATTTTTTAGTCCAAGTCCTGTTGATCCCTCTACTCAAAGTGGCGATACAAAAATTGTATGTTTGGCATACTGGAATGGGGATAAGGGATGGAATGAGAGTGATAATGAAAAAGAAATATTTTTTACGCGTGAAAACACAGAAAATATTTCTTAATAGTTTTTGGTATAATAGAAAATATATTTCCCTGTAATTAGGTGTGTGACGGCCGTACGCTTTTCCCTTTTCTCCCCTATTCCACTGAAGCAAACATACCGCAACTTTATTTTCACTACCGTGCCTCCACTGCAGCTTTTAATATCAATCAAGTTTTTAATTTAAATTTAAAAAAACTGTTAAATATGAATTTTAAAATCTTGTCCAAAAGTCATCCCATCTCACTGTGCAAACAGAACAGTAACCACACCCTCCATCAATCTTAGATCCTACGGCTCTGATCGTTTTGACTCGCTTCGTCATTTTTCGCTCTTCAACGGTACCAAGTCAAATTTTTTTCCCCTCACTCTTGCGTACCAGTGTAAAAAATCCCCACTCCAACCTAAAGTCGCGTGAGCCGCACGGTTCCTTCGGGGGTATTAATGAATCAGGGAAAAGGGCGGGATTCCGAGAGGCGCGTGGACACGGAGGATGAGGTCACTTGGTGAGGTTGAAAATGAGAAGGTTTGACTTTGCTGAAGAGGTGATGGGAAACGGACGGAAGGCCAGTAAGAGATGGACACGTGTTACGAAACGGCCAACGTAGAGGTGTGTATCTGATCGGTTTCTGTCCTCACTCATTTACTATTCCAGTAAATTTCTACTATAGTATTCAATTCAATTAACCGATTTATTACAAAAGAGTGAGATACATAGAATGGAAGGAGATAACTGAGAGACAGACAGAGAGTGAGAAGAAGGAGAAGAAGAAGAGAGAAAGAGGGTAAACAGTCTCCTACTCTGCTAAGGCCAAGGAGTCAGATAGCTCGTCCTCATGCTCGTTCTTGTCGTATAGGGTTCGTCGTTCTCTCTCTTTTGTTTTCTTTCGTTTTATGTTTACGCGCTGATTCTTCTGTTTATGTCGGTCGTCTAGATCCCTTTTCCTGGGGAATTGTTTAGTATTTCTTGTGGGTTTTGTTGAGTCGCTGAAACGGACAAGTAATATTATCCTCTTCCGTGTTTGCTAGGTTGAAGTGAAGGATATATTAAAAGTGGTGAAGTGTTGTAGGGTGAAAACGGCAAAGAAAGAGCGAGAACAATGTATGGGGATTGTCAAGTGATGTCAAGCATGGGAGGTAACGTGGTGGTAAACTCAGAAACGCTCTTCTCTTCGTCAATCCAAAACTCAAACTTCAACTTCATGCCCACCATGCCTTTCCAGCCCTTTCAACCTCCCATGGTAATTTCCTCTCTCTCTCTCTCGATTAATTTATGCTGAAGTCATAACTTTATATGATTTTGTTTCTTGGAGACGACACAGAAAGAAGAAGACGGGATAATGATGCGAGGGAAGGAAGAGATCATGGAGAGCGGGTCTGGTAGCGAGCAAGCTGATCATGACAAGTCTGGGAACGAGCAAGACAGTGAACAGCCAGCCAAGAAGAAGCGTTATCACAGGCATACTGCTCGTCAGATCCAAGAAATGGAAGCGTAATATCTATATTTAAGTTTGCTCTCATCTTTTGCTTTTAGTTGAAAAATGTCTGATTATTCTTGCCATATATTTGTGGTTGGCAGTTTGTTCAAGGAATGTCCTCACCCGGACGACAAGCAAAGGATGAAATTAAGCCAGGAGCTGGGTTTGAAGCCGCGACAAGTGAAGTTCTGGTTTCAGAATCGTCGAACTCAGATGAAGGTATTGGCCACAACTTAATCCTCCTCATGGAACAAAATATTAATAATAACTATAAAACCCTAATATACTGTACCAGCAGCTTCATTAAACCGGGAAGGCACATTTCCCAAGGTCGAAACCGCGTTGCTTTTGCTTGCATTAAAACTTTTGTAAGCCCTAAAGGATCATACACGCAGTGATAGAGAAGAAAGGGAAGAGCAGAAGAAACAAGTGGCTCATCATTTACTTCTGGGTCACTGCTTTTTTTGCTTGTGGCTCCTTCGTCTCTTCGCTATACAGTCTGTATTCCATTAATGTGCGCATTAAACCCTACCTGTCACATTTCCCCTACCATTTATTGCCCATATCATTATACCATTTTAGTTTTACAGTAAAATGGTCTTCTTTTTTCCTTCACATCTCCGCTTAGTTAGCAACTGTAATGAGATTACGTGAAACGTTTCTGTTAATGTGATTATAGGCACAACAAGATCGAACTGACAATGTGATACTGAGAGCAGAAAATGAGAACCTGAAGAATGAGAACTATCGTCTGCAAGCAGCTTTGCGCAATGTGATGTGTCCTAATTGTGGTGGTCCAGCCATGATGGGTGGTGATCTGGGCATGGATGACCATCAGCTTCGCCTTGAAAATGCTCGCCTTAGAGAAGAGGTTCCTTATCCCTATCCATTGCACTTGTGCTTGCTTAAGTAATTTCTTGAAATTCCAAGTCGGCTCATTTCTAATTTCTCTCCCTTCTAAAGGGCCTGTGTATTTTACTAACATCTGAGACTATAGTGTACTTTAATTTGAATGGGCCAGAATGGAAGAACACAGAAAATGTTTCAGAAAATGTTTCTCTTTTTTTCACTGATCAAGCGAAATATATAATAATATTTTCATCTAAGTTTAATTTTCGAAGCCTTCCTCAGTGTGACCCCTCATACCTTCTTTTACTCCCCTCAATCTAATGGATTTTAAAAGGAAAAGTTTCTCAGAACGTGTGAAGAAATATTTGACTTGATTGCATGTTGTTGTCCTTAAAATTTCATAAAACTTCCATTAGTTGGATAATCTAGATTAATAGCAAACATCACCGTTATTATTATCTATATGAAAGAGAGACTAAAAGTAGATAAAAACGAAATTATTTTATGACCAGGCCATCTTTTTGTTCCCCTTCTTTAGAATCCTTCCCCTCTCAAATTATAACTTAGAGAAGAGTGTGCTCCATGAGATCTCCGATTGTATCTTCATTTCCAATTAAATATACAAAGCGCAGAAATCTTAATTTCTTCTAACCCCAGGAAAACGAGAGAAAGGATGAACTGATGAGGTTGACATTGCAAATATTTTGCAGCTAGATCGCGTTTGTTGTCTCACTTCGAGATACACAGGCCGTCCAATGCAAACAATGGCGTCACCAGCTCCTTCTCTGTTGGCTCCTTCATTGGATTTGGACATGAACACATACTCAAGGCACTTTCCTGATCCTGTTACTTCTTGTACCTCGGAGATGATTCCTGTCCCTATGCTGCCTCATCCGGATACTTCACCATTCCCAGACGGTGGTCTCTTGTTAATGGAAGACGAGAAATCTCTGGCATTGGAGCTCGCACTGTCGTCCATGGATGAACTCCTCAAGATGTGTCACGTAAACGAGCCTCTTTGGATGAGAAACAGTGAGAATGAGAGGGAAATGCTCAATTTTGAGGAGCATGCGAGGCTGTTTCATTGGCCTCTGAATTTCAAGAACCATTCGCCTGGACTCAGGAGAGAAGCTAGCCGTGACACTGCTGTGGTCATAATGAATAGCGTCACTCTTGTTGACGCCTTCCTTGATGCTGTAAGTGATTCCTGCTGGAACTCTTCCTCCCACACAGATTTAAATTCACTGAATTTATGTTTTTCGGAACTTGAGTTGTAAATTAAGTCGGAGACAAACAAACACAATTAAAAGAATATGTACAAGGTTTCTGTTTGTGTTTGTCTATCTTTCTAGATGAACAAGGTTCTCCATGCACTATAAATTCATGTTTCTGCTGATTAATTCTTCGCCCTCGATCTTCGAATTAATTTCAGATTAAGTGGATGGAATTGTTCCCCACCATTGTTTCTAGGGCAAAAACTGTCCAAATCATATCGTCGGGTGCTTCTGGTCATGCAAGTGGGTCTCTTCAGCTGGTAATTATCCAGTTCCTCCAAAACCAAAATTCTACTTCTTCTGGTAAATGCCATGTACATGTGTGTATATATTCCTGTTGAAAATTTACTTGCTTTTGTTGTAGATGTACGCAGAATTACAGGTGATTTCTCCCTTAGTGCCAACTCGTGAGACTCATTTTCTTCGTTATTGCCAGCAAAACGCTGAGGAGGGAACCTGGGCCATTGTTGATTTCCCCCTTGATAGTTTCCACGAAAATTTTCACCACTCTTATCCCAGATATTGCAGGCGACCCTCCGGCTGTATTATTCAAGACATGCCAAATGGATACTCAAGAGTGAGTTCAGTTTCGAACACACGTAAAAAGTTGATGATGCTTCTCTTGATTCATGAATTACTTAGCGTAAACTTTCATGCTTTTTTAATGCTGTACGTATAGGTGACATGGGTGGAGCACGCAGAGGTGGAAGAGAAACCAGTGCATCAGATATTCAGTAACTATGTGTACAGTGCAATGGCGTTCGGAGCACAGCGTTGGTTGGGAGTTTTGCAGAGGCAATGTGAGAGGGTCGCGAGCCTCATGGCAAGGAATATTTCAGACCTTGGAGGTTCATCATCTTCACATACAAAATCTTATGCTTCCTGCTATAAATGTTGCTAAATGGTTTAAATGACGTTCATGTATGTGACATGTTTGGTGGGTGTTACTTTACTTGCAGTGATACCCTCACCAGAAGCGAGGAAGAACTTGATGAAACTGGCTCAGAGAATGATAAGAACGTTTAGCCTGAACATGAGCACCTCGAGTGGTCAATCATGGACGGCATTGTCAGACTCTCCTGAAGACACTGTTAGAATTACAACAAGGAAGATAACTAACCCAGGCCAACCTAATGGCGTCATACTCAGTGCAGCCTCCACCACCTGGCTTCCTTATTCTCACTCCAAGGTCTTTGACCTCCTCAAGGACGAACGTCGCAGATCTCAGGTACGTCCTTCCTCTCACTTTATCAGCCAACAAATTATTAACTCAAAGAAATGCTTGACTATATATATCGTTAGCAGTTGGATTTTCTCTCCAATGGGAACTCTTTGCATGAAGTGGCTCATATTGCTAACGGCTCACATCCAGGAAATTGCATCTCTCTTTTGCGCATAAATGTAAGCTCATTTCTGATCCCCACGAATTAAATAGATTAAACTGATCATCTTCTCACTGTGGCCTCTTGTTAGAAACAGGTGGCGAGCAACTCATCGCAGAGCGTAGAGCTAGTGGTGCAAGAGAGTTGCACCGACCAGTCGGGAAGTCTGGTGGTGTACGCCACCATCGACGTCGAATCAATTCAGCTCGCCATGTCCGGTGAGGACCCTTCCTCCGTAGCTCTTCTTCCGCAAGGCTTCCACATCGTTCCCGCAACAACTTCCGTCACCAATATCAATGCCAATTCGACCGAAGCATCAGCCACCACCGTCGCACCCCCGCCGCCGCTACATTCTTCTTCTCTGAACCAAGCTTGTCTCCTTACAGTGGGCCTCCAAGTTCTGGCAAGCACTATCCCTTCTGCGAAACTCAACCTCTCCAGCGTCACCGCCATTAACAACCATCTCTGCAATACTCTGCACCAAATTGAAGCTGCTCTTTGCAGTGATCATAATGGCACTTTTTTCGGGTCCTGCACTGAACCCGCCACTACGGACACCCCTAAGCAATAGTTGAGTCTGTTGTTGTAACTGATGAAACAGAACCTTAGTCATGAAGAGATTCGGTCTAAAAACTAGCAGCAGACCAGACCAAACCAACTGAAAATGAGGCGTGTTAGAATATATTGATCGAATCTGAGTAAGAACTATTGTGTTAATTAAGTTATTAGTATGTTAAATAGGTTAGGGAAAGGTGTCAATGGATTACTGTGTGAGGGAATAGAGAGGGGACAGAGGGAGTCAAGAGCGCACCAGATAGATATATATATATATATATATAGTTATAGAACCCTTGGCTCTGTGGTATATGTAAGGCCATTTTGCGGGCTTATTAATACTGCTGAGAAGGGGTGGTGGTTCGGGTATTGACTTCTGCTTCTATGTCTCGGCCTCTCTGCGTCGTCATGGATCATATTTTGATGCTTTGTCATATTGAATTTGATTCTGATCAATCACATTGTTAATGTTTCTGTGTCTGTTTAATTTACCCTTTCATGATCGACTTGGTGTACGTTAGCTTGGATGTTTCTTGGTTCTCTCACTTCTTGGTTTAGCTGGCTCTCATATCTCTCAATAGCCCTTTCAAATTCTGTGTATTTTGTAGTCAACGAGGATTTCAAGCAGTTTGTGTTTTCTCTGCATATCTAACTGGCAATGTCCCTTTCTTACCATTCTTCTATGTCTAACGAAATTACTGTACAATGTACATCATACATTAATTTCAAATCTCAGATAAACTGTACATAAATAATATCGCAAATAAATTAGGAGATGCTTGAATTTAAGTAATTTGGATGTTCAATGTGATTTTACACTCGCAAGATCTCAGGAAACGCTTTATAATCAACTAGCTAGGCAAGTAAAATTACCTCTCCTCACCATGTGACCTCAAAGAGTTTGGGGCTTATTCTCAACATGACCATTTTTAAAAGAGTTAGCCTGTCTCTTTGTAAATCATTCTTAAAGAGTACATTTTTATTTGTTGAATTGATTAATGAAAAGTTCTCATGATTCTTTTTGGTTGTCAATATTGATCTTTTCGCTCCAACAATTTTCTTAAAATTATCAATTTTTTTTTACCATGAATTCGAATTATATCTGGATCAAAAAAACTTTCTTCAATTTCCTGTGGAACTTAACATGCAACGTTCATGTTGTTTGCGTAAATTTAGTAATTAGAAAGTTAATTGGGAGCAACACTCCCAAAAATATTTTATGTATTCACATAGGCTTGAACCCAAAATTTTGTTCTTAAACGGTTATAACGTCTATTGGTATTTGTTTTTTTTTTTTTTTAGCAAAACGTATATTAGTATTTTGATCACACTTTTATTAAACTAAACCTTAACCAATCATGTGGCCCAACAAAAAACAGAGGGAAGCATATAATAAAAAGAAGATAATCATCACGAAGAAGAAGAAGGAGATAGTCTGGGAAAGCAAATTAAAACTAGATTTATGAAATTGAACATCTAGGATATATTATAAAATATATTGGGTATGTAATTCACAGCATACATTAAGTACTTAGCTGATGTAAAGAGGGGGGAACATAATCTAAAATAAAAATTTTAAGAATGAAACTGAGCAAAAATAATAATATAATAAATTAAAATAAATAAATATGTCCAGATACTGCAATTTTTATCAGTTATGAAATGCTTTGCTTTTATTTGGGCATATTGAATTGATCTTGGGCCACTTTTCTAATTGTAATGAACCTTGGGCCCGGTTTTTTTTTACGAGCATGTTGCAGTACGCTTCGGATGGTTAAAATGGTCCAGGCCTGTTTTCTTAACTAAAAAATGGGCAAGAGTATCGAATTATCAAAGTTCACAACTTCACTAGCATGCTTGCGAACACCATTGACTAATTTTTCCCAAAAAAAGTAATACCAACATCAATATAAAATATAAAAACATCAGGAAGAAAAAAAAAATAAGAGTCATCCTCTTTACAAGTCAAACCAAATATTCAGTTAGCATTGATTTAAGTCCAACAGAGGAAAGAACAAGATTTTGTGAATGAAGGCCACGTTCCGTTAGTAAGATAAAGCTATCTGGACCAACAGGATGGGATCTAATGAAAGAATGTAATTTTCACTAAAAAAAATATACTCACATTTAATATCTCGCTATTCCCTTCTCAAACAAAATTGTAATTTTTAAATTCAGCGCAACTTGCAAAGGAAAGAAGGTTGAAGAGACAGGCATGAATTATAGCCGTCGGACAAAAGGCAGGGCACGAAAATTTGACCGAGCAAGACAGCAGGGAGGCAAATAAATAGTTGAAAGCACAAGGAGCACAAGATTCGGAGTGAGACCGAGCGGCATGAGAAGGTGTCGTTTTGGGAATGCCAGACCAAGCAACGACGCATGATTTAAGGAGCCACAACACATGTCGTTTTGATTTTGACCGGGTCAACCCAACACGGGATAGACAGAGAGGGATCGGGTCCAACTTCCAGGTCATAGTCTTCGCCTACCACACACACATCACCAGCATCACTGTCTTTTTAATATACAAAGTCAAGTGTCTCTGGAAGACTCGGCATATTTCAGCCATTTGGGCGGACTTGTGATAAAGTTCCAAGACATTGATCCTTCATTACCTCTCTTCTTTATTTATCAATTAATAAAAGTCAGAGCTATTTTTTAAACTCTTCATTTATCCATAGTAAACCAACACGTGGCTTTAATGATCCGCGTTGATTAGCAAGTGCTAGTAGCATATAACTTAGCCTAGTCTCTCGCGGGTCACATTCTCTTTGACCGCGTATGTTTGCTTTGACCTCGGACTTGGGGTTTTGCTTCCAGCACATACCACTGTCTGTCGTTCATACTTACCCAATTCAATTATATTATTCATATTAATCACCACAAGGAATCAATGGGACTATCAAACTCTTTTTTAATCTCGTGTAAGTTATGATTAATTAATAATATCTAACAAACTTCTTTGGCTGGTTAATGTCCGATTGATTTTTAGTATACATTAAAGAATAATAAAAAGAAGCGAGTGGAACCATGAGATGTGAAGGTTGAGAGGCAAGTCGGAAGAGTATAAATTGGTGGCACGTGGAAGAAATTTGCATAACCTGGCTGCAGCAGAATCAAGAACGAAGAACAAAAAACATGAGCCAGGTGATTTCTGAAAAAAAGCTAAAACGCACACTGTAAGCGACTAAACGACAGTGGGAAACCCACGTGGCAATCGGCTCAAGCAGCGAAAAGGCAAAAAGCAGCACCGAAATGGACCTCAAATGTGGGCCTAAAAGCCCAAATCACCAAAACCATATACATTTTGTGGGGTTGAAACTTTGGAATCCCAGAATCAGCGTAATAATTGCCCTGTGCCAGTGACCACGCAGCCAAAGCACCACCTTTGGACCACGTGGCATCCAACCATTGGCCAGTCCCCACAAGAACATAAAAATAAAGCGCAAAATTTTGACCTCATCTTTTTGGCCCATTTTCCGGGCGCCTCTCTTTAGCGTGACCTCTCTACAGAGAACACAGCCACCATACACACAGGAATTCATTCCCTCCATTGTGTGAACACCTTCCGCCTGGAAAGAATCTCACAATTTTATAATGCGAGAGAGGTAAACAAACAAGAATCTTATAGTGTATTCTAGAATATTGAAGCGGAGAATAGTAATGACATAAGATAATGTTAATATTGAAAGTTTGGTAGGAAATTCGAAGAGGTGGTTTGGTCAGGAAGTGGACTCTCGAGGGTGAAAAAGTAATTTTGCGGGTGGAGTCTTTTTCTTTTCCACCGGAAATGGCTTTTAACTTTATTACTGTGTCTAAATCATGCTCTCTCTGTCAAAGTATGAATCAGTGGGATGGCGTGCGGTTGGGTCAAACAAGGCAGAACGAGAAGGGAGGACGTTTTGGGTTAGTAAGTAAGACTATCGAGAGCTTGTTGGCCTTTTCTCGACGTGTCTGCTTTTCATTTCTTTGCTTTATTTTTCTTACCAGTTCTTATTATATCCATATCCTCTTCAAATCCTATATATGCGTAGTCAAATTGTTCTCATGATTTTTATTATTATTTTTTCGGTCAATATGATTATTATTAATTTTCAAAACCTTGTACGTGGACCATGTTTAACACATACGTATCTAGCTATATCCTAGAAACAACCCCTCCTGAAAACGAAAGCTCCGTCTAATCCAATGACTTTGAAGGTGATCTCCTTTTCCCCCTCCCATTGTTTTTTTGTTTTTTGTTTTTTGTTTTGGGTCCGTCAATCTTTCTCTCAGGAAAATCCCAATTTAGATGTTAGTTTCAAAATTTGATCATGTTATCAATCAAATTTGTCCTTGAAAGTTAAAAACTTAATAAATGCTATTTGAAAATATTGTCTAGATAGACAAGGGTATATTATTGAAAAATGTTAGTAAATCCTGCTTCTAATTTCTGAACTGACATGCAGAATGAACCAGAAAAAAGCAAGAAAGCAAGAAAGAAGAGTTAAATGGCAATTTAGCTTACAAATTATAGATCCACAAATGTCTAGGATCCCAATCTCATTTTTAAATATAATATTTTTCTTCAACTTTCAAAAATGATGTAATGTTGCCTCTATCAGTAATAAAAATTAACTTTAATTATTAATTGATGAAAAAATTAGAAGAATTTCTTAATTTTTTCTATAATGTTTTGGCACTTTTTTTGGTCTTTCTTGTATTCTTTTGTTATTTTTTGAACAATTAATGATTAAAATTAATTCTATTAATAATAAAAGTGACATTGCACCGTTGTCAAAAATTGAAGGAGAAACAAATTTAAAATCCTAAACAATATTGCCATTTAACTCAAATAAAAAATTAGAAAAAGTTGCTAATAAGTCCCTCTTTAAAGTCAAAATTGAGCTAGATGACCAAAGGATCAGAGTGCCAATAGATAGATATGAGATTTCATGACCATCAACTTGCACTATGGTCTTTTGATTTTCCAGTACAATTTCAGTTCCAAGAAGGATTTACTAACAATTTTCTCTAAAAAAATCCCCTTATAAAAACATATTTTGAAATGAATGGAGTATTAAGATTTTCCTTCTCTCTCCATGTGATTGCAAACGGGAATATATATATATATATATATATATATGGTCATGTTTTAAGCTTGTTCAATACTGCTGATTAGCTCATGCAAGGAATAATAATGAGCTCATGCTTACTTTTGTGTGTAAGTGGGTGTGTTTGAGATCCTATAAATATTGAGGGAATATTACGGGGAAAGAATTATTCGATATTTATGGCAGGTGATTTTGTGAATTTGTGGGTACCACATGTGACTAGAATTAGAACTTGTGCGCATAGAAACTTCTTGGTTGTTAATGGAGTCTGTGATATGTATGAGCTGATATTCTGATTATCTTTTTATTATTGTTTATGGCATTTCCTCCGATAAATATTGCCCAGGAATACACCTGCATCGAATTGTTGACTTTTTTATTATGATCCCTCTCTCCCCACAAAATATATATATTTTATATATATATATATTCTGTCTTTCTCGTTACTTTCTCTGAACGTTCCTTTGCTCTGTGCTTATAGTACCTTTTCACCCACTTACATGGTTAAATCACCACAGACCACAAATAAAAAATGAAGGGTATTATTTTAATAAAAAAATCTTATAACTTTATCTTATATATTTTCACCGCTCAATTGTTTCACGTACTGTTACATCGGTTCAGGTTTCGTGCAAATCAGCAGGAGTAACTATTGACTAACTCTTTTATTAAAAGAAAAACAAAACGAAACAATTAGCCAGCTCTGACATATAAATATCAAACTATTCAATTAAAATTTTTTATTTATATGGGAAATAAAAATTAACCTCATATAAAATTTTGGGATGATATAAGGTTTAGTCTCTAAACTTTCTCTTAATTATTACTGATCTAGTACTTGAATTTTGATCTAATATAATTTAATTCTTGTAATTTATTGAGCTAATTAATGAATTGTAGAAAATGAATTTTATGGTGATTCAAAGAAACTATTGAAATTTCGATGTTATAAATTAAGAAATTGCAGGAAATGATTTATTTCGAGTCAAAATTCAAAACTAGATTGATAATGGATAACAAGTTCAAGGACTTAAAAAAAACTATATTCTTCTTATAAAATTAATTAGAAGATATATTGATTTTAACAAAATTCAAATAATAAATGATTTTTTAATGAGAACTGATCCATTATCACAAAACAATTACGAGCTAGCCAAATACGTGAGTTAACATTCTTTTTCTTTCATTATTCACTTCCTCAACGCAATGATATGGGTGTTAATTAAAAGTAGTATGATACTCCCTCCATCTCAAATTATAGAGCACTTTTGAAGAAGTTTTTCCATCTCAAAATATAAAACGTTTTGAATAGATTAAGATTTCATTAAATGCATCAATTTCAATATTACCCTTTCTTTCTCTATAATTAATTTTTATCTTTTCTCTTCTCAATATATTAAATTATGAGTATTTTTAAAAGTTTATATTTTTATTTTGAAAATATAAGATTATTAAGTGTATTTAATGAAATTTATTGATACATGAGATTTTGTCTAAAAGTATCTTATAATTTAGGATGGAGGGAGTAAATAAAATCATTAAAAGCTTGAGTTGTCAAAAAGTGGACATAGGTGTTAATTTCCGTAAATATGAAATTTAAACAAATATTCCAATCTCTTTAGGCAAAAAAAAGAGTAAATAAGAATACGAGGAAAAATAAAAAACGCTTATTGATTAATTATAACATGAAACCGTGCGATTCATGTGGCTTGGGAATTGTGAGATTCAATTGCTCATTCATGACTTATAAACTGCATAACTTGATTATATTGCCTATTAATTTATTAATTTAATTTATATATAAAGTTGGTGAATACATACATGTGTGATCGCAAGACTTTGATCATTGAAATTTTTTTTTTTTAATATTGTCGTGCTCTTGCATGATCTGCTTTTGACCAAATGATGGGGATGGTGTCCGGAAGGAGCAACTTTAAATGATTGTGAGAATATCTTGTCGTATAAAAATGTACACGACAGATTAGAAGTCGCCAATTCATTAATTAAATAGATTATCCACGCACACATTTTGTATACTAATAATTTACAAGAAAATTGATAAATATGTATTATCCACGGCCCTCAATCCCCAGTGCCCTCTCCCTCTGAAGCATCCTCATTGGTGTTGCTAATTAAGAAGCACCCTCGCTTTTCAATGTTTTACTTAAGATTAAATATTCATGTTTTAAATATATATTTGCATGCATTATCACATATTAGCCTGTATTTGATGGTTATTTGGTTTTATATGTGACGGATGTTACCCATTAGTATATGTTAGGGTCATAATTATTTGATGGTTTCATATAACTATCATATATTATCTTCATATTTTTAACGGTTATGCATAATCATCACATATAAGGCACCAAAAACAAGCTTGATAAAAATGAGACAAGCATATTTAATCGTCAAATGTGATAACGGTAAAAAAATGTGGAGATATCTTTGATCGTCATTATCAATAATAGTCAAATATAGCTCACATATTTGAGGGTTATACAAATATCAATCAAATATGCTACGCCAATATTTTTTTATTTAGGGGTTGTTTTTCAAGGAAGCCTCCTGCAATCCAAACACAATACAATTATATAATTAGTATAGAATAGCCAAAATCAATAATCCAATAACAAATTTAATCCATTACACAAAAAATAGCTAGAATCATGCACTAAATTCAATTAAGCACGTTACAAATTATAAAACAACAATCATAAATCACAATTCATAAATCTTAAGTCCTAAATCATCACAATTCCTAAGTCCTCACAACCCTATGACAAAAATATAGCTCTAGCTTGACCAAACATACTTGCTAAGCATTACGTGCATTTTGCATGATCCACACTTGGAATACATATTGACACTACTCTTCCATGAATTTTGTTAAGGTGTGCATCCTCAAATTATTTGCAACAAGCGTCAACATAGTACTATAATTAAATCATAACCACAACAAAGTTAGATAACTAACTAAATTTTGTTATATACAAAATGTAGTTTAACAAAACATGAACCTTGTTAAGAGTTGTAGCCTAGCCGTGAGTGATGATATCTCTCATAAATCTTAACATACAATATCCACAATCCACGTTATTTGATCTTTAATGTGGGGACTTTGTAGGTATTCCAATTCAAGCATGCTAACTTGCTTTTAAGAGTCCACATTTTACACAAAGGTACACAATATTATTATAGTCATTTGTATGTACAAGTGCAAACTTAGTGAACTCTTTCACCTCATTCAAGTATTATTTGTTAATCAATTGGAAGACATCTATTCCTTATCTATCTTCTAAATCTAGAAAGAATAATTTTAAGAAAAAATATGATTAGTGATTTATTAACATTGGTCGAGATAGTGGAGGATGAAATATTATTAACCATTTAATCAGTCAATCATGAGTCACATGCTTTCACATACAATCTCTCTTCAAGACTTGTTGACTACAAGTACTTAATCTAAGAACTTTGTTATATGCTGAGAGTTCTTTAACTTAATTTGAGTAAAAAATTAACTACTAAGGAATGAAAAAATTCATTTATGTTGTGGTCAAATTTTTTTCTCAAATAGCATCATTGAATTAGACATAAAAGTAAACATTAATTACAAGGGCAATTTAGTCCAAACATTTTAATTTCAAACATAATTATTTTAATAAACTAATTTTTTTAAATTGTTTAAGGGTATTATTGGTCTGACTTTTGATAGAGGGGTTAGAGCATTGTGACCCTTAGGATGTGTGCTAAGCATGCCAGAAAAGCAAGTCTTCAAAATCTTGTGTTGTGATTAGACGATTAAGGAGGTTTTTTAAGTTCTTTACCACAATTTCTTTTAAAAAAACTAACTTAGGGAATAGAGTTTACATAAAGAAAGTAATCTCGTCAATGCTTCTCTCAAAATGTATCATTTCACTTACACATATGAGGCGAGTTTACTAGCAGGCCACACCCACTCTTTCACTAATTTAGGTCTCGACAACTTTTCTTAGTTGGGCTGAACATGTTAATTTTGATTCAAATGAGAATGTTTGGATTTCAATTGGTTAAAAACTTTGATTATATAAAAAATTAAGTAACAAAACGTAATGATGATTGAATACTATTTTTTAAAATTGATTTTAATAATTGAATATGTTTGGATGTTTTTTCAAAGTTAATTATGAATATAAAGGAAAATAAAAAAATTCAAATGCTAATAATTGATTCTGAAATAGAGAAAAAAATAGCTTCTGTCAAATAGAGTTCTAAAAAGCAAAAAAGATTTGAGAAAATAAAAAATGTTTAGATAAAATTTTTCAGAACCCTAATTTTGGACAAGAATTGATTCTAAATACGCATCCAATAAGTTTCTATGGTAATTGATGTAGCACTCATTTCATTTAAAAATATAAGATATTTGTAATTGAACATTATTTTTAATAAAATAGTTATTTATCGTTTAATTAATCTTATATTTTTATATTTATCACTATTTAATAGAATATTTTATTTTAAAATAAATATAAAATAATTTATTTAATATGGTACTTTTAAAAAAATAATAATGATATTTTAAAAAATAAAAAATATCTTATGATTTTACACATTTAATTTTTTAAAAATGTATATATTTTTAAACGGTGAAAGTATATTTTATGTTAAAACGCAGGGCTCTTTCGCAATGTCGTGTTTAGGAAGAATGGTGGGATAAAGAAAGCAGCAGCGTAGAGGTGGGAAACAAAACGGCCTCGTTCGGTGTGCAATGTCTGTACCCTCAACAAAACCATTTTCCCCAAAATACGCCATCTTGTCCTCTCCTCTCTCATGCCCCCATTTCATTTCAGTGCCACGTATGAAGTTATCCACCCCTCCTTCACATCAAATCTCATTAATACCATATTTGACACACAATATTTAATTCTATTTTTAGGTGCCCTATGCTATGAGGATTTCAGGAGCATAGTCCCACGTGATACCTCATGCTTCCAATGCGTTCTTGTCCACCTAAAGTACCTGCCCCTTCCACACATGACACGTAGGCGTATCCCTCATCTTCATTCTCAATCTTTTTTATTTTATTTTTTATTAATCCACCCTGTCCCTTTCCCATGTCTGCCCACATATTCGCGCCTCCGCTTGTTTTCTACTTTTCGCCTTTTCTACTCCACTCCTCTTAATTTATAATAAGAGGAGTCAACTGTTTTAAAAACAATTTAAAATTATTTTACTAAAATTATAAGTTTAAAATAAAATTATGCATAAATTATGTCAACTAATCTATCTCTTATTATATTAAATTTATATTCCATTTAACCAAAAAATATTCATATTCCATTAAGTTTTTTTACATACATATTTAAAATATTATTTTAACTAATTTACGTATTTAAATTTTTAAAATAATAAATAAATAAGTTTAAAAGCATAGTTTTAGAGGTGACTTGAAAAATTTTTATATACAAAATATTTTAATTTAATATATATAACCTAACTGTTAATTGATTAGATGAAAATAAAAACTTAAAAAATATAATAGATATCTGTATTTGTATGTAGGTTTGTATAAACCTTTAAAATAAGAAAAAAGTATACATAACTAAGATAAAGTAGAGGGGCGACAACATATTTTACTTTAAATTAGAAATGTTTGAAAATTATTTTTAGTTTTTCAAAATTTTTTACTTTTATCTTTTATATACTAAAACATTCCACAGGTATTTAATTTAGTTTATAAAATAATTTGATAAAAATAAATCTTTATTAAGTATTTTTTAATATTATTCATTACTTTTTATTACATTTTCTTTGTTTTAAGATTATTTCTTAAAATTTAATTTTGTTTTCAAAAAAATAAAATTATAGTGTATTTAATAAATTTTATTAGTATGTATACTTTTGTCTATAATTAATTTATAAATTGAGATGGAGGAATTAATAAATTTTAAAACATTTTTTCAACATCAATATATGCTTTTTTGTTGAAGAATAAAAGCATGGAAAATAAAATTTTTGGTCAACTTAAAGTTAAAATCTTTGTAATTTCTTCAATTAGGATTCACTCCATGGAGCCGCGGTCACATTTGGTTAAAATTCCTGTTATTACTGAACATCGCGATATCATGCTCAGAGACCATGGCCAAAATTAGCCATAATTTTAGTGATTCGTTTCTTAATTGAAAAAAGAAGAAGAAGAACCTTGATTCAAGTTGACCGTGTAAGAACGAAACACCATGTTTTCTCGTAAAAATAATGAATGACAAGTTTTTTATTATTTATAAAATAGCTGGATAATGAATTTAGAGAATTAGTGGGTAAAACGCACATTGGTGCCAACTGCATATATTATCTATCCATTATATCTATCAAAGTTTGATGACGGTGGATATTAGCGCAAAATGAACACTCTGAATAATGGTTTTTCAATTTCATCATTTTGTGCGTCCGTCTTTTTTTTTTTTTTTAATTTCATGTCCCGCTATCATAAAAAATTTTGAGATACTGTCATTACCAGTTAAGATTAATTTGGACTTTCATCGTGTGAGACTATGCTTATTAATAACAATGTCACTGACTCACTGGTATTTCAAGAATGGTTTCTGCATTTTTATTTAAAGCGGGATCCACCCTTACTTCAATGTCACCCTCCTTTTCTTTTATTTTAAAAAAAAAACAAAATCTATTATTACAAGAATGAATCCCAATTTTTAAACCCATGGATCAACTAATACCATAATATTTTAATTGTATCAATAAGAGTGAGTCCAATAAAAAAGCCAATCCCTTGTGATATGATGAACTAAAGTTTTAATTTTTTTATAAAAAAAGTATTCATATTTAGTATCTAATTGTGTCTTGCAATATTGTTCTTATTACCTTAACGCATAACTAAAACTACCATGGTATCATGTGATTAACACAAACTGATTACCATTTCACCATCAAAATATTTAACTACAATTATAAAAATCACTAACCATAGTAGAAAATAAAAGACTTGATTTAAAAGACTTATGTGATTAACAAAACAATTTAACAAAAGAATCTTACAAATAATACCCGCCATGGCAGAGTAGCTTGAAACTCACAAGTAATTTTAAACCATTTATGAATATGGAATCCCAAATTTAAAAACAAATGAAGACTTACCAAAACTCGAAAGCAAATATAAAAGTTTGCAAATATTAAGAAGCATAAGATATTATTCACAATCAAAAAGCATATTAAACAAAATTAAAATTTCATTTTCCAAAAATTTGGGTCACCTTTCATGACAAAACATCCTTACATCACACTTGATGGCACAAAGGTCATCTATTGTGGCTAAGTGACTTGTCATTGCTTGAACCTTCTATGATGCGTGTTGCAGCACATCAATCAACAACAATAACAATTCCTTGCTGCCAGACCAAATGTAGAGGTTGAACTTTTGGTGCACATTAAATCTTTTTCCGACGTTTGATTAAGGTGATATAAGTTTCTCTGGTTATAGTTTATTCAGCATAGTAGCCATTGGCATCAATTTCATTTCCAAATTAATTCATATCATTGAGTTGGCACCCAAAATCACATTAATCACATTTGCACAATTTTAGCCTCTTAAGATGTCCAAAAATCATACTAAAGTATCAAAAGCTCACAATCACGCCTAGATTGAACTCAAGAAACTTGGGATAACCTATATAATATATCACATCAAGCAAAACCACCAATAAGTTTCATAAAAATTGAGACGAGGAGGTTTAATACCATTTTCTAACATTTCATTTCGTAATTCCTCAATATTATTATAATCCTACTTGCACCAAAGCTTTAACCCTATTCACACGATCTAGTTCATATAACACATAGATTTAAAGCCCAAAGTACAACCCATCATGCAAGATATGCAACTGGTGCAAGAATATAGAATAAAGAAGCCAATTGACAATATCATTATCATTTACACGTACTATGAAATTATTAAAGGCATTTTAGTAGGAAAACTCAATCATGTGCCTCCAAAGCTTCATTGTTGCTTTGATCAAGACTAGTGCATGTTATATTTTAAATGAGATGTGAGTATAGCTATAGTAATGCAAAACGAGCAATTGTAAATATCATATTTACAACCGAAGCATGTGTTACCATAGTCACGAACTTATCAATCGTGTGATAATTTATCAATGAGATGCATAATCAACAATCTCCTTTATAACCCCTTGATACCTCCAACTCAAACGGTGATGTAATAAATTGAATAGGGTTATGTCTGTGTAAATGGACAAACCCAAACTCACCAATTGTGAGTAGCTTCCAAGTCAAAGATTGCCACACTAACTCTCGAATCACAATTTTATCCATTTCATAAATCCCAAGGGTGTTGTTGACATAAACTGGTCTCTTCAAAGAATAAATGGAGCTAAGTTAGGTTGGAGTTTCTCAATAAATAGTGAGACAGTCCCTTAGTAAATAGTGGGATAGGTGACTATCCATCGGCTATTGAATGGCAGCCATGCTCCATAGATTTATCATTGTTCCTCTCTTAAGGCGAATTCCCACCAACAATGATAATGCAATGTTCACATGCTTAATACACATAGCATGTCGTATTTAACTCCATTATGCTCATAATATTTAGCATATTATATTTTCTCATTCCACAAACTCATAATAAACAACACATCACATAATCTCATTTTAAAATCATTATATTTAGGAATCAATACAACATTTCCATTAGAATGTCCTATTGCCAATCAACACTTTCACCAACAGAATTCACATCCCAAAAACATCTTTTAATTTCCACATTACTCAAAACATTTTTAACAACCATTTTCAAAAGCTACGCTTGCATCAGAGATTTTTAAAAACATGAAATATATCATAATATATACGAAGATAAATCTTGATATTCATTATTACATTTGTAAAATTCTACAATCCATTAACAAGCAATAAAACATAAAATAAATTTGTTTTAATTACCTTAAACTTTTAAATATGTAATAAATAAAGTTTCAGAATGTATAAAACATAGCTAGAGCATACAAAAAAATAATAATAATCATTTTATTCATATAATATCCAATTTATCATAACTTTACTAAATCACCAACAAAATTAAACAGAATTATATGCATATGTATATAAACAGATTTAGTTCCGTGAATAATAATAAAAATTAAAACTGCAAATATGTGAAATTTAAGAACTAACTTTAAAAACATTGAGACCAATAGTTGAATCTTGGTACAGATTTTTCTCCTGATGGGGAGCATGTGAGGGAGGGAATAGTAGGTAAAATAGAGGGCTGATGTGGGCTACGTAGGTGAAAAGACTGCTTGATTGAGTGGTTATAGTATAGGTAAGGGCCTTTTATTATTATTATGATGTGGGTGGGTTTGTTTAATGAAGTTGGATTCGTTGATTGATTTGGTTGATTCTATTTTCGCTTTATTTTTATTTTATTTTTCTAAATAATGATTGCTTAAGGAATCAACCACTCAGAATGCGACGCTGCCCACAAAAGGGGCTTTCCCCATGATTTCTTTCTTATAATTAGTCTGCTTCCAATCTTTTGCACTGAGATTTGTTCTTTGGTTGCGGTTCCATTTCAAGAAACTCTTTTTTCTTTTGTTACTTAAATTAAATCATTGGGTTTCTTTCATTCAAAGTACATTTTAGAGTACCAAATGTGGGAAATTCCTTAGCTTTCCTTAATCAATGCCTTTTCTTCTCCTTCTACGTTAAAACATTCCTACGACTATTAACATGTCCTTGTCGTGTTTTGTGTAGCAGAATTACATGAGCATCTTATACGGATTTCAATTTTGTGACCATATTTTCTTCTATAGTTGAATTTAGTCAAGCACCTACGTTTTAGATGAAGTATCAGAGTTTTCCGTAGGCTGACTAATTTGGAGACTACAAGAATGACAATATTTTACAACAAATATTTAATACAATTGCATATTTAAAATTTAAATTTAATATCTCTATTTTTTTAGCCAAAAAATTTAAGACCTTTATGGCACCTAACTAGCTAATCGATCTGCTCATTGGCATATTTTTTGGTGGGTTTTTTATTTTTTAAAGAAACACCAAATGAGTGGCTTGTGCTGAAAAATGAGGACAGTCCTTGATTTTTTTCAGATATTTTATTTCAAATTTTCCTATAACTTTTAGGGATTCCAATTGGGACGACATAGCACATACTCCCTTTATGAAAAAAATATAAAATATTGTTAATTAAATCTTACTTTTCAATAAAGTAGTTACTTTCTTGCAAATTAATCTCATCTTTTTATATTTATCCTAATTAAACACTATACAATAAATATAATGTTATTATCAATAGAGGTATTTTTTTTAAAAAATAATAATTGTATTTCAAAGAATTAAAAATGTATTATATTTTTAAATGGAGGGAGTAATAATTATAAAATATAGTTCTGATTTTTCATTTGACACATATTTTTGTCATCATTATTGATAACCCAATCTTTAATATCTTTTTATTTATCTGGCCGATGGTGAGAAGTCCAAAGGCTTGTTTCTTAAACAAAAGTTTATTTGTCATTTTTTTTTTGGGTAATTGAAACACACAAAAATCAATGACAAATAAGGAGTCAAAATATTTCGTTGAACGGTTTAACACAGGAATAGGCCTCGGCTAACAGATCAGAGCCGAGTAAAGATAGCTCGAAACCCATTTACTACTTCGTCATAAATTTAAATGGAAAATTTCTAATAGAGTCTTTCTCTTTTTTTCTTTTGTGGTCAAAGGAGCATTCCTAGAGTCTTTCTACTCCAAAGAATGGAAATAGCAAAAAAAAAAAAAAGTTGAGCATTTAATTAATTGAAGAAAAAAGGGATAATTCCATGTTGCTGTTCACCGCGCGTGCAAAAGAGCGAAGGATAATCAGAATCTTCATCCTCGCTTGTCTCAACGAACTCAACCGAGCCCCACCCACTGCCTGCGATATCACGAAAATACCCTCCTTCGAGACAAACCGTCCCTTCCCAATCTCAGCTTGCACGCAAAGCACGGAAGCTTCGTCCCCTTGCCCACAATCGTCATTTACCGCGTTTCCCTTGCTTTAACTCTCAACAAAAGCCCTCTTTTGTCACTTCCTGCTCTCCAATCACATAATTTCCAATTTCATTTTCTCACTTCTTTTTCTTAAGCCCCCATAAGGAAGACAAAACGAAGTTTACATCTGACCCAAGCCGAGCCGAGCCGTGACCGCGTGAAGGGTTGACCCGGTTTAAAGCCGAGCCGCCAAGAAGACCTTCTCAAAGCTTCGTTTTCCCCGACTGTGGAAAAACTAATGATTAGCCCAACCTCCGCGTAACAAAAAGCACCAATGCACAACTATCCAATGGGAAGAGGAGAGAGAATGCCCACAGGAAACCGGAATCTATAGGTGGATTTCCATATCACGTTATTAATTAATTATTAATTATTAAATTAATTAGTAATTAGCCATTCGTATCCCGCACAAGGGGATTTCTCGTGACCTTCAGCGCCTGGGCCCCCAAAAACCTATTGTATAACCGCCAGCTATTTCCATTCTGGCCACCACCCGCGGTAACACCCAAAATCCACGAAACCATTGCCTTATCCTTCTCCCACGTATTTCCCTCCTCTCACAACAAGCGCCACGTGTCGATTGAAACTACGCATTGGGGGTTTTTTTCACTTTACATTACAGAACTGACTTGGCCGCTCCCACGTGACACCCGGTTAGGTCGAAAACGCCCTTCTACCTCTCGCCTAACTAAACGAAACCAAACAAGGAGAAAATCGTCTTTTTAGTTTTAGAACTAACTAACTGGAAGGTAGGTAAGAATTATCCTGTACAAGTCGGCAGTTGAGCAGAAAAAGTACACCCGCCGCTTGGTATTTCAGCTTCCAGAGAATTTGCGTTAGTTGACCCTTTCAAAGTAAACTATCGCACAGATGGACGGTTAGATCTCAACATACTGCAAGAAATTGTATTCTATTTTGCCACATGTGATAATTCCGTCTTTCCTGCCACTTTCTGTTCTCTGACCGGTACAGGAACCAGAATACATCGATAACGCCGTCGTTGTGAATTTACCCAAATGCCCTTCCAGTTTACAAGGCGTAATACCGTTTATTTCCTTCTGTCCCCGCCAATAAATTTTCCCATTTAATAACGATAATTCCGTCATAACACGCAAAACGGGAAAGCCTTTCCGTTTTGTTCACCCTGAAACGCGAGGGGCGATAAACGCGTTTTGGACGGCAAGTTCTTGGTTGAACCACCAACCAACCACCACTTGGGCTCACATTTCTTCTCTGAGTGAGTTTCATTTAGTTTTTAAAACAGAGAGAATCAATTTTTTTAAAGGAAAAAAAAAATCAAATTTCATATGGTTTTCCGAACTCAATAATAAAGGCGTTCATATTTTGGAGTATAAAACTATAAATTATCCCTTCCGTGCTCTTTTTCGGTTTTCTAAGCATTCGTTTCTTCTCTCTCCTCATTCACTGTTTTCCTCTGTTTCATACGCGCCGGAAAACCTCTTTCCTCCGGCCGGTAAATTAATACGATTACGTGCGGCCATATTCTGTCACTCCACAGCAAGCTGGTTAACCCTTTCCAATCGGCGCATTTTTATTTTTCATTTTTTTGGCCGTGGTTGGTCGTGGAAGCGCTTGGATCTCTCTTTTGAGCTGGTTTCACCCTTGTACTCTTCGTTCTTCGAGAATGTGGCGAGTCTGGTTATCTTGGAAGGCTTTATTTTAATCTGTAACCATAAGGATCGTGATCTAGGGTTTACCTCTGGGATTTAGATTTAGTTTTTGGTTGTTTTCGCGATTTCTACTTCAAGTGTACAAAGACGGAGACCTACAGGGAGCGACTCCGTAATGAAATGGTAAGTCAACTGTCTTTCCTAATTTTCCCCCTATCTTGTAATTTGGTTTTTGATAGAAGCCTCTATTCTCTTCAAATTGCATTTTCTTCTGGTCCATCCTTCAGATCTTGGACATTGTTCGACTATGTACGGTCTAGATACAATTTTCCTTTTTTTTTTAGGCCGAGTGATGATTTTCCTGTTAAACCATGTAATTTGAATTTATGAACTCTAAGCTTGAGGGGGTTCCTGTTTTACATTGACGCTGAGGTGCATTATGGCGTAACGGACTTCAACTTTTTTCTCCCCCCATATGAACGGAAGCCCCCATCTATCGATTAGGGAAAATATGGGTTATTTACTTATATTAATTTTAATTTTAATTCCTTTTTTGTCTCCTTCGCTTTCCAGAAAAAGAATTCTGAGATTCATGTTCCTCAATGTTTAATAATTTTTTTTTTGGTCTCTAATTCTGTTTTTATAAAAAAAGTTTTCGCGGATTCAATATTTAATAAATCACGTAAATGTTTAATATTATTTACTGTTCGTTTGGCTTACGGTAAGGTGGGGAGTAATGATTTTGGGAAGAGGGACTGTTCAATTTTCAGCGCATGCATTTGTTGAATGTTTCTTTGTGGATCATTTTCGCTTGACCAAATTGCGTTTGCTCATTTGGTTCTAAGCGAAACGTTTTTTGTGAAAAACTCCAGTCGGTGGGTCAAATTTTATTCTTAGCGGTTTATTTTGCTGAAGGAGGTGATTTGCGTTCGGTTCAAGATTGTACAAGTTATGACGCTATTACTCGTGTATGACTTCGATTGAGTGATAATTAAAAACCGTGTTCATCTAGTTATTGGTTATTGAATTCTTGCTGGTAATATTCCAACCTTTTTTTTTGGGGGGGGGGGGGTTGCTGCTGCTGCTTGCTTGAGTTCACAATGCATTTGTCCAGTTCTCTCCGTTTATCTAGTTCCTATTCCAACTGGAGTTGCACATTGGGTTATCAATGCATGGAGCTAGGAACTTAAATTAACAAAGGCTTTGTCCAACATGTTTTAGACATGACACAGTATTGTAAAAAATATCAAGCCTTTATAGAAGTTGCTGTTTCCATCTTAATGTCCATGCGTCTTAGCTCTTGTATGAGAAATGATTTGAAGACGCAAATTGGCTCAATTAGTATTATCCTTTTCTGGGAGGAGGGTTTCGGGGAAGGGATACAATTATCTCTAGTCATGTGGCTCAATGTCCATACTCCTTTGGTTTGTTGTTTTGAAATTCTTTGATTTACTTCTTGGACCATTCTGATTTATACACAATCTCATGATACTAAAGTTTATTGTATGTAATGCACTTGTTGAGTTTGAAGTTATTGACATGATTTTACTTATTTTATGCATGTAACTATCGCTATAATTCTTCCAATTATATGCATGCCGTTCTGAGTATTAAATGGTGAATTGTCTATTAGGTGGAAAGAAGACTTTCTTTATCCAAGGAAGTTAGACTTGGGCTAGAATTCTTGAAGCGTAAAAGGCTTCAACGGGCAAAACTCATTACTGCCCCTGAAACAACTGTTGCTAGCACAATGACTAGAAGTGGGGGAGATGCTTTAAGAGCTTCAGCTTCATGTGGTGCCCGATTGCATGGCAATGCAGATGTCTTCTCCAAGCGGAAGGTGGATAAGTTTGAGACAAGTGATCTTGAATGGACTGAGAAAATTCCAGAATGTCCTGTGTATTCTCCAACGAAGGAGGAATTTGAGGATCCGCTGGTTTACTTGCAAAAGATAGCTCCAGAAGCTTCAAAATATGGTATGATCTATTGAATAATTTTTTCCTCTGGATTTTGAATTATGATATTAAACAGAGGCTTGATGGGGTGCTCATGCAAAATCATTTCACTATCTGTCACTTTTTCAAACATAATTTTTAAGGTTTGGTGCCAATCAATGCTGAGTATGTGTTAATAGTAAAGTATCATTGAGCAGTGAGCACTCAGCAAACTTCCAAATATAGACCATTTTAGTCTATGTGACCTTTTTCTGGCTTTCAATTAAGAGAAAGATCTTTGTTTTGACTTTAAAGATGTTTTTTTTTTTCATTGGATGTAGATTTGCTGAATATGTTTGAGGTGACGAATAAGTAGATTGAGAAAATTGTGACCTTACTATTCTTCATTAAATTTTGTTCAACTCCAGGCATATGCAAGATTATTTCACCTTTGAGTGCTTCTGTTCCTGCTGGAGTTGTTTTAATGAAGGAAAAAGCAGGATTCAAGTTTACAACTAGAGTACAGCCTCTTCGGCTTGCTGAGTGGGACACTGAAGACAAAGTCACATTTTTCATGAGTGGAAGGTAAGTTTTGTAAATGCATATATGTGAATCTTCAATGGTCTTATTTCTTTTGGTTTTTAATACAACTGTAATTCTTTCAGCAATTATACATTCCGTGATTTTGAGAAAATGGCGAATAGAGTTTTTGCACATAGATATTCTAGTGCTGGATCTCTTCCTCCCACATTTATGGAAAAAGAGTTTTGGCATGAAATTGCTTGTGGACAGATGGAAACTGTTGAATATGCGTGTGATGTTGATGGTAGTGCTTTTTCATCTTCTCCTACTGATCAGCTTGGGAACAGCAAATGGAATTTAAAGGTGTTAATTCTACTAATATCTCTTATTTCTTATCGTATTCTCTTATGATTACATCTTTTTCTTCGATATTTACAGAAAAGAAAATCTGGTTGAAAGATGCTTCTTTTTTGTGGTTCTATTTGTTCCATGCCTGATTGTTTGAACATGAAATTTCTTTTGCATTTTGCTACTCTGTTGAGAGTGATCTCGGAAAATATTTTTCTGTTGCTGATTCTGTTTCTCAGTTTCAATACTTAGTCACAGGAGAAATTACCAAAAGGCAATGGTATTGAAAGGGTTGTGGAAAAGAAATATGATTAGATGGTGATTGTTTCTGAAAGAAATGTGTATTAACTTGCCTTTAAAATATAACCTTCTTAACAGTTAGTTCCCATGTGATCTACTGTGTTTGTTTTCTGAACACTTTTGTAACATTCCCCTGATTCCTGTTCATGCCCGTATTTTTGTTGATCTAATTAGTGTTAGACAATCTTCTGTTATTTCCGATGGACTGATTGATCTGGCATTTTCATTAACTCACTCAAAGCTCAAATTTGTGTTTGGTCTCAGAAAGTTTCACAGTTGCCCAAGTCCATTTTGCGCCTCTTGGAAACCACAATTCCGGTATGTCAGTTATCTACTTATCTTACCTTAGTACTCACTTTTTCAACATACTTCTCCCTCTGACACCTTTTGACTTTATTTCAGGGAGTAACAGAACCCATGCTATACATTGGAATGCTCTTCAGTGTGTTTGCTTGGCATGTGGAGGATCATTATTTGTATAGGTAAATGTTTCATGTTTTCATGATAAATTTAGCTTAATATTAATACTGGCTAAATTACCTGCTTTATATGCCTAAATAATTATATTTACTCATTATATATTTTCTTGTGGCAGTATAAATTATCATCACTGTGGGGCATCAAAAACTTGGTACGGCATTCCAGGTCACGCAGCATTGGATTTTGAAAGGGTGGTGAGAGAGTATGTGTACTCTAAAGATATTCTTTCAAGTGATGGGGAAGATGGAGCCTTTGATGTTCTTCTGGGGAAAACAACTCTGTTCCCTCCAAATGTTTTGTTGGATAATGAAGTCCCCGTCTATAAGGCTGTTCAAATGCCAGGGGAGTTTGTAATAACTTTTCCCAGAGCATATCATGCTGGATTTAGTCATGGTAGGAATCGCACACAAAATACTTGTTCCACCCCAAACTTCAATATCGTGTCTGAAATACAAATATATATTTATCTTTTCCCTCAAATTTCAGGTTTCAACTGTGGAGAAGCAGTGAACTTTGCAATTGGTGATTGGTTTCCTTTAGGAGCTATTGCTAGCCAGCGATATGCACATCTTAACAGGATGCCTCTGCTGCCTCACGAAGAACTTCTATGCAAAGAAGCAATGCTTCTTCACACAAACTTAGAACTTGAAGATTCAGACTTTCCCTCTGCAGATCTTTTGGCTCATAATTGCATAAGGATTTCTTTTGTGAATCTAATGCGCTTTCAGCATTGTGCTCGTTGGCTCCTAATGAAATTAAGGGCTTGTTCGAGTGTTTCTCCACATTCCCACAGCACAATTCTCTGTAGCCTCTGCAAACGCGATTGTTATGTTGCATATGTAGACTGTGAGTGTCGCATGCACCCGGTGTGCCTTCGCCATGGTATGTTATGACCTCTACTATTCACTTATGTATTATTTCAAAAATATTGTATGAAGATTGGCTGACGCACACTTTCGTGAAATTTATCGCAAACACTATTCTATCATTGATTTTGGATTTGATAGGTTTTCATATAAATAGTCAATTACACGTACCATGTAAATGAGAGAATTATAATCTTGATTTGGGACCAAAAGATGTTTTTGGGATCATTAAATGAAGATTAAACTTGATTGTTCGCATCATATATTCTTATGTGGTGGTTAAGATATTAGCATTTATTTTCTGAAATGAAACTTTGATGATGCAGAAATTGAAGCTCTTGGCTTCACCTGTGGTAGCGAACACACTCTTCATGTGCGGGAGGATATTAATGATCTGGAAGCTGCAGCCAAGAGGTTTGAGCGGGAAGATGGAATCGTGGATGAGATTCTTAAGCAAACCAAGGGTGACAATAACATGTATTCATATCCTTTGTCAAATATGTTCCAGAGAGCTGAAGCAAATGGATATACTCCTTACTGCGAGATAGAATTTGATCCTGTTATTGAACATTATTCAACCCCAGATCAGGCAACAAGTAATCCAGAGGGCAATTTACAAAGTCAACTTGTTTTGAGCCATTGCCCAGATGTTCAACCAGGATTTTGCGAGGCTTCTTTTTCTTCTGCTGCATACACCCTCTGTTCTCTTTCAGAACCTATTGATAGCTCTCCTCCTGTGAAAAATGTAATTCATACTCATCTACTTTTTGAGCATCGTTGCACTGTTTGTTTGTCATTGCCTCTCACTCTGTTGGGATTGGAGGTTAAAATCTGAACTAAGAACCCCGTTCTGTTATTTTTATTTGAAAGCAGGACGATGGGCATGCTTATTTTACTTCAGGCTCTATTGACTCTGAACAATGTTTTGAAGGAGTGTCTAATAGCACATGCCAATCTTTACTATCCTCAGCGCGCTATCACGACATCTCAAGCAAACCTCAGCGCGATCTTGAATTCGAGACGACACCCGTTGTAGATGAAGAGGATAACGATTCTGATTCAGAAATATTCAGGGTAAAGCGGCCATCTTCTCTGAAGGCAGAGAAGAGAAATTTGAATGCTACCATGTCTTCCAAGCATTTTGACCAACAGGTATTTTCAATTAGTTCATCCTTGATTTTTCAAGTGCATCATGTCTAGCTGCTAGACTTATGTGTTGTTAAGTTCTCAGCTACTGGTCTTCAAAATTTACTATCTTGTGTTTGTCTGAATTTATGGACTTAAAATATAACAACCTAATGCGTACGCACTAGCAGGGGCTTAAACGATTGAAGAGAGTTGTTCATGAAGGAAGTAGCCCGCCGCAGCCAATGGATTGCAGTAGAAGCAGTGATTCAAGTAACAAATTTAGTCACCCGATAAAACGGAAATGGGAGGGTGAAAGATCGGTGAAGGACAAATTTGCAGGGGGAAATAGCATCCCCATTTCTGTCAGGTATAAGAAGTTGGGCAGTGAGGGAGTTAGTAGAGAACGAGACATGCACAGGAAAGATAGGTTCCAGCAGGCCATTGGCGAACGGCCTCCCTTAGAGATTGGGCCCAAGCGCCTTAAAGTCCGAGGCCCTTCGTTGTTGAGCTTAGAGGGTCCCGGTTTCGCCCCAAAATGGTAGCACGCACTGGCTAGGCCTACACATTTCAAGAGTCTGACTCCGCTAACATCAATCAGCTAATGGGCTTTTCTAACCACACGAGAAAGAATTTTCAACATGATTGATTCTGGAAGCAGCGGCAAAGATATTAACCATTTAGGATATATATATATATATCACATTCTTTTTGCAGGGCCTAAGATTCGGGCAATCTGCATGGGGCGCTGATCCCTTGGGTTCTTCCGGCCTTGGTGCTTTTCTTTTTCTAACTCTGCTCTGTTGCAGCCATTCTGCAAGCTAGAAGTGAAACCCCACCCCCCTTCCCGAAACCCCAAAAAAAGGAAAAAAAAAAAAGGGTCGGTCTGGTGAAAACCCATGTAAATTTGTTTTATTTAGGTCTCTTATTGTTAGGGTCTCTCCCATTAATATCTGATTTAAGTGCTTTCTGCTGCTTCCCTAGCTGATGTTCATCCATTCTTTTTGTAGCAATAGGTATCTTGTTGTACCTATAACTACTTGATTACAAATTATCTCAATTACTTTACTCCGTGCCTGTTAGTTTGCAATTTGGAGTTTGTTATACGTTAGACGCACTCCACTCGATAGATTTTAACGACACGCTTGTAATTCATGGGAATCAACTGGACTATCCCCCCACCCCCCCAAAACACACAAACTAAACCTGACTTCAGTAGGCCTTCGACTAGGAAGACATTGGATAAAAGGGTACATGTCTAAAGTAGATATTGTAATTTCATTTTTGTTGGTTTTCAAAGTCCAGTCCTGTCCGGTGAAGAAAAACACCCCTAGACACTTGTAGCATTTTAGACATAACAAGGGTGTGCTAGCGTCATTGGTCAGTTTTAGACTTTTAGGTATATTACCTTCCCTAGTGATAGCGGGTTGTTGTCAAGAATTACGTATTTATTGTCACAATTATAATTCACCCCAGCCTGGTGGAAACCTTGTTGCTGGACAAGCCCATCAATTCCCTGTTTGATTAAGAGCCCAAGAGTCTAAGACAAAGCGATGTCTTTGTAGGCCCCCCTTTCTCTCACTCTCAAAATATGTCTAACTTTATTCTTAAAGGAGAATAATTGAGTGGATTTTGTACAAAGTGAAGCAAGAAAAATTGTAACAAGAAAGGGAACAAAGCCAAAAATTATGTTAATGGGTTCTTGTCAAAATCTTGCATATTATCTTTCAGTCAAGACCCCCTCTATACCTGTGGGGTAGCCTCTTACTCTATTGCTCCTCTTCCTTTGAAAATATTCACAATGTCTCATCTTTGTGTTTTTAAAATGCATTTCCCCCCCATTCTCTGCTATATAGGAAAGGAAAAGGATTAATCCTACATGCCTATTTGGTCATAGCTGAGGACTTAAATGGAAAAGGAGACTTTCGCTACTTTTAGGACTTACAATCGTATGGGGGCTTCCATCAAAGAACAAATATTCTTGTTAATTAACTTGCGGTCTATTTTCAAGCACGAATTTCCGGTTTCCCATAAGAAGAAGGGGAAAAATCACACCTGAAATGATTTGGAGAATATTATTGAAAGTGATCATTCTCCAATGGCTATAGGCCTTTGATTAATATATAGGAAGAAAGCTATATACGATGCAGATATTATCCCAAGTGTCTCCAAAGGCCTGCACCAGTATTCCCACGCTGCTTATTATTATCATCTTTTTTATTTCCATAATTCCCAATCAATTAACATGCCACATTCTCCTTCCACCTCAGAGTTATCGCCATAATATTAGTTGATAATTTAGGGAAAAAATATTATAGAATTTAAAAGGAGCGGTCATCTTTGGAGGAGGCTTTTGAATGAGTGATGGATGGAATGAAAAAAGCAGGCAAGTATAATTGAGTATTTATAGGACATGGATGGGACTAATTTTCAACCAGCTAGTGATCTCAATTAACTCCATTAAAGATTCCCTTATTATCAACCAGAACGAGAATCAAAACTGTTACCATCATGTCGACTCAATAGTTCATATATACGCCATCCCTCTTAGTTATTTACTTTTTGTTTTTTTGGGCCAGACTCTTAGTTATTTACTTGGTATTATGATATTCTCTTTTTTATTAATTACTTTCTGCGTAAAATTGGAGAAATGAATACGGAGGAGGAAATTAAATGATAGAGTACGTGTATGGTCCAAAGGTTACTGAACAGTAGACTGACTGATTTTGTGGTTCAAAGGTTGCTACGTAATGGATTTGACACGGTGAGAGCCATTAATGGGTTTTGCTTCTTTTACGTTTACTATCTCCTGCTACAAATCAAACAAACATTTACAACTTCAACTTATGACGCATCTTGTCGGTAAGAATGATCAGATCCAACCGCTCAGTTCAATAATGACCAAATTTCGCATTTTTATGTATATTTTCTAACAATATTAAATCTTTTGTGTTTTCTATTAATTTTATCTTTAAATTTTAGCATGCCATTTTAATCTAACTAGCAAATTATATGTCCTTTTTTTTATACAACTTTGTGAATTTTTTCTATCCCCTGGATTTAATTCTCAAACTTCTCTGAGGAACCGTATCTCACATAGATTATATCTGTTTTTTTAAAGTTATTTCGAATAGATTAATAACTATGATAAATTAGAATTCTGAAAAAATTTGTCGTGTGAAACAATTTATTTTTTGAAAAAAGATAAATATAATCAAATAGAGGGAGTAATTTTTTTTAAGGAGTAAACCATAGCTCACGGAAATTATGTTTTCAGCAACAAACACCCCCTACAAGTACTGAAATTTAGGTTTAATGATAATAAAAGAATAATCATGTGTGACGAAAAAAAGGAATGATTAATTATTAAAATTACTCTCTCTAGTTCTATTTATAAGATAGAGAAATAATATTTTCTTTGTTCTATTTATAAGTCATTTTATTAATTTGTCTTTACAAATTCTCTCATTTACTTTTCATTAAATGTTGAAGAGAAAAAAATATTGTTAATATATATATATATATATATATATAATAGGCACAAAAATGGAGAAATTATTAAATTTTTTGATAGAGTTAATAAATTTTAAGTTTTCTTTGATTTTAATAAAATATATTAAAAGTAATTTATAAATAGGATCAAAAGAGTACACATACTATGAGATTCTTCCTTGAGCATGGGAAGGAAGACTGAGACGACCAAGGAATAGTTTATGATTTATCCAATATGAAATGTTTGAAGAGATATACTTTAGATGCTTCTAAAGCACAAATTAAATCTCAAATAATATCGAATGCGCAACATATATATGTTCCAAATCCTAATTTTTGTTCCTAAGGAATATATATGGAATATAGTGATTGGATTAGTGATAAGAAAATAACAGTCACTACCCCAATTGAATCGCGAAGTGTTAATGATTTCGATCAGAGAACAAAGTGTGAGCAGTTTTTTATATACAAACACTACCCCAGTCATAACACACGTACAAGTTGTATTTCATAAACGTGTGATTAATTGCAAAAATATTTTCTTGATCAATATGTTCAAAATTTCTCCAAGGCACGAAGACTGTATATATTTTAATTGTGAACGTATATATAAACAGAGAGCACTAGACTTCACTTTAGTCAGTGCTCTTGGATAGTAAAAGATTTGGGACTCATTTTGCTTGACTTGAGATTTTCAAGAATTGGATACTCGCGGCTTATTAGTCCATTTTCTCTGCACATGAAGATTTTGTTAATCTCAAGCCTTTAAATTATAATAAAACGAAGCTAGCCTACTGGGTAACATTTCTAATCTAAAAAACACAAAACGACACTGCTTATGAGACTAGCATACGCTTCCATGCCTGTGACCAAAACATGTGTGCGTGCGTGTTCTAATTCTCAAATCAAACAACTTTCCTGCACCTTAATTTCTGTGCATGCACTCCATCCATTTAAAAATATAAAATATTTTTAATTTTTTTAAAAAAATTAGTTAATTATTTTTAAACTCATATTATCTTTTTATATTTATTAGTGTACTTCATTTAAAAGTGAATGTTTGAGTAGTTTATTTATTTAGAGTATTTTTTAAAAAAATTATTAACTATGAAGTAAAAAATTAAAAATACCTTATATTTTTGAATATTTAACTTTGAAAAATATGTCATATATTTTTGAATGGAAGGAGTATTTATTTTATATGGAGCCAAAAAAATAAACTATACTATTTGTGGCTCGTGAATATATAGTATAGTTTTAATATATTTGTGAAAGGTTTTGTATTATATAATCAGAACAAATTATTAAATTGCTTTTGAGAAATTAAAATAAAAGGGGAAAGGGAAAGGGGAAAAAAAAGGAGGGGGAGGGGCAGAGCTTTATGGATGGATGACTCAAAGGAAGGCATATGAGCACCCAAAAGCAAAGAGTAACCCTTACCAAAGCTATCCCCATTGCATCTTAATTAAAGCGTTGTTTAAAGCTTTTCATATGTGCCCCAACCTATAAATGATTCTACTTTCTTTTCATTTAAAGCCCAAATAATAATATATAAATAATTAAAGAAAATTGATTTTTCATTGTCTTTCTTATTGGGTACATATATTCCCATATCAAAAGAAATCTACTCAAAGTACGGTCAGACATTACATATGGACACATCTTTCATATTGTACACAGCAGAATACTAAATATGGGTCCTTTTTTTTAATAAAAATTTAAATATTAATTCATTCCGTCATGAGAAGTTAATTTTTTTTTTTTGTAAGATCCAACTCATGTTGGTCCATTGTTCTTTCCTTATTAACAATCTATTTGTGAAAGTAATTAAATCTATATGTGGCGGTCATTTTCAACACTTTCTAATTAGAATAACGGTTTTGGTTTTTAGGATAAATTCTAAGAACAAAGGCTACTTGAAATGCTAATTGAAAATATCATACTACTTTTAACTATTGTATCTCTCTACCTCTTTTTGTCATTGCCTTGTGTTTGAAATCTAATCTCAGTACTAATTTCAGGATTATCTTGCAAAAGCATTTGGGGGTTATTGATTATGGGCTAATTTTGTTCTATATAAAATTTTGAGACAAATTATTATATACAAACTCAAAAATAACAATAATATCATAAGTGCAATGTATTGGCCGGTAAGGTAGATATTTAAAATAAGAGGCTATATTGTTACAATTATTTGAAATTTAATACTATGATGTTAAACTTGAGTATTGTGGGATCTGATTAAGGATGATTTTTCAAACTTAATTTATTTATCCACGTAGTTAGACTTGAGGATTAACCAAGCCAACCACTATTGATTAATTCAAATAATTAGCTTGAACAAATTCAGGAATGAGAGTTTAATAAGATAAAAATTGTGTAGGAGTAAGCCCTGCCTCTTGTGTGTATATATATATATGATTTGTTCTTTAATTACCCATGACATAATTATAAATAATACGACTCTTTATAACCTTTATGTATGTATATTAAATTTGATTATATATAGTTAATTGGTTAGTTTTTCAAGAATCTTGACTTAAGTGGAATTTTAGACAAAATAATTAAGTGTTAGGAGACTGTGATATGAGTAAAATAATTGATCCCTGCTCCATTATTCTATTTCCCTTTGGTTTTCCTTTGTCATAAAAAAATATTTGTTTTTAGCCATACAACACTTGTTTTATTCCTCATTCATGATGTGTTTCAGGTCTAATATATTATATCCAATTCCATCTATAATAGCTTTCTTTGCCACGACACAGTGGATTTATACTGTCAACCAAAATTCGAGATTTATTGACTCAAGCGACAGTGAGATTTGCGAGATAAAGAACGAATTAGATATATGCGTGTACGAATTAATTCTATTTCAATGTTTGAAATTTGGGGTCAAAAAGTGAATTTTAACTTTGGCTTCTTTTGGTAACCACGTTATATTTGGTCAGCAAAGGAATCAGCGTTAGTAATCAGATGCAATTAAAGAAAAGAAAAAAACACAACCTTTGAGCCTTACAGTTTTATCAGTTTTTATTTTAATCATTGTAGTTTTTTTTTTCAGTATTTTTAATCCTTATAGTTTCAGAAAGATTAGATGTGATTTATTTTTTAGACCCTTATAGTTTTTATTTTCTTAGTAGTTTTAGTTTCTATAGGAATAGAAAATACTAAAAAAAAATATAGAAATTAAAAGTAAAATTTGATGAAATTATAGAGACAAAAAATTATGCTTTTGTTAAAGAAAATGATCATATTTACCAAAGTTTTTTTAACCCTACACGAAGCAGTCAATCCTCTAGCAGATAGGAGAATAGGACCTTCTTCATATATTATTGGATATAGCTTGGCCTTTGCGTATAGATTAAACCAGTTACCATTATTATTTTACAGAATTTACTTAATTTTTTTTTGGCCGAATACTTAATTTAACTATGAACCTTTCTTTTAAATACTCCACCTGTACTGTTTTATGAAACATTTTTTAGGTGATTCAATGTTACAAAATATAAGATATTTAAAAATAGATTTTATTAGTGATAATTATTCCAATAATACATCTCATTGTCGTTTCATCACTGCTTGAATAAATATCTTTCTCCTCTCTCTTACAAAATAAGGATATTTTTAAACATTTATAAAAAAAAATCAAGATTATAAACTGTATTTAATGAGCTTAATTAATTTTTGTAATTTTTTTTAAAAAGTACCTTATAAAGTGGGATGGAGGAAGTACTGAACTGTAGGTATAAATTGTAAGCCTTAAGAAAATTAACACTTCTATGCATGTAAAAAGTGAAAAAGAATTAAGTTGAGCTACTTTTTTAATAATAATGGATTAAGTTGAGCAATTTGATTGAGTTCATATTTGCCATTTGGATTTCTAAATCAAAAAATGTAATGGAAGGTAATAATCAAACGTTAATTAACTTCATATGTGACTAATAAACAACCAAATATGATTTTTTTTCTAAAACAAAACTACACTAACTAGATCAACGCTTCGATAAAAAGATTATGAATTAACATGAATTAATTACAAAACTATATACAAATAAAACTGGACGATTAAGCCATTAATTAACTTAATACAGAATTAGATGATAAAGAGTGGGTGAAGTCAGACGTGGACAATATGTATGTATGTGTGTGTGTGTGTGTGTGTGTGTGTATCACATTAATTGGGAGACAGTGATTTATCGCAAAAGGAGGATCTGAGGTTGGGAGCATTACGCATACGACCATCCAATTGACATGTTATATATTTATTAATTAATAATTAATTAAATTAAAATTCGCAACCAATAATTAATTAAGACTTTGACGACCCACCACTGTCTTTTCCTTTTCCAATCATGCTTCATATATATCCTTCCCTTCATTTCCCCCTTTTTTTAATTTATATTCAAATGACTTCCTTCATCTCTTCCGTCTAACCTATCTGTTTTGTTAAATCCAAAATGACTATCTACATATATTACAACTATACTAAATTCTGTATATTGTGTATTGATATACCCATACGTATATATCTTATAAATTTTTAGAAAGCCATTTAGTATTTTCACAAGGTGGCAATATTGTGCTTCATATATACTCTATCTTTTTAAAAATATAAAGCATTTTTTTTAAGGTAAGATATTCAAAATATAGGATTTTGAGTATTTCAATATGCAATTAATAATAAATTTTTTTTAAATACCCCTAATTAAGGGATATACTCCATTAGTTAAAAATATAAAATATTTTTAATCAAATTTTATCACCCAATGAAGTAATTAATTGTCTTCAAATTAATAGTATTATTTTTTATATTTATTTTTATTTAATAGGATATTTTATTAAGTGTATTCTTAAAAAAAATTAATGATACTTTAAAATATTAAAAATATATTTTATTTTTTAACCTCAATTCGTCAAAGTATTTGTATTTTTTAACATATGGAGTAATTAATAAAAAATTTTAATTAAAACACCTTATAAATAAGGGTGAATATGAGAGTGTGTGTAATTTTAAAGAAAATTAATTCATTTAAAAATGCCTTATAAAAAATTAAACTGAGGAAATATAATAAATATATAGATTTCATATCTAATTTATTCTACTCTATCTCCTTTTCTTTTTACCCTCTTTATTCCTTTTTTAACGGTCACTTTTGAAGATCAGAATATTTTTGTTTCTATTTGCCTTTTTGTTTTTGCAATTTCAAGGCAATATTATATTTTTTTGGGTAAAAAACGACATCAATTTAGAAGTACTACTTTTTCACTTATATCCTTATATTTAATTACTTTGGAATGTTACTGAGAATTCTAACATATTATTGTTTTTTTTATTATGTGTATACTAAAACCCTCAAATCCTCAATGACATATAAAAAGAACATTAATAGCTATTGTAAATAATTAATTATTATAGACGATAATATAGGACATTATTAACAAGAGTACATTTCAAAGTTAAAAAAAAAGGTAAAATCTAATCTCTTTAAAAAATTTACACCTTTCTAAATATATTTTCATTAAATATCCTACTATTTTAATAATATTTATAAGGCAGAGATAATATCTGTTTTGGTTCTATTTATAAAGTAGCTCTATAATTTTTGTATTCATCTTTGTTTTTTTACTAAATGTTAAAGTATTTTATTTTTAAAGTATGTAAATTTAAGGGTTAAATAATAACTTGGCCCCCATACTATATGTCCAAGAGCATCTACAATTTTAAACTTATTTTTTGTGTAACGTTCCTCATCAATTCTTAAAAATTATGTAATGTAACTCCTATCATTAATAAAAATTAACTTTAATAATTAGTTGACCAAAAAATGACAGAAAAAAGATCAAGAAAATTATAGAAAATGACTAAGAAAATTTTTGTGATCATTTTATGTAATTATTTGGGTCCTTGTTTGTAATTTTTTGTAATTTGATCATATTATGTAATTTTCTTAGTCATTTTCTATCGATTAATAGCCAAAGTTAACTTTTGTTAATGATAAAGGTTTGGTTACATTGCAATATTTTTAAAAGTTAAGGAAATATTGCACAAAAAATAATTTTAGAATTCTAACGCTCCTGGATTTATAATTTAGAGGACAAATTACCCTTTATCCTATATTTAACAGCATTCAAGTTGCATAATTGATGAATTTTTAGACAAAGTTATTGAAATTTAATTTTTTTCTTAATTTTGATGAAACATGATGAAAATAACTTGTAAATATGACTAAAGGAAGTATACAAGTGCCTTAATAATAATAATTAAAATTTCAATATATTATTTTGCAAACCGAGTAATAAATAAACCAAGAATATAATTAAGAAAACACTATACATAACAAGTCACAATAAGAATTAGAGGTAAAAATAAAATTGTAAAATTATTATAAATTGAGATTTTGTTGAAAACCCTTTATAAAATATTTAGAGCTTGAAATAGGGTTAAGAAATAGCAAAACACATTTCAAAAGCATGAAGACCAAAATAGAAGGAAATACAAAGAATTAAAGCATAATAGCAATTTATCCCAAAAAGGGGCACATGTGCTGTGGCATATTAGTTACCCATTGCAGTGCATGACATAGAAAGCTAAGGCTTTCATTGTACCTTGTGTTGTGAAACAATGCTATCATGACAACACATCGAAACTAACTTCTTGTGTGCATCATTAGAGTGGTTTAAATGTCCACAAGAAACTAATTCAAAGATTTAACTAATGGCACCAGTTTTATCTTAAAAGGATCACATGTTTGGGAATTGAATACCTAAATGTAAAATGATCATTTCATATACCTTTTGGCATCCAAGTGCACATAACCTAAATTAAATGCCATTAGTCTTTTTTAAGGCTTGAACCAAGTCCAATAGGTTGAACACACTTAATAGAGAAATTACAAGCATAATAACATAGTCCAGATGATGTTTGGCCTTTTAGACCTCAATATTTCAAACAAAAAGGGTCATTCACTCAATAAAGTTCGGCCAATTAAATGATTCAACAAATTATCACATTGAGTTTAATATGACCAAATACACACTTGTAATGGTAATTTGGCCCCATTACATAGTCAAAACATTAAATGACCATTTAGGGCCAAATTACAACATACTCACATAAGTAATCCATGCTAATGTACTAAGATAATCATGCATCCTAATTGGTAATAATATATATATATATATATACACACACAAATTATAGATAAAACAAAAGTCTAAAAGGCATTACAAAAGTAGAATTCTAATCTACTCTTTCCCTGGTTGTCTTTCTCTTTGCTCCTATTGGTCATGTCACCTGTAAAATATAACACGGAGTGAGGCAAAATCCTAATAACCAAATAAACTACACTACCTATTAGCTAGCTAAAACATAAACAAGTATGTAAAGTGGGAACATGTTATAAAATACATTCAAGGCATAAATCTAGGTACACACATATCATAATATACACATGCAATATCCCAAATCCATCTGAACCTCCTCAATATTAGCGACTAAATCTACGGACACACCATTAGGTTAAGTTAATATGACTAGACAGACCTAAGCATATTGAATAAGGAAGGCAACCTATCCAATGTCACATTCCACTTCCAAACCACGAATCCTCCCTTAAGACACAATCGAGGTGTTGCATGCCTAACTACCACCACATATGATGGGCTATGACTTTCAAATAGGTAAGATTGAAAACTGTAGCCACTTGGGGTGTGAATGAATGTCATATAGTCTTTACACTACTCCATGCCTAAGGAAATCCCCTACCCTTACATGTACAATCATGCATCACAATATCTCATGTTCACATTATAATAGCAATATTTATTATCATTTGTCACAAAATAAGATCATGGCCATTTCAATAACATAGGGGCATATAGAATTAAAGTCTTATTTTCAAAACCAAGTGCCCACTTCACATATTATTTCTTATTTTTAAACCATACACACCTACATGTGTAGAGAGAGAGAGAGATAATAATTTCATAAAACTCATTAATGAATCAACAAACCACCAAATAGAGTAGGTTATTCAGTTACCTTAACCTTTTTGTTATAGAAAAGGGTTACTAGTGGAACACCAAGAATTCTCAAGCCTTCACAAGCTCAATAAGGTTCCAAACAATTATAATATATACAATTGAATGCTAATTATTAGTTGTTTGTTCTAACATAAGCATCATTTGGCTCAAATTAATTACACATAATCTTAAACCTTTATCGTTAACTAATCCGATGACCTAACAATGTTTTATTAACATCATTTAGCTTCCCTCAACTCAAACAATATTCATTAAAGTATGCCTCATATTGCTCTCAAAAGTCCTAAATTTAATCTAGAGTTCGTCCAAACTGTAGAGCTCAATCCTAAAATATTATAAAATCACTAAACCTAGGCATAGAAGCTTAAATTAACTTTTACTAATCCCAACAAACTCAATAGGTTCATATTTACCAACCCAAGAGACAAAATCATCATCCCCCAACACCCAAACATCAAGGAACTTCGCATAGAAGAGAGGAGAAATGATTAGGAAGCTTAATCATATGTTAAACTACCTTAGAATACCTCCAAAATGTTCCAAAAGTGAAATCCTTGTAGATCCCAAGCTCTCCTCCATTGCCTCTCACTCCTTCTCTCTATTTGTCTCTTGTTTTAGATGTGGGTTCGTATTTGATTTAAAATCAAAAATGCCTATCCATCGTGGCAAATGGCAAAGTGTGCCAACCTTCACATTTTTGGCCCCCTACCTGGGATCTATTAATACCTATCCTAGTCCGGTCCTAAGATTATCTAAGGTCTCGATATGTCCTATAATAATCCAGAAATACAATTAAATGATTAATTCAATTAAAACTCAAGTTTCTAGTTTACCCTAATTAATTAATGAAATTCAAACTTTAAGAATTTGAGACGTTACACCCTATGTTATAGACTAAAGAAGGTTAATTTTTAGAAGATACCTTATAGATTGTGATATATATGGACAGAGTATGCCTTGTTCATACTAAATTTAAAAAAGCCTAAGATAACGTTAATCATCAAAATAAAATTAAGCTGAGTTAATTTTGTTAAAATTGTTACAAATTCTTTGGTTCTCTATTTATAAATCACTTTCAACATATTTCATCAGAATAAAAAAATCTTAAATGTCATTAATTTTGTCTTAAAATTTAATAAATTTTCACATTTACCTCTTAATAAGGACAAAAATAATAATTTTTAATAATTTTTTTAACATTCAATAAGAAAAGAAAAGTAAAGATAAATATAAAAAGTAGTGAAGTGTCCTATAAATATGATCAAAATTAATTTTTTCTCTTTTCTATAGCTATAGAACGAGAGGAGTATTAACTATATACTTCTTAATTTGCGTACTTAAAAAAGCGGAGAGAATAAAAATGTTGAGTTACAGGTATTCCAATTTCTGAACTTTTTATTAGTGTCGGATTTGGTGATGTGAACAATAAAAACAAGCTTCAAGAGCAGTGTGTATGAAAGGAATATGTGTAGATGAGATAATTGTTTGGCATGTCTCATTGAAGACTTAACGACTGTACGTAAGGAAGACAAATGTAACCCTGGGGATTTGATTGGGAGGGTAAATCAGACAATTGACCTTCGCAGTTAGTACTGGTTAGGAGAAGCGGATCTATGTAACCACCCACAAATAAACCTTAATTTGCAAGGCTTAATTACTCAACAGAAAATGATACCAACATTACGGTGGGCCCTTACTCCACGCTACTGCTAACCAAACAATAATACGCACGAGCGCTTGATTTCAAGTTTCAACTGTCATACGAATGCTCATTTTCACCATTAATTATCCCATTAAGTACTGATCATTGCGTAATGGGGCTCTCAGCAAAACACTTATATTCCTTTATTACTATTTAAAGTTCTTCTAACTGAAATCTTATAACCATTTTAATGAGTTTCCAACTCTATCCTCATTGAACACACACACCCCCTCCGTCCTTATATATAAGAGATTTTTTAAAATTTTTTTTATTCTTAAATATAAAAAGTTGTTTGTATATTTTTTAATAAATGGACCATTATATCCTTATTAAATTGAAAAAAGAAAAAGATAAGTACTCTAACTAATTTATCTTGAAAAAATAGATTTATTTTTCATTTACAATAATTAAGGGAAAAATTAAAATGTTACTTTGATTTTAATTAGATAACCAATTCTTATTGATTTGTATGATTCGGTTAAAAATATCTTATATATAGGGGTGAAGGAAGTAAGATGTTTTCTAAAAACTTATATTGTCCCTTAATATAAGATGTGTCATAATAATCTTAAGTAATTGGACAATTTTACTTTTGTCTTGAAAAGAGGAAGATATATTAATTGTATAATTTGCCCACCACAACAATATTAATTATGATATTTATTGGGGCAAAACTAGAAAAATGCTATGATTTTATTAGTTTTCAACTAAATAACAAACTTTTATGGGTATGCAAAATTTAATTAAAAATACCTTACATATGGGGACAGAGGGAATATATTCTATCCATATCATAATATAAGACATCAGTGACCACTTCACAATTATTTAAAAAAGTTAGGTAAAACTTTAACCTCTTGAAAAAAGTACATCATTTTAATTATATCCTCATTAAATATCTTATATTAAAAAATAATAAATGAAGAAAGGGTATAGTTAAAAAAATAATTATAAAATTACATCCTCTATTTTGGATAAGGGTGTTTGTGACTTTATGGGCTAGGAAAGATCGATTTTAATATGATCACGATGGAATCGGGTTGGCTAAATAGATACTAGATTGAACAAAGTAGTAACTTCTAAAAAATAATTTATATTGTGATTTAAAGGGGTCGGCTATACATGGTGAAGGTCATGCCATGTATCACCTTTGCGCATAGCTCGGGCAGATAAGCCTAATGGCTCAAGCAAAGTTGGGTTGATTGGGTTCATTGGCAATGTGGATAGTCTTAGTATATTTTAATAACATCCTTTTTCTTATTAACATTTAACGTGGGTAATATATATGTGTCTATATAATTCGTGATAAATTAAACAGTCAATAATATGATGTATAATTAAGATAAAAAAATATTTTCTTATTGTCTACTCTTATGGTTCTATTTATAGAGTAGAGAAATAAGAGAAAATTTGATTATATTTATAAGGCATTTATCAATTTTCAATACTCCTTTTTATATTTTTGTCCTTATTAAACGTTTTGAATAAAAGTATCAATAATGAAATTTAAAAATATTTATTATAGATAAAAAAATTTATTAAATTTTAAGATAAAGTTAATTAATAAGGTTTAAATTTTTTAAATTTTGATAAAATATATAAAATGTAATTTATAAATAAGAGAGAATAATAAACAAGACTGGAGGAAATATTGCACGATCCTTTCGATATGGAAATTAATTTGTGTACACACACAGATTGGCGTGAAAATGAAAAGGGGTATAGAGTGCCCTAGGTTTCAGTAGTTGAGTAAAGAGTGTTGCGGATGGAGGATGCAAACGTGAAAGGTCGTAAAAGTGAATTTTTCATTCCTTTGTTAAATTAACCAGAGGGCATTTATTAAAAGGAATAAAAGTTGCAAAACTTATTTACCTTTTTCTCTTCTTTTCCCGCCCCTTATCCCATGTTTATTATTATTATTTTTGTTTTGTGAAGATCTTTTTTTAATTATTATTATTATTATTATTATTATTATTATTATCATTATTATCTTCTTCTTCTTCTTTTTTCCTCCTTTTCTACCTCTCTCACCCTACTAGACCAGTGCTAGCCTACTCCCCACGTCCACGAGCACTCTCTCTCTACTCCCATCCTGTAGTCCCTCAAAGTGTCATTTTCTCTCATATACTTCACACAAAAGAAACAACTATTTACTTCACTTCTCTCTCTATCTCTATCTTCCTCGTCCCTCTCTCTCCCTCTCTCTCTTCATTCTCAAAATCTCCCCCCTGCAACTACTCCTTCCTCAATTTATTAAAATCCCCATCCTACCCACTCAATCTCTTCACTTTTATAAGCAACCAAGCTTCTCCCTCTGATTCCCAGAATATCACCCCCATCATCATTCTTACTTCATACTTCTCTGCAACACACACACACACACACACACATATTGCCGAGACAAAAAATCGGAGTGGCTCTATCTACAGCTGAGAGGAAGGTAAGAGAAAATTGGTGTTTGTGTGGATGGAGCTATTCCCGGCACAGCCAGATTTGTCTCTGCAAATCAGCCCTCCAAACACCAAACCTAGTTCCAATTGGAGGAGAGATGGTGCAGAGGTGGATTTGGGGTTCTGGAAGAGAGCTTTGGACTCTTCAAACTCTTCATTGCCCAAACCCAAACCTTCTGATAATAATCACCATCTTTTTCTCACTCATCATCACTCCTTCGACCTCTCTCTCTCCTCCTCCTCCATTAATATCACTTCCACACCAACCCCTCCTTCCTCTTCTTCTTCTTCTTCTTCTTCTTCTTCCTCACTCTACAGCAACAACAACATCCATGGCCGCCACCACCGTCTCTTCTTCCAAAACGGCAACAATAATGCCAATCCCTTGCCATCGTCGTCGTCATTTCACCACCACCACCACCACCAGAGGCTGGCCCAAGACCTGGGCTTTCTCAGACCCATCAGAGGAATTCCTCTCTACCAAAACCCTCCTCCTCCTCCTTCTAATATCCCATTTGGTGGTCTTGTTGATGCTGCTAATTATTCCACTGTTACTCTTCCTCATCCTCCTCCTCCTCCTCCTCCGTCTTCTGTATCTAACATGACGACCTCCACAACTTCGACCACTTTTCAATCTCACCAAGGTTTGATGAGGTCTAGGTTGTTGTCTCGCTTTCCTGCTAAGCGCGGCATAAGAGCTCCTCGGATGCGTTGGACTACCACTCTCCATGCTCGCTTTGTCCATGCCGTTGAGCTTCTGGGTGGCCATGAAAGTATGTACATCTATGCCTCTTTCTCTCCTCTGCAATTTCTTACTTCCACATGGGAATATTATAACATGAAAGACACGATAGTGATGCCAAAATATATTACAACTGCTATAGCTAATTTTCTGTTTATGGGGTTCTAGGGGCAACACCAAAGTCAGTTCTTGAGCTAATGGATGTCAAGGATCTTACTTTAGCTCATGTTAAATCTCATCTCCAGGTAATTAAATCTCCTGCTTCCATAATCGATCTACTTATTTTGTGTATGATATTCAGGATTTAATTTCTATATATACACTTGCTAGTTTTTCCAAATAAACAAAAGAAAAAAAAATAAGTATCGTGTGTGTGTGTGTGTGTGTATTTTCATATCACTTCTTGATTAATACGGCTGCAAGGTAAGGTTGGTGATAGGATTTTTGGTGGCGGTTTACTGAACGTACTTTGTATATTGACTAATATTTACACTTTTACAGCCCCCACATTGCAGTAAGAAGTTGGTTTATCGATAATCTATATGTAATATTATTATTTCAAATTCCCATGGGTTTCCTTGCAGAGTCTCTCAATTCCTCTGCGCTTCTCTTTTTCTATTAGATCTGTTACCTCTGCTTCTGCAACCTAACACACAGCTTTTTGCTTGGAAGAACGAACCCAGTCAAGCTCAACCATTGAAAAAGAAAAAAAAGAGAGAAGAAATTACCCAGAGAGAGAGAGGGGGGGGGGAGTAGGGAGGTACTTATCGATTTCTGAAAACGAGTAAGACAACAATTAAAGCCCCACGAATTCAAATTGAATCGCAGCCAAGCCGAGACAATTGCTCAAACACTGATTCACATTTCAGACCATCGCTGAGGAAAAATATAAATGCATTTTATCTTATGGGAGGAGCAAATATATATATATATATATATAAAGAAAAGAAAAAATGGTAAGCAAGTACAGAACAACATCATCATTTCTCAATGATATCTATCCAGAGGGGTTTCTTAACTGCACCTACAATTAACCAGGGTTAGTCACAAGCTTCCATTCATGTGCATACACCACATACACTTGATTTCACATAGCCATTAATGCTTCTGTATTTAGGGCTTGTACGACACTGTGATTCTGTGACTCAAATTTAAATCTCACAGGTTCGATGGGAAGGTTTGTTCAAGGGGTTTTGCTCTTTTCTCTGTCGACTTCTTGGGTTTCCACTTTCCACTTGTCTGTCTCTTAATTAGTGTGATGTGTCATCATCTTTTTCAAACCAACAATATACTTAATTACGAAGTAGTTTTTACATATATCTTTGTTGGTAATGCATGCACGTAGACAGTCTCATGCTGCTAATACAAAATTTTTACGCAGATGTACCGAACGGTGAAAACAACAGATAAAGCAGCAGCATCCTCAGGTTAGTGTCCATATAACAATTAAGATCTTCCCGAGAGATCTTTATTAAAATTTGGAATGTTGAGGCAAGAAGGAATATTGCCAATTATTAGTCTTCGAAATTGACTTATTAATATCATTAAGTTGGCTTGCTTTTTTCTAAGTTTATTCTACCCTTTAATAAAAAATGAAGGGCAATCTGATATATATGACAATGGATCATCTGGAGATAATTCTGAAGATTTAATGTTTGACATGGACAATTCAAGGAGGTCTGATCTATCTACCAAGCAAACAACATCAAGTGCTATTAAAGAACAACATGGGCTTTGGAGCAACTCTTCCAGGTAATAGTTCCAGGAATTATATATGTAATTTGTTCTATTTAAGCTCTTTGTATTCTCTTTATCCTAATCAGAGGTTGCATACAGTGTGTAAAACTACTGAAATTGAGAATACGAGCAATATATATAGCTAGCTAGGTTCATATTGTTGAAAGTTACTGTAAATTTAACCATTTTCTTGGCTGTTAAGACTTCTAAACTTCATCATTAAGTTCCTGGCTGCTACTCATGACTTGGTTGTTTAACTTTTTGTACATTGTTATTTATTTCGATTCTAATAATAATACAAACTTTTGTTTCATACTATATATATATATATGTATATGTATGTTTCGCCTGTCATGTCATATAATATATATATATATATAAAAGCATTCCTCCTTGTCCTTCTCCCTCTTTCTCTCTCTCTCTCAAGTCTCACACAAAACCACAAAAAAAAAAATCAGCAAGGAATAAATCATTTCAGTGTGCTTTGTTCTGTTTGTCCAGAGCCACACGCACCCAAGAAATCCATGATGGGGTAATAATAATCTCTAGTTCTCTGCAATAGAAGATAGTCCAAAGATATGGAGTTTCATCGATATCTCTCTTTCCTTGGGATTTTGTGGGGCTCAGACATGAGACTATTAAATGGGACCCCCACCGTTGTAGGAATACTTATTGTCAAAGTTAAAGCTCAAGGTGCTGATAAAGCTATATGCCCTTTGAAACTTCCTTCAATGGTCTTATTGTTATATGTCATGGGCTATACTTCATAGGATGACTTCAACTTTACTTCAATCAGCTGAATAAATAAAAGGAGAATATTGCAGAGCGCGCGCGCGCGCATTTAAGAAAGTAAAAGATGGCTTTCTTTCCTCAGTTTGCTTTAATTTCTTGTGCATGGATTCTAGTAATGGCAAAATATTCTCTCAAAGTAATGTTTTGATTCAATTTTGACAGGGAAGTTTGGTTGCATGGGAAGCCAAAGCTGGATTACTGTGCAGGAAACTTGAGTTCTTTTGAGGTAAATTAATTGCTAATTTATTACTTTGATGACTATAGCCCTTTAATTTATTTTCTTTCCCAAGGAGATCAGCTATAGGCCTTTTAATTAATTCCAAAGTTTTCTTTATTTAGTAGTATAATTATAAGCAAGCATGCTTTAGCTGTGTTTAGGAATAATGCATGAAAGGGAGATGAGAGTAAAAGAGAACTACGCTTGATCTTTTTCATGTAGCCATGCACATTCATTCGTTATGGAGACGAGAAAAGGAAAGAGCTTTTCAAAAGCTGCTTTGTCCTTCCCAAATTCAAATGGGTTTAGACCTGTCATTTTCACCATTTCAATGGTAAAAAGTTAAAAAGGAAAAAACGAAATGAGCTGTAAAAGAAGTGCCTAGCTCTAATGAATTAGTGGTAGCAGTTAATAACCATATAATAAACAGACATATATAGGTCTTTTTGACCAACAACATATATAGATCTAATATCCTAAGCCTAATTCATTTGACTCAAATGCAGATCATGGGTCAACTAAAGAACATATATAAGGCAGTCATGAACATAAAATACAACAAAACAAAAAATTGGAAAGTTGCCTATATATGATCATGCAAATCCTAAAACAGGCTTTTAAGTATGTACAACCCAGCTTATATAAATGTCCCATTGTCCTCTCTCTGTCAAATTGTCCTTTTGATTTAATTCCAAAACCATTTCAAACACTTTTCTTATGCTATTATTTTATCATGAGTTTATCATTAGATTCTCCAATAAGCTAGAATACAATGTGTGATAATATTTTTTTAAAAAATTGATCTTTTTTTTTTTTTTGGTTTCTTCAGAAGGAGATGGATCCAAAATGCCAAAGTTACGAGAGAGTATCAGATGGAAGTGCATCGTCAGATCTTTCAGGAACAAGCCCCAAGAAACCAAATTTGGATTTGGATTTGGAGTTTAGTTTAGGGCAGCCACTTTGAGATCATATCTGATCTCTCTTTGAGTAATATAATAATATGCATGGAAGATTTAATCGGCTAGCTAGGGCTGGAATGAGAGAATCGGTACTTGATGAGAAAATCAGAGGAAAAGAAAGCAAAAAAAAAAAAATACACAGGGGGTGGGGGGGGGAAGAAAAGTGAAAGGAGCTAAAGAAAGACAAGGAGACAAGAAAGACAGAAAGCAGCAAAAGTAGAAGGAGGTGGGGGGGAAAAGTTTGTCCTTCCTATCAAGCTCTTGTGTGAGATCCATCCAAATCGATATATCACGATATAATATATATTTCATGGTAAATATTTCTCGTCAAATTATCTAATTGATTTGTATGTTTCTGGAGCAATCTGAGAGAGAGAAAGAGAGGGAAAGAAAGAGACAAAAGAGAGAAAAAAGAGAGCAAGAGCTTTGGCTACCTTAAAGTATGAAGTGATCCTTGGTAATGTAATGGACCACTTTTTTCATTTTATCATCAATATATTTTCCTTCTTGTTTCTCTACCAAAGGATATAGTTTGGTTATTCCAATATTCAATCCTAGGCATACTCACATGCTTTCACACTTTGAGAAAAAGAAAGGATTGTGAGGATGTGTTTGTGTTTGTGTGTGTGTGTGGACTCAAGTAAAAGACTGAAAACTTAGAATAAAGTGACAAAAAGAATAGGGGCCCTAGTCAAGTTACAAAAGAAAGGGACGATATGATAAAGCAGGTTGTGAGCTAAGAAAAAGTGGAACTAGGAAAAATATACAATTGTGTATTCTTCTCAGGCAATTTCTTTTTGGAGGAAAACTACAAAGCAAAGCATTTAAGAAAATTATGTTGCAATTCTCTTTTTATTGACATAGATATAAATCAAAGTCCTCCCAAGTTAATTGTTTCTTTTCATTTTGTTAGAATATATATTCTCAATTAAACTACCGATGACTTGTTAATTAAATAAAGCACTCGAGCTAGTACGTTATAACTTAGTTGTTACTTGTTATGTATAGGCGGAAGGTCAATTACTTTATCATTGATATTATCATTTTTTTACTGATCTGATAAAGTTTTGAAGTATCATCCGCTTTTGATAAAGATGACGGTTGAAATGCGCAGTTCAGATGACATTTTTATTTACAAAAGAAAAATTCTCTGAAGTGGCAGCAGAGCGTTTGGAGTCGTACATGTCTCATTCTCGTAGCTTTAAATTAATACAAAGCTTAATCTTAAAGGTTCAATATAGATCTTTTGCAGTCAGAAAAATAATGGTATAGACACACACACAGACACACACACAAAGTGCAGGAATATAAACAATGGGAGTGAAACTTGCACAAGGTTTTTCGTGTCATTCTCTCTTTACCAAAAATTAAAAGAAAATCCAATTTAGATATCTATATTCAAAGATTTTTCATGTTATGTATATTTTTTTCCCCCTTGTTTATAGGTGTGAAGGGCATAATAACCTTGCTGAACTTATTAGAGCTTAATAGATGAGATATCTCCTTGTCATACTCTCTCTATATAAATCTCTGTGTGTGTTGAAGGCAAGAAAAGAAGAAATGACTATATTCAGGAATTTCAACATGCTAGCAACAAGATATATATGGTCAGAGAATACATCAACGAGACTCTATAATAATACAATAAGAAAGTAAATAAGATCTCTTTTTTTGAACGCTCTTTTAGATTTTATTTTTCTGTTTTGTATATGTTTACTATAATCCCTTTTGGTGGAGGAAGAACTAAGAAGGAAAAGTAAACTAAAGCCTCTATTTTCGGCACTTTCTAGTATTTGGTGCAAAATAGACATCAAACACCAAATAAAAAGGACATAAACTTTTTTTTTCCCCTGGAAAATGCATGTGTTTTCTGCATATTATCACTCTCGCTCTTTCAGGAAATGCCTAGCTAATTGTCGTTTACACAAATATATATATATATATATATATACCTTCTTTAATAGCTTCCCTGTCTAGCAAGACAATATAACTTTATTTAAAATCTGGGACATAATAAATGTGAGGTAGCTCCAGGTAGGAAATGAATGAATGAATTAGTTTTGAAGAGAATGCCAAATTTTGATAAAAATTATGAGATAAAACAAAACATTTGTGTGGCAGCAAACTGAAAAAAAAAAAACGAATCTGAGCTTCTTCTATATGTTGTTGTGTTGTTGGTGTCAATCACAATCCAGCTTGTAGTTGTACTATACATTACCATTTTACAACTAACATCATTAAACTCTTCAAGCATCACAGTTAAGGCCTTCCCCAACGAACCACATGCATGCCCTTCAACTAAACATATATAAAAAAACAAGAATGAATGCTCACATGTACGTATACAGACATTAAATAATAAATGAGCTTATACTGTACGGTGAATATATGTTTTGGTTAATTATAAGATTAAGAAGCATATAACATGAGAAACCTAACTCTAGGCTAGATAGAGAATGATGGGTATTTAAAAATTATTAAAAAAATATAGATTGAGTAGAAATATAGAAAAAAGTGGATGAGTTGAGAGACATTTCAAATAATGTCCACTTTAGAGGAAGTAAATTAAACTTAAAAACACAATGGTGAGTTGTGTATTGTGTCTTTATGTATATGGGTCCATATTTGAGAGAAAACAATTAGAAATTAAATTTTACGGTTTTGTATATGTTCCTTACCCAGAGGGTTTACGAAATAAGGGAAAATAAAAGACGTGTGAAGAATTCGAAAGGGAATTAATTAGGTTATTTAGAGTATGGAACATTATTTAAAAAAAAAAATCCTGCCTCTGATATACATGCATGGGTGATCAAAATGGTCAAAATAAAACTTTTTTTTGATTATATATAATCAAACCAGTGATAATGCACGAATTGAGTTAAAGAGAGTTAAGTGTTCAGTAATTCACGCATGGTCCTGTGATGTGATAGTGAAATTTACAAAATCTAGTAGTTGGTACTAATTTTAACTGTCAACTAATTAATAATGAGATCTTGGCCATCCGTCAATTTCTTTTTTCTTTTTAAAATGTCAGAGGAAAGTTAATTTCATTTAAAGGTAGAAACTTCCCAAAAAGAAATCACCAACAATAAAATTGAGGCCTCTTGAAAGGTATTAAAAAAAAGAAAAGAAAAAATTGCAGGGAGAAAAAGGTTAGGGTTTTAATTAAAGTATGGGGGTATAAATATTGAGGAGGCTTTAGAGGATGCATGTGGGCGTGAAAAAGAGGGTTGAAGTAAAATAAAGAAAAGGGTAATGGCTGGTGTTGAAATTGAGGAAGAGAAAAAGAAATTAATTAAAATAAATAAAGAAATAAACAATTAAAAGCAAAAGAAAGGGAATGAAGTGCTTTGGCTTTTGGTTTTTCTTTTTCAACTTTATTTGCTTTGCTTTTTGGTTTTGCACGAATGCATGGAATCCCCAGTGTTCAGATAACCCAGTGGCACACGAATTTTTTTTTTTTTTCTCTTTTTCAGTATTACAAAACAAAAAGAGATTTCATTCGTACCGATTACACAACTCAATCCCATTAATTATATTGCCGCCAAAAAACAAACTTGTTTGGTTCACATTGTAATTGTCAATGTAATTAATTAGGAAAAGATTGTCATTTGCATGTAATTTTTTTGTTTTTGCAAGACATGTTTTTATTTAATTCTTATAATTCTGTTAATGTTTTTATTCAAAATTAAAATTATGTTTTGCCATAAAATCATCAGGACTATTTTTTTTGTTAACAGTGCATTATATTTTTATATATTTGAGAGGGTTTCAACCATTAACCTATATAAATTTTTATGGATGTTGTTGGGATGCTCAAGTTCTTTCCATTATTGAGAAAGAGTCAAGAATAAAATGCGGGCTTTGCGAATTAGTTTCATTTCTTTATTTATGTGGTTCTAATTTTTTTAATTTCTTTGAGTATTTTGGACAGATTTTTTTTCCTCATTGTTTAGTCTTGTGATTTTTTTAATTTTAACATTAGTTAAATTTATATTCGAAGAGCACAGTCAATACTCCCTCTGATTATTTATATAAAAGAGTCTTGATTTTCACATTGATCCAACTTAAAATCTAATATTTTTTTTCATTTTTGTCCCAAAAATTTTTAATGTGATCTCATTAATTATAAAGGGGTTTTATAATAGGAGGTAAAACTAGAATTTTTGGATTTGTTTTTCAAATTTATCATGTAATAACATTTTCTTAATATGTATGAAAATATTTTTAAAAAACATCTTTGTTATAATAAAGATTCAGAATGGGAGTATGACCCACGTGAAACAAGATAAATAATTATTATTATTCATTTCCTGTTTTCGTGTCATTTTATTAGGATTATTGATGCTTGTTTTTTCTGTTTTTTTTATATGAAAGATTGATGTTTCTTTTAAATAAGTTCTTTTTTTTATATGACTATTTGACTTAGTCAAATTCAAATATTGTTAAGCTCAATCAAATGTAACTCTCCCAAAACTTCTTACAAATTTTAAATTTCATTTCCAGTAGATCAAGGAAGTGCTTTCTATTTTTTTGACTTAATTTTGCTTCCATTTGTCTTCTATCATTTTATTGATTTTTTTTTCGTTCGTCTTTATAATTTTAAAGATTTCTAAATAAGATTTTCTTATTTATAAAAACATATTCGAAGTTTTGTTGTTAAATTTTTTTACGTCTGTTGCTATTTTTAGATGACTAATTACATCTATTATCTAGTCATAAAAAAATAATCATATCTATTATCTTAACAGTTTAACTAAGCAGGTACTAGTCAAGCTAATTCATTGAAGTCTTGTGTTGCATCAAATGTCACATTATACTACATGATATAATTCCTATTACTTTGTTCACGTCAAGAACACCTATCCAATTTAAAATATTAAGATAAGATAGGCACGTCAACGAAATGGAGAGGACATTAGTAAAAATGTTCAAAATTAGATCTTAATTACAAACTTATCAAATTGAAAATCAAATAAGATCACAAGGCTAAAAGAAGTTTAACCGTACTAACGAATAATTTTTTTTAAAATTAAAAAAGGTAATTTCACCTTCAATATTTAAGATTAGATTTTTTTTAAAATAAACTCCATGAATATTTTCTCTTGATAATAAACCATTAGAATGTGATATGCTCTATTTGTTAAAAATATGAGACATTTATTTTTCTAAAAATATATATTCAAATATATAATATATTTTTAGTTTTTCAATGAGTAATTAGTATTTTTTTTTTCAAAATTATCTTTAATAAATAGATCAGTCATGACTCAACTTTTCACTTGTAAATGATATACCCTATTAAATAAGGATAACATGAGATGATAGTATATCAATTTAAAAATAAATAATTAATTTATTAGAGGTGTTATCAAAAGTTAAAGTAAACTTAAATCGTAAGCTTTGATAGTAAACTCATCAAAGTTTACTTTATTAATAAATAATTATTAAAAGTATCCAAGGTTATAACCATATCGATAGTATGACAGCTATTGTTAGGGTTGTTTTATTGGACTCTATCTTCAAGTTATATGACAACGCTTTAATTGGTGCCATATGACTTAACAACAACAATTGAAAACCTGTTCTTACATGTTCATCAAATTGATTATCATAATTTAATTTAAATATATTTTAAATATAAATCATTGAAATTAAATTAATTTATGTGGATATAAATTATCATACTCAATATAAAAACTTTAAAATAGGGCAACTTATTTTTAATATTTTTTTTTTCTTAATATTAATTTTTCTTTTTTAAGTTTTATTTAGCTCGCTCAATTCAGTAAAAAGTCAATAAGTTTAATTAGTTTAACTGAGTTTGCATCTAATATAGGTTTATGAGTAAATTAAAAATATAAAAACAGTAAACTCAAGCAGTGATCTCTGTGTTAATCAAATTTTATCTAGTTTAAATTTATAAGCTATTTAAATAATTTTGTAAGTTAAAAAATATAAAAATGATAAACTCAAAAAGTTAATTTAAGAATTTAACAACAATATGTGTTATTCAATTAAAAAATATATTTTTTTTAACAAAGGACGTACTTTGCTATTTCTGTCTCCTTTGCAGTGCTATTATTCGATTTTAGTTTTGCTTGTTTTTCTACAACTATTTTTCTTTTACAAAAGTTTGGGTGTATTTTGAGACCCACATTTCTCTTCCCCATCTTTTCTCATCTTATGAAAATAATTGATAGATCCCTCTTCGTTCATATATATATATATTGGTCTAATGATAAATGTAAAATAAATTTATTAATATATCTCTACTGTCTGTATAGATGCACACAAAAAATTATTTAACCTTTTTATTAATTTTTCGTCAAAATGCTATTAATCTTTTCAGTCAAATTAAATTTGCTCACAAATCGAATCATGTCTATCATCCAATAATAACCGGAAAAATTACATCTATTATGTTAACTCTTGTGAGTAAGCAAGTAAATTTATTTAAGTCATCTACAATATGAGTTAATTTCTATTTTTATTTGTTCACTTCAATCGCACATATTTAAAATATAAAGATGAGATAAGATGACCGCATTCGCATCAATGTAAAAGAACATGGACCAAAATTTGATGAAAAAAATTAAATTTAAACTTTTAAAATTAAAGGCTTTTTTTGTTTACCAGCAAAATCAAAGGTTGATCCTAGTTACAAACTTTTCAAATATAAATATCAAATTATAAACCAAATAATATCATAAGGCTAAAGTCTAAAGACATACTGCAATAAACCAAAAGCCTTGTAAGGGCAAATCAAATGAGGTCGAACGCTTTTACATCTGGTCAACTCTCTCTGTGATCACATCCCATCTGGGCCCCACCCCAAATCCTTTCCCACTCGTACAAAAGGAGCGTGCTTTCACGATTCCTCATCCAACGGCTACTGACCTCCTTAGCCCCTTCGCGTGAGGTTTGAGTATTTGACGACTCAAAGGGAAAGTACATCCATAATGACGGTGATAATTGCGCCACGTCTTCTCAATCCTACCCACAGCCCACACGCGCTCTGGGGGTGCCCTTTCTTTTCCCCACAATTATTGGTGTATCATTCTTTGTACTCTGCTTTAAAAATATAAAATATTTTAATGAAATAAGATAATTAAAAAAACTTCATCCAACTCAAATTATAAAATAACTTTTTAAAATTTATGTCATCTTAAAATAAAAATAATTTAAAAAAAGTAAAATTTTATTAATAATAATTTTTAATATTATTTTTTAATGGAGAAAGAATTAAAATAATATTGTAATATAATAATTATAGCATGGAGGTATTTTTAAAACTTACAAGTATAGTTTTGTTTTTAAAAAAAGTAAATTTATAAAGTGTCATCATTATAGTTTATTAATATGAAAAATATTGTCTAGTATAAGGTATTTTGAATTTTTTAATAGTTAATTGATGATTTTTTTTTAAATGTCCTTAATTAAGAGGTTTAATTAATAAATTTTTTTAATTGAGAATTCTATTAAATAACGTAAATTTAGGAAGAGTGTATAATTTAAAAGATTCTTTGAATTTATCATTCTTACATTTATATATTATAAAAATATATTAACTTACTCATAAACACAGATTAAATGTAAACTCATTGAACTCATAAAATGACTCTCTAAATTTATTTTTTTATTTTTAAATTACAAAATCATATCAACTCACTCAAAAACTCAAACTATTTGCAAACTAGATTAAACTTGCTAAATTCATAGATTTTTTACTGAGCTGAGTGATTTAAGTGCATACTATGTAGAACTTGATTCATTGAAATGATATGACCTGATTCAATAGAAAAAAAAAGTCAAAAAGAAAACACTAATATTAATAAAAAAGGAAAAGAAAAAAATAAAAAAAATAAGATGCCATGTTTTGAAATTTTTATGTTGAGTGTTATAATTTACCAATGTTGACAACATTAATTTCAATAATTTATATTTAAAATATATTTAAATTAAACTATGATCATATTTTATATTTTAATTATTTAATGATATGCTTTTATTAAATATTTATTAATAGAAGAAATTTCTTACAAGTTTATTATCTAAGTTTACATTCTCATTATGAGTTTATTAGACTCACGAGTTTGACAACCTTGTTGAGGAATATAGTTTGGTTTAAGATTTCTTTTAATATTATTGAATGAGAGTACCTTTGTAATTTTAAAATATACACTTACATGATAAATTTCTTAATTAATTATTACCTCATACTCCCTCCTATCTTTTGGAAGCAACTGACTTTTCTTATAAAGATAAACTATTACTTAGTTTCTTTAATTTTATCATTTTGCAATTTTCTAAGAATACAGTAAGAAGTTATATATAAGAGCTATAATGTTTTTAAAAATGATATCTTTAATAGGGTGACATGGAATTTTTTTAAATAATCTCAATTATTTGATTATCTCTCTTTTTTTTGGAAAGATGTATAGTTAAAAATAACTTGCATATAAAAGTGGGGGAAAGAAGGCAATCTAGATTCTATATGGGGAACCCATGCATTACATTAAGAATTATTCAACAAATCGTAGTATTTATCCAAATTTCTAAAGAACACGATTTTATATATCTATATTGATTAGATCCATATATTAAATGGAGGAATATAGTCAGATCTCATTATGTCAATTTAATTATAATTAGATCCTTGAAAAAATTATTAAAATCAATTGAAAATAAAAATTCTAAACGGCTACAAATCTAGGAGTTTCCGAAGGCGTAATTGAGATTTTTATTTGTAAATCAATGTTTTTCAAAAAAATTTGTTTGAAACCAGCCAACTTGTAACTATTATTAATTTTATATTTAGGGACCTAATTGTCATCCTTATAACTTTTCCCTTTAATCATAGACATGAATTAATTTTAATTATTTATTTCACTACAACTAAGAAAAATTAATTATCTCATTAAAGTAATCTTAAAATTGAGGGAGATTTCATCTCTATCCCTGTTTAAACAAGTCAAATTTAAAATCAGATACTCTTTAAATCGGGCACTTTTAGAGAAAATCATCATTAAGTGTCTATATTCAAAGCCATGGTCCTATATTTAGGACTAGAAGGGGCAATTTAGATTTGATGAGCATTATCCCATTTAATGGAGGTATCTCAATATAATTTACAAATATGACCCTACACACACACACACAAACAAGCATATATAACACACTAAATATTAATATTATGGGATATGCATAATATTAAATTATTTAAAACATTAATTCGAGCACTCGGATATTACGTTTCTTATACATCACGTGACAGGGGCGGAACTACAGCTTAAGAAAAAATTCTTACAAAATTCATACACACACACACACCCTCCCCCAATCCTTTATATGTACTTTCTCAATGTTTTTCATGCAGATTAAGAAAAAATTCTTAGATTTTTTTATTTTTAAAAGTATTTTAATATTTTACTTATATCTTTATTGATTTAAGAGATAGCCATATTTAAGTTACAAAAGGCTATTAAAATCATAGGAATAAAAATGAAGCATCATTTGATACTCTGACTAGATATCTAATAATTTAGATCACCTTTATTTTTGGAAAGCACAGTATATAGTATAAGGGACCGAAAATACTATAAACATGTTATATGATTTTGTTTTAAATGTTTTTAAATTTTCTAAAAAGAATATATAATTATGCATAACTTGTTATCTAATATTTTTTACATTATAAAATTAATTTTTTAAAAATTTAATATGATAAGTGTTACAAATTTTAAATAAATAATACATTTTGGTTGGCAAAAGTTGGCCACCCTCAACTATTAAAGCTGGTTCCACCTCGGAGGACTGCAACAATATTTTAAGAAGCTAGTGTAGCTCAGGTGTCTTTAAGTAGGGAAAATATAAGATGGAAATTAACATCTATTTTGTTTGTTACTTTTCCTCATTGATTATCTTTGGGCATGCAATTTTTCACTTTAAAGTATTGTAGTTTGCATGCAAGTGCACGTTAATAAATTGGTACGGGGTGCTTGTGGCTGAATTATAGGTTGAATTTTGACCTAGTCTACTGTTTGACTAAATTTAATGTGGAGTAAAGATAACATATACGCATACATTTCCAAGAATACAGGTGTCCATTTTCTAATATGACACACATAGAGTACTGGGATATTGGAAGGGCTAGCTAGTTATGGAGCAAGTTTGATGACTTTTTTTGTCAACATGTTCTGTTTATTAATGACATAAAATCACCTAAAAAAAATTCAAATAAATTATTATAAAATCAATATTTATTAAATACTAGTAATTCTTGAAAATATACACACACAAAATTGGCTAGCAAATTCAATTCCTGTGGAGCCCTACTTTATTTCCCCTGTGGACCTCGCATAGGCAACATGCCAATAATATTCAGGCAAATTAGAGGTAAAAACCTTTGAAAAATTTGTGTGTTGACATTGTTCTTCGGATCGCAAATAAAACAATTAATAAAAAGAAAGAGTACGTATGCGGAAAAGCAGATATATACATATTTATTATATACAGTGTGTACAGGAAAAGCTTTTGAGGGTTGAGCCTACTCCGAACTCAAGCCTCTCTTATCAGGAAGCGAAGCCGTACTCGTTCTGAGAAGCTAATGGTAACACAGCACAGCCTAAGCCTATACCTGAGCCCTGACCCTCCTCCTGCACGTACGTAACACGCACACACAACACATTTATACGAATAAAACGACACACCAATTATTTATTCATCATTACACTATGATTTACCATTCATCCTCGGTCCGAGATCTGCCTCCACGTGTCACAATCTAGTCTTATCTTGGTGGCAGCCCCTGTCAGATTGTTCATGCATGCTCTGATCTTTTCGATAACAGTAGAAAGATCAGATAATGGCGAGAGAGAAAACGACCAGTGAGGTGACGATCGTTTTGATGACGCCCCCGCGTTTTCATTCGTTTCACCCGTTCATGCGTCGTCTCAGTGAGAGAGAGAGAGAGAGAAGGGGGGGGGGAGAGAGACTCGTGTTGTACCTTTTCTCTCTGTGAAACTTGCTTTCATCTTTCCATGGCCCTCTTGAGTAGCTCGAGACGTTTTGCATGAAAAAAGTCGGAAGCGTTAGGGTCCATTTTGGAACACTAGCTAGGGGTTGGGGGGTGACAGCGGGATGCATGGAATTTTCATGCAATCAATTTATTTATGCATGTTCATCAGCATATTGTCAGACAGGTAACAGAGCTGCACAATTTAAAGTCTCTCTTTTTGATGTTTTTGAGATGTGGAATGACCAGAAATTATACAGTGAGGCTGGGGGTGGTGGCTCATTGAGTAGTCTCCAGAGCAGAAGATGCTAAGTAGAAGTGGGCAAAGAAAAACATAGCGAGTGGAAGGAAAAAGTGTATTGGGTGAAAAGGCGATCTAGGTTTTGATATATTTGAGCAAAGTTTGTGTGGTAATGCATGAAAAAGGACTTGCCTTTGTGTTATGTAACATCTCAATGTGACGTGATACTGATCACCACTTTGGCATTATTAGCTCGTTCTTTTCCTCCCTATACTTGTATCCACATATATAATATTAAGGACATACAGTAAGTTTAAATTTAAAATACTCCTTCCTTCACAGTTGGGCATTTGTGGACAATGCAGAGAGGCATCAAGATCTTCACTCCTTGCAACAATTAACCGATATTTTTAGGTTATGTTATTAATACAATTTTTTTCATTCTTTTAATTAAGAGGTGTAATTAATAAAGTTTTTTTAAACTGAGGCAAGTTATTTAAAAAAGGAGGTAAAAGTGAAAATAATATATAAATTTAGATGTCGTCATTTTAACTAAGTTATTAAGAGTATTCTAGGTAGGTGATATTGTGGGAGAGAAGAGGGTAGAGAACAAAGGAAGAGACAAAGGGGAGAGAATGAGAAGAAGAGGACGGATAATAAGGCGAGATTGTCGCGGGAGGATTGGGAACACAAACACAATATATGCAATCAACATAAAGCCATGTATGAGTATGGATGCTCTTAGGTACATGACGACAAACAGCATAAGATACGGAGTGTGGGGAATATGTCCGATCCTCCATTGTATTAATATATATTGATTCCACTAAGCAATATATATAATGATTAAGGAATGGATTGGTCCATGATTGAAGATCGATGATCATGAGAATGAGAGAGTGCTTTGTTCGTCCTTGTCGGGCTAGCTCCTTCGTCCTTTCACATCCAAACAGAGCGTGACACTCACAATTCATTCATACCCTCTTAGCTTCTCTCTTTGTTTTGTCTTGAATCTCTCTCACTATTCACTTTCCTTGCCCGGCATTCAACCCGGGCTCTCTCTTTCCTTTGCTTTCAATTAATATTTACTGCTTCAAATAGTTGACTTCATCCGTCACTATGATTCTGCATAATTGCGCATATATGAGAAGAAGAATAAAAGAAATATGTGTGGAGGAAGGAGAGAGGAAGGTAAGGGAGGGACAGAGGCATAGGGACAGGAGTGACTTTAACTTTAGCAGAGACTGAATCATTCACTCATAATGACTTACTTTTAAATGCTTTAGAGCAATGTCAGGCGCTGACGTCGGCTTTCTCTTTCTCTAAACATGGGGACCACCACTCTTCCCTCCTCTCCTCTAATATGTCTCTCTTTCAATGCCCGTATCGGATTCACCCCCTTTGCGTCAGAACACCACATATCATGCATTCATTCATTCACTCGCTTCTCAGTTCTCACATCTCCTCACTCTGCACCATCACCCACTCCTTCATTCTTTTTTTTAGACACTAATTAATGACTAGATGAGGTTATAAGCGAGATCCAACCTGCTACTTATCACATGTTTCCCTATTATTATACTCTCTTTTTTGCTCTTTTTTTTTTTTTACTTTTTTCTAAAATCCTCAAATTTAACTTTACCATGTTTTTCTTCTTGGTAGCACGACAAACTTCAGTTATAAGATTTATCTGTATTTCTTCTTCTCTCTTTTTTTTTTTTTTTTTACGTTTAGCTGAGTGTATCAGGAGCAAGCTTTAGGACCCATTGAACGCTTCGAATGTACTTAAATTCCATATCTTCCCCACCCCCACCAGAAAAAACCCCTTTTTTGTCGATAAGGTTTAACTTCACCTGCAATCCATTTCTGTAAAATTTAAAATTGTGGTCCAGGTTGACAAATCTCCTTGGCCCAACAACGGTTCAAATTCCTGTACAAAATCCACAAAAACTAATATCCACATTGATCCTTAGGAAAACATAATGTTTGATCCCTACAATTTTATTAGGTCTTGCTTTTAATCCCTATGATTTTTTTTTTTAGTGTTTTCAATCTCTATAGTTTCATTAAGATTGAGTGACATTTGTTTTTAAAGTCCTTATTGTTTCAGTATTTTCAATGTTTTTAGTCCCTACAAGGATTGAAAACACTAAAAATACTACAGGGTTTAAAAACAAAACCCAATAAAATTATAAGAACCAAAGATTATGTTTTCTCTTGATTCCATGAAAACTCTCTTACTTATCCAGCATAACTTCTTTGATAGCCATCCTGTATCAGAAAATACTAAGAAAATTAGGGAGCTTGCAATGAAATATTGATAATCACTTTTAATCATGTTTTTAAAAAAGTTAACAAATGCATTGATATGCTTGCACACCAAGTATCTTAAGACAATTTAGATCTTATTATTTTTAATCAACCGCCTACAATGTGCAAAATCCTCTTAGAATCTTACATAACCCAATTTTTGTAACTTTTGCATGGTTATTTTTCTGTTGCCTTGTAATAAAAAAAATTCTGTACAAAAAAAAAATCAAATGTAAGTAGGAGCATATGCAATCTTTCAACAACCACTGTTTCTCACACTTAGACAGCATCTTTCAAAACCCTACGAGGTTGTTCTTGGCCGTGGTTATCGCCTACAGAAATATAGACAGATGAGCATGTTAAATTTAAGCTTCATTGAAGACTCTCTTTCTCTTCAAGTTTCAAGCTCCAACTTCTTATGGTTGCAGAATCGTGCTATGATGTGGACGACATTGCTCGTGTTGAACATCTCTGTGTTTGTTTTTAGCTTTATGTTTTTTTCTTGTTTGATGTAACAAGGCTCAATTTGAATCCATCATGAGTTTTGAGTTGTGCCTTCTCTTGTTTGTCGTCTATTTTCATGGTGGTGTTTATTTCTGGTCACTGCTGAGTTAATCTTCTAACTCCATGTGCTTTTATGCTGTGTTGTTGTGAGCTTTACTTTTTAATAAAATAAAATTGACTTATTTAAAAAAAAAAAGTGAAACGTCTTTCAAATTAAGTCAAGCTTGCATTAATTAGCTATACATATACATATTATTAATAATAAGTCTCCTCATAAGAATTTCATATCCAATAATATATATATTATAGTGCGTTTATATTTTGAAAACCCAAGGCGTTAAAATATACTGTGCAATACATTACTGATTCAAACGTAATGAACGAAGAGATTTCATGCCTCTACAAACATTCAAGCCTGGCTAACAGATCGAAATACTACAAATTACACAACTAATAATATGTGATATGGAATCTACACAGCCAAATCATTCCCAAAGCCATGAGCTTTCATGACTCATTTCTCAAGCTATTTGTACTGTAAAAGATTGCATTATAATTTTATATAACTTTTTGCCCACTATAAAAGTATAATTTATATGGCAATTTTCGTAGCATAGATGTGCTGAACAAGTGGACATTGTGTATGAAAAAACAAACAAATCCTCTCTGCGTCGCTCGACTGATATTATAACTCATAAGAAACATATAGTACTACGTTCACGCAAAACTTGAATAGTGAAATAAAACTTCTAGAAACACCATTTGAAAATTACAAGAAACCTTTCCCCCAAAAACCAAAAAAAAAAAAAAAAACACACACACACACACACACACAGATTATAATTTGATGCCAAGGAGCTGATCCTACACTAATTAGCCATCGCAATGCTATATTAAGACCTTATTCCCTTGTGATTGACCGAGAAAAGGAAAAGGAAAACTACGAAGATAATATTAAAGTTGCTTTATAGCAAAACTGATTAAAGAAACAATTAAATAATAACTGTATAGACACTATAAGTACCTTTATTATTATTTTGGGTGAATCTTATGAGAACCTTTATTTTGAATTGCTAAACAGCTAATAAAGACAATGCTATTGTCATTGTTATCATTCAAAACGCGCACAACAATCGGGCCTCCTGCAATTTACAAACCTGTCCAAAAACATATAATATTGCCTACAAGTCCAAGCCATCCACCCAAAATGGAGTCAACTCCCTCCTAAGTGTCTATAATGCAGGTTCAAGAACCCAACCCAACTCCCTCATCAGAGAAGTCCATCTCCATGAACCAAAACGGCTTAACAAAAACTTTAAACTTTAAAAACAGGGCCGCATAATTGGTTGCCCGTTAATATTAAGCGAGGGAAAAAAATGTAGGACTTCGCCAGGGAAAAAATATAGACGTAGCACCTGGAGATAAAAAAATTTCGAGAGATGGTTTTGGGGGGCAAAAACAGCCGATCTTTTTACCTAATATTATAATACTTCATTCTACCGATAAACTATAAAAAATGCCAAGTTAATTACCAGAATAAAACAACAGGTTAGAAGCAGCCGATTCAATCACCAAAACCGGCACCTAACCGAAAAAAGGCAATCGACAGTAGAAATTGGGATTAAAATATACCACCATCACATGAAATCCAAAGCCAGCTCTAATGGACTACCAGTAACAACAACGATCCAATTTCATCAAAGAAGTCGAGGGGAAAAAAGATAGTAAATGCAAAAAGAAAAGAGTTTTTCCCCCTTACTTTGAGGGGAAGTAAATCAGAGACTCAAGCCTAGATGCTCCGGCAAGTCATGGTCCTTAGCCCCGTAATTCACATATTCATGTCGACGCATTTCAAGCATTTAAACTAATCGATATGACACTCGCTAGACATAATCCAAAAGCAGATAATCAGAGTTCTCTACCTCCGTCACGTCAAGGCAGCCTCAGCCTCTATGTAGCTGCTTGACTTTTGCCCCATTCACACCCTGAGTCGGATGGCATCTGCAAACAGTCAAGATAAATTTAATTACGGATCATATGAGAGATAAAAAGAGGCAAGTAATCAGACAGGCAAACTGAAATCTGGCCAATACGATTTTAACATGTATAATTGCCATCACAATATCTGAGAACGTGCAAAATAAGAAACACTTTCGATAACAGTCACATGAACTTTCAACCACTCAATACAAATAGCTCCAAACTACTGAAACGAGCATCCAAGGCCAACCTTCAAATCACAAGATATCCATAATGCCCAGAATTGGGAATTTCTGATATTTAACAGAGGTCAGCCTTCAACCATGCCAAAGAGAATTAACATTCTCGCTAATGATGAAACACCACAAAACTACTTCAGGCAAACACAGAATGCCATGTATAGTAAGACTAGAATTAACATTATCGATAGTCCTATCTAGCATTTCAAGCATATAAAATACCTAAAGACATTTAAAATGATCGTGTTCACTAAGTAAGTAACTAAAGATGCTTCAAGGCATGGTGGCAGATTTTGCAGGAAAATCATTTTATTTAACTTTACAAGCGTTCCATAAAAGACCACTTGTGCCCTTTCTTGAAGTTCACTTGTCAAACTAAACATTGAAACCTAATAATTAGATCTCACATCGAGCATGTAAGAGAACTGGGATTACAAAAATACCAGCATATCAACCGCTCAAACTTCAACAACATATCACTAGGAGGTGATAAGAACATAACAGAAACCCAAGCACAATTTTAAATTGCCAAAACATGTAGAAATAAATGCACCTTGCACTGAAGCTTTGTTATTGTAGTTCTCAATAGAGTATCTCCGACTATCAATCTCAACTTCTTCACAAAATCATCACGGGCTATCTTCTTGGCCTGATGATTGAAAAAAAGAAAAAAGAAATCAGCACGATATCAGTCAAGACCAAGGAACATAATTCAGCTACCTTACATACCCTGAATTGTTCATAATGTGCATTGATAAGCTTCATGTCCATGGGAGGAACCTTGTTTGATAAAGCAGCAAAAAGCATAGAAAAAGGCATCCAAGGGGATTTCGGACCTCTTGAAGAGCTAGAGTTCATACTAGCAGCTTTCCCTTGAGGAATCCCATGGTCTAAAGTTGGTCGGCTAACACTCTTCTTATAGACAGTACAGCAAAAGATTAGAAGATTTGAACAGAATGAAAATTTCAAATGCTCAACACTCTTAAAAATTTGCACATGGAGTGAGAAGGATATTGATCAAGTGATTATCCTTAACTTTAATTTAACAAAAAAGAAATTAACAAATTTAAATGCAATTACTACCAGATGAACTACAATGCGGAGGGAGCCCAGAATGAAACCTTTTCAAGGGCAGGAAAAAAATATTACACCCATCAAATCAAGCGACCCATGAGAAGAACACATAAATATATGTAAATGTGGACAGACGTAGATGTTGAACAACCACACTATCAACACATGAAATTCTAGTATCAAAGGGGATCCAGAACTCCTGGTGCTGCCAGCCAGAGCTAAAACATTTGAAATTCTAATATTACACTAAAACATTTGACAAAAAACATGGCCAGAGGAAGGACAAGGAAAAGAGTGACTAGGGAAAAATGAAAGCATATTCTAGGAGAACCAAGAAAGAGGAAGTTATGAGGCAGAGGGGGAAGTTACAAAAAATGAGTGATAAGTAAATGGGTGAGTTGCAAGAGAGAGAAAGTGGCAATTACCAGGTATTTAAGGGTAATACGTAACTGTGGGAAAATGAGAGACTAGGTTGAGAAATTGGAGGGACAACACTAGCCTGGATAACTATTTGTGTGTTCTGCAGTTGACTTCACTATCTCCGTTTTTCTACTATGTACAGATGTTTGTTATGCGAGTGTGGATTGTTTACTGTTTCTCATCATAATTTCCATATTCCTATATGGCTGTCTTCATTCGAGTAGTGGATAGTCCCATTAAAATACTCAGTAACAGTGTAGGTACTGAGTTGTCCATTCAATATAGCACAACGCCTGACAAACTAAACAAGCTGCAGTAATCACAAATCAGATCTATTAACACTGACTGATCCAGTCAGACGAAGCATATATGCAAGTGTTCAGGGTCCGGATCTAGTTGAAAGAAAACAGAGCAAGTAAGAGCACAAATAGGCTGATGAACCTATGACTTCCACACATTACGATGATACTGCTTTACTAATATGCGATATACACAAGCAAACTAGACCAAGCAACGTATACTAGAACCCAAAAACAAATTACTTACTATATCTACAGTAGAAGACTCAGATTGTAACAGGCCTGGACCTTGACAGGGTGTAATAACTCTGGAAACATTTCGTTTACTTTCAATGCCAAAATGATCCCCTGTAGAAGCACAAAGTATTGGTGAACAAAAAGAAAAGAATTTTCTAAGTAAGACCATAAAGCTTGGCAGCAGAATGCCTGGCAATGTCATTGAACAAGAGTTGAATGATGAAACATCTCTTGAATGTCAGAGTGCCCAACAAGTAGGTACCAACAATCTATGGAAAAAGCCCTGGTTAACCAAGTGCTACAATATATAATACAAAAATATATAAGTTCTTATTTGTATTAGGAAAACAAAAATTAAACACCCAAAAAAGGTAAAGAATTAACAGATCACCTTCAACATCAGAAGAAACCTTGAAACTAACAACGAATTCTGGATAGATGTGAGTATTCAAATTCATATTCCATACTACATAGTATCTCGGACTTTGAATCTCATCTACCCCACTATCATAGTCATTACTACTGGGATGAAATTGCCTAGTGCCAGGACGGAGACGCTCCATGTTTCCCAATATTACACGACAAAACACCATGTGTCGTACCCCAATTTCGTCAACATCACAATCAATTGCACTGTACATAAGCAAAAACAGAATCCTCCTCTAAGAAATTCAAACAAAATAATCTAGAACATTGGTAAGTAACATTGAGGAATTAAGGAAGACAATAAAGAAAACTATAGGAAAATCCCTACTAAAAATGCTTTCATGTAGTAACGAATATTCAATTAAAATAGTATATCTTGAAAGCAATAGATAAAGGTGCCCAAAGTGAGAGCAATTTTATATGAAACAGAAAAAACAATGATGTGCATAATACTCAAGCCTGCTATGGAAAGGGGAACAGTAGAGACAGGCAAAAGATAGCTTCCACTACGAGTCATGGGTAATGGTCCTGGACATGAAACTATTAAGGTGTACAGGTGTCAAAGATAAATATAACATCTAAAAGAGAGAGCATATTAGTCTTCTATTAGTTCATGGGCAAACAATTGACCGTATGAATTGTACATACAACAAAGTATAAACATACGTGAACATGGCATGGGGCGTATCGTGACAAAGGATACAACATAGTGAATAAAAAGAGATGTACATAAAAAAATAATAACAATAACTACCAACAAACTATGAACATATTATACATAATTCAATCAGTATAGCAAAACGCAATCTATGGAAATGCTAGTATCTGTTAGAATAGAAAATTCATTAAAATCTAACAATATTAACCTGCCAAACAGGCATGCAGCTTTGCATGGAACATTCAAATAGTTCATTTGATCCAGACAAGTTTAAACTCAGATAATATTATTGAGATCAAAAGAAAATTCAACCTCGTGATAGGGCAGCCAACAGCTGCAAGACGAACACCAGCACCATATACAGATTTAGTTGCAGATAGACCACAATGCCCAAGCCCATACTTCAAGATTGTTGACAGTTCTCCTTTGGAAGAAGCAAGCCAAGCATATTGAATATTAGCATATGCACGACACTTCTTTGTAATTTCAGCCTGCTTCTGGAATAGCTCCAATCGTGATTGCATCAAAGTGTTTGAGATGCGATATATCTCCACTATGTTAGTAGTGCCATAACTATTCATGCCCTTAAGAAACATGTTCTGTACAGTATCCAAATCCAATTTTCCATTTACAGATTCAGTATGTGCATCTAAACCTATCTCTTGATTTTGCTCAATAGCTTTGCCAAAATTTTCAATATCCAGCTCGTTACTACCATCTTCAACTTCTACGTCATACTGATTGCAGGGTTGCTTTGAATCAATTTGAATATGCTTCAATACCGCATTTGACTCACCACTACATTCACTCAACTTGGATTTATCCACTCCATTTATTTCAATATCCAAATGCAATTTTATCTCATTAGGTTCAGAAGGCTCCTCGCACAGATGTTCACAAACTCTTTCATCAGAAGCAGCACAAACTTCAGGAAAGAAGCAGTGCCCCTTCTCATCAATCCATGCAATAGGTTGCCGTGAACCAGTTTTCAGGTCCATCTGATACATGTGCAGAAAATCTAGCACAAGATGATCCCCATTAAAGTCTACTTCCACAGAAGCCTTCTTTACCTCTAATTCGTTTCTAACCAAGTTGACAACATCCTCAGGGAAGTCCGTCCATTCACCACTCTGATAGAACATCAACCGTTCTGGCCTCCCACTTTTTTTGAAGTTCAAATAACATCTAAGTAAAGATTGTCTGAAATTAGACCCATAATTGGTATACATGCTTGTATGTTCACCCAATCTCCTCCGTTTGACATAATTGTCTGTTGGAAATGTTAAGGATGACCAATGAGGTAGCACTGAGTGGGAAGCTCCATTTAATCTTGCAGCACATTGACTAGCCTGCTTTCGTTTCAAATTAGGCACCACTCTATCCAATGCCTTTGCAATATTTGTTTCCATGTGGATCTACTTCAGCAATATCTATAAGCAAGCTGAAATCCAAAAGCTCAAACACGGAACTCAAATAAACTCTAAAGCTTGAGCAGTTTTAAAGAGACTGGAGCAGCAATGGCGAATCATGATATCAAGAATAATTTGTACTTCCTGGATATTCAAAACTTGTGAGAAAATTGAATGAATATGTAAGATCATTAGCCCAAGATTATTAGCCCATCAAATGTTGACATAAACAATTAAGACTGAATACAGGATGACATGGTCTACATGACAATACAAGTAAGGACCTCAACAAAGACACAATACACAAAATAATGTGCTCTTTTGACAAATGCTCCAAAAAGAGGGCATAATCCATGCATACATGCATGCTCGCCATATATGATAGCAAATAAGGAGCAGAACAAAGAATCTAACAATATCAAGAAGTCTAACTAGTTAATAGATCCATTTCAGACAGTGGATAATTGAATAGATAGACAACCAAGAGAGAAAAAATCTTCTCAGTTCTGAGAAGGATACTGTCGTTATAAAGTGCTTCTTATGCATTCCCAACAAAGCAATCCACATCAGTAATTGGTTGCTAGCACATGGCAGTTGCCATCCAAAGTAGCTTCCAACCAAAGTCAAATCCCTATCACCAATGCTTCCTACACTCCCAATCTCACATTTGGAATATGTAATTTAGAATTCCATGTCATTTCACATTCTTTGTTTCCATAAGCATGTCTAAGCTTTTTCTTGAACTTTAAATTTAGACTACAAAAAAAATGATGAGTTGATAAGATTAGAAGTTACATCTTCATAAATGATCAAGTATCAAAGACATTTTAATTTTAGATATTTTATAGTGATTTAAAATTAAATTTTTGCAGCATAAACCCAAATTTACAGGTATGCACATAAAAATGTGTATCAAACTGGATCCTCAGTCATAAAGCACAAGGTGCAATTGAAGAGTGAGGCTGAAGAGCTTTTGATATTGGAATCTAATTGACCTACATCCTTCATCTATCTATCTACAATTGCATGCACATATTTCCTAGGTACAAAAGAGAATCCAAATTGATAGATGTACACAAACATAACAGAATGAATCTTCAACAATAGTGCATGAGCTATAGTTGGGAGAGAGAGAGAAAGATTCATGCTTTGTTTGATAGCATGGAATTGGGATTGCAGAAGTGGAACTGAGAAAATAGTCTGTTTGGCATAACAGATCTCACTTCTTTAGAGGATTCAGTTCTGTCAAAATTGGTGGACCTCACTTTCACCTTCACACCAAAAGAACCCACTTCCTCCATCACTTCCTTCATAAAAAATGACCCACAAGACTATTTTACCCATCAACTTCCTTCACCTTTGATGGCATCTCTTCGACCAGTCGCCCTCTACGCATCCATCATCGTCATCGTCTATGGCGTCCATCATCATCACCGTCTATAGGGTCCATAGTTGTCACCATCTCCAATGTCTATCGCCATTACTGTCTCCAACTTCTGTTGTTGTCACCATCTTCATTGAATAATGGAAGATGCAATCTCCAGCCCAAGCTTCTTTAATCTTGTTCTCTCTTCGACATTTTGAAGGAGGTGAAAGAGATCAACGGCGTTGTACGTGATCTTCTCATTGCTTCAGAATCCAACAATACCATGAAAGATGATGCACAACCATGGAGTTGTAGAAGAAGGTGGCTTCATTCCAGAAGGGACTGCACCTATCTTTGAAATATATTAAATACAATATTAATCTTTCAAAAGAAATTTGTTTTGGCTACGAATCTTTTAAAAAAATATTTGATTAAATTTTGGACTTGTAGAATGACTTTGAAGTTTTTCTTATTGATTCAGTTTCCAATTCATGAAGGCTATGGATGTTCTTGACTTCTTGCACTGGTCATGGATGCTTCTACGCTGGAAGAGTTTTTTTTTTTTTTTTAAGGGCATTTTTGTATTTTCATATTATAAATACATATTTCAATTAAAAATTATACCCCACTTTCATGTGCATGCCAAACATGTTTTACAACCCTTCTTACACCTCACTTCCTCTTCCTCCTCCGCTTTTACTTCCACCAAAATCTCTTCCACTCTACCAAATGGGATAGTTTCCATCATCGAAGGCTACTTTTCAATATTGGCCCCATTACATCAATCTCTCTCCAACTATAAGGTGTCAACTCACCTTTCAGATGCAAAGGATCCTTACATCACACATATACTAATTGCAAATAGACATGGAGTCATCAACATCAGTGTGAGTGCACGTGCACTCCTGTACTCCACCTATTTTGGTGGAATATTAAATTCTTCCAAAATTATTCAACTAAATTATCTCCGGTCCAATCATCCATTCCCTGATAATAGGGACAAGGGATTTTTTGATAAAGTAACTTAAATACATAAAAAGTAAGTTTCCTCCCTAAAATACACCAGCCAAGAGTAGGCAAACACCCAATGATTGCGCTGTCTCCCCTAATGGTGAAATTGGAGCTTTGCATATTTCCCATGTACTCATGACTAAAGGTCTACACAAAAGTCCAGTTTCAAGCTTGTTCAGTATGGTTAAAGATAGTTCAACCTTTGAAGTGCCCAATCTCACATATCATTGCAGTCTTCAACAAACCCAAGAAGGAGTAAATGGCAAAAAAACCAAACCAACAGTTAAAACTAAGGTCATAACAACCACACTAGATCAAGTGTTTGTTCAGAAAACAACAAATTACTGAATGCATGTCATGGCTAAAAACATGGAAAGCGACCAAAGCTTAATAAAAGAACAGACCATACCGAGGGCTGTAGTTAGTGTTCATATTGTACATGTTTTCTGCTATATGACCCCAATATAATTGAAGAAAAAAATGCTACTTCTTTATTCACTCTACAGGCGGGCACAGCTCTGCTCCTGATGATAAGATTTTTAGAAATAGCATATAAACCTTATCTCAGCAAAAGATTGATAAAAGAAAAGGAAATAACAAAAAGATGCCTTCCTCAATATGAACAATCGAAAACCCAAAAACTTAGAAATTGTCAAAAATAACAAGTACAGGACTTAAAAGTTAAGACAGCAAAGCAAAGTGAGATTAAATTTCCAGGCAAACGAAAAGTTCATTCTAATCTCTTATGAGCAGGGGAGCATCATGCACAGTGAAGACAACCGACCGTAAATATTTAGAGCATGATGTCCTAAATTATCCCAACAACAAAACAGATGATAGCTCCAAATTCAACAGAAAAACAATACATAATATAAAACCCCCTTAAAAATTACAAACCAAAAAAAAAAAAAAATCAAGTCGTTGGTCTCATGTCTACGAATTATCACCAAATTGAAGGGGGGAAGCACGTGCAAAGCCAAAATCCGATTATAAACCCAGGAGTAGACTCCAACACCCTTATCAATCAAGAATCAAATCCGATCTATCAAATTAAAGCCCCAAAAGAAGAGTAACAAACGCAAAAAAATTTTCAAGCATATTTTTATTCAATCCAAATCCTCGAAATAGTACTGGACGAAAGCAAAATCCAAAGTTAATAAAATAGCAGAATAAGTGAAGAAGGAATTACCTGAATATACACATAGCAAAAAATAATTCAACCTACTGGTACCGAAACTTTCTCTTTGGTACTCAAAAATCGATTAACCGGAGGATTATTTTTCTTGAAATAAAATTATTTTTAAAATATAGGTTTGAAGTAATGTTAGGAGGAAAACCCCCTCGAGAAGACGGAGAAGGAAGGGGCGGATAAAGGACGCCGTAAACAATGGCAGACTTTGGACTAGAGTCGGCGGACTAAACCAGGAATTTCTCACGCATTTGTAGAAAGTTTTTTAGCTTGGACGAAAAGCAACGCAGAATTCGGCCCCACCATCATCATGCAGCCGATGTTCAAGGCAGGTAATGATATCGTTACCTGTTGCATGCTGTCATTTCTGTCACAGCCCTTTTCTTATTGGACCGTCCTTCTGCTGACTTGGGCAGGCCTGGGCTCCTATGACACCTCCCTCGATTTAAAGCATTATTTTAATTATTTTTATTATGTAATCCACTCTTGCCTTTTAAGTTCCACGGATCCTTCTTTCTCACACCTCTCTTTCTTGTTTTCTTTTTCCTTTTTGACCGAATTCACGCCCTCCTTCTCAAACCTTACAGCTTGAGAAATAGGCAAATAGCACTAGTATTCAAAAGATGTTCTGTGTCACAAAGATAGTGATCTCCCCAAGTTGCCAGGACTTAACTTTGAGGATTCTGATGGAGCAATCCATGGACTGTAATCTTTATTGTGTTTAGTGTCGATGAACATTTTGATCTTTAAGGAGCTGAGAGTTGTCTTATGTTTCTACGAGGTGAAAGCCACGGAGTGCTCCAAGCCCTCAATTAAAATAATAACTATGCTGAAATAAATTATATTAATTTTGAACACACCATGCACTTGTTTGGCTGCGAGAGGAGTGAGGTAAATTAAAAAACATCAAAACAAAAATTAATCCTCATGACATATAAAACCTAATACCATATATCGCAAATATAAAAATCATCACACCCTTAACAAATTTTATGAATAATAATTAACTTCAAATCTTACAAGCTAGATTCCACTCCCTTATAAACATAGTTAACCTGTATAGCCTCCACGTTTTGATCCTTCTATTGCTGGTTTTATTTTATTTTATTTTTAATTCATCATGTAACATTTTGATTTTTAAATATGTATTTAATAGGGAAAATCATTAGGGAATTTGATTAAGGATTGATATTATTTTTGAGGTTTAATTAGAAAATAAATTTGTATGCAATGTTATTTGATAATAATCATGTATATAGGCCTCAAATTATAACATAAATTGGGTCTAGGCTGATATATTGAGATTTAATTGGATCAAAATTAGGTAATGGGCCAATTAGGCTCAAATTGTGAGGCTAAATGAAGCGCCCTATTTCTATGCAATGTACAGCAACGGGCACACCCATGGCACAAATTCTGCACCTATTTTCCGAATTCAAAAATTAGACAAAAGAGAGGGGAACAACTAAGGTTTTGAGTGAAATTAATGAGCTCGATAAGGATTTGGTAAGAGGTATTTATCGTGCATGATTTTGGCCTTCTAACAGTTAAGATAAGCACATTTAATCACTTTTCTACCTTATACTCCTCTCCCTTAGCTTGTTCTTATAAGGACTGAAGCTAAGGTTGTATTTTTATTTATACCTAGTACTCGACTTTGAATCATATGGGTGTTTTAAGATTAAATAAGTAAAAACGTTGTTTATGATCTTGAACGGGTCGAGTTTGAAACTTTAGACTTGGTAAGGTGATTATAAGGATGATTTGGGTTATGAAAAGGTGAAATAAGTATTTAGAAAGTATGACGATGATGATTCCAATTGAGTTTAGGAGTTTAAATGGTTGTGATAGACTTGGATTAACTGGGGTAATAACCTCACCTTGGATTTAAGGTGTGATTAGTGTGTTAACACTGTGACCGGTGTTAATCAGCAGTTTAGGGTGTGATTAGTGTGCTGACACTATGATTAATGTTAATCAGCATTTTATTAATTATAATTAACATTGCATGGTATGTAAATTGTGGTAGAAACATCGAAAAAGGTAGAGGTGCTCTTGTGCAAGGGAGCTTTATTAGCAAGTAAGTAAGGTAACCATTGTTAATGTGTAATTGTGCATGCATTGTGATTTGTCATGTGTGTGTTTATATTGTTTGGATACCAAAATGTTGAGAAAGCATGTTTTTGTTGTTCGGAAAAATAATTGCCGAGTAGGATAATATTGCATATATAAATATGTGTATTTTGTTCAAAAATGATTATTGTATGGGAGCATATAATTGTTCAGTTACGTTTTTATTCGACTGTTTAAAAGTATGACATGATGGGATTGTTTGGAAAATAAATTGTTGTCTCAACATTTTGTTTAGAGTTGTTATTCTATCATGTGGGAAGTTTTCACCGGACCCAATGAGTAACTATGAGCTAAGACCAACCCACCTTTAGTTAGGTGATTTGGTTTTAAGCACACAAATAGGATGGGTATAAGGTGTTGTCATGTTTAAACAGAAAATGTTTGGTTTTGTTTGGATATTCAATATTTGGAATTTATCTTGTATGCCCCGCTTTGCAATCACATGATAGGTTGTATTGAATGCATAATTGCATATTAATTTTGGTTACTAAGACCTTTGTGTTTCACTTTCCATTGCTAATTTTTTTATAGGAAATAGTTGAAAAAGCACTGGAAGTATAGTTGGTGTAAGTAGATACTAATTGGCCATGTTGGCCCTTTTTTTATTAGGTATATGTACCTTTGTCAACCCTAAGGCATTTACATGTAATTATGAGTATTGTAACTCCCATACTTTTGATTAACTTTCTATTTGATTTCCAAGAAGTGGTTTTGTCACATTCATTGTCATATTTTGTAATGATTAAATGATTTACAACATATTTTGAGGAAATGTTTTATTTGTGTCAATTTATGTGGTATTTGCATATTAATTATGTTAGGTGACTATAACCCAACTATGAAGATTTTGAATGGATATGCCAATTTAATATGATATAATTGTTGTTTGGAATGTATTTAAGTCAGTCAAATATTTTATATAATAGCTAGCAGCCTTGGTTTTGATTTATAAGGTGTTAAATGATTGGAAAGTGGGATTTTGCTTCTTGATGTGTTTTAGTGGATAAAATTCTCACTTGGAGGAATTTTTATACCAAACTAAAGTCATTAGGTTGATTTTTAAATAAATTTTGTGTGGACACTTGAATAACTAAATTGGAATTGTGTATGTAAGGCTATGTATGTTTGAAGTTGGAAAATTTTGACAAATTCCGCATTGTGTTAATAAAGCATTGTGCACATGTCTTGTTAGCCATGTTGTATAGGAGCAAGGTATTAAAAATAAGATTGATCATTAAACCGGCTAAGATCAAGGGTCAGGGGTTAAGGCTTCAACTGAGGTTGTGCTAGGGGTCAAATCGATCACAATAAAATAATATAATTTAAATAAAAATACATTAATTCTTAGAATATTTTTCCATATTAAAAAATATTTAATACATATGTTTAAACAATAATATATATATATATATATTATAAATAACATAATATGAATATCTTTTAGTCCAATCAACATGTTGTTTGAGGAAATAAAATTAGAGTAGCTAAAGCCAAGCAAAAGAGGTAGACAATCACGTTACAAGCAACTTGACAATCACTTTCTTTTTCTCTCTCTCTATCTTCATTACCCACTCTACACTATAATGTCCCTTGTCTCGGTCTTTGTTTTTTTTCTTTTTTTTAAGCAAAGAAGAAAAGCTGGAGTTTATCAACATAGGAACCCAATCAGTTCTTCGATAACTATAGATTTTTTTTTTCATCTCGTTCTCTCTTCTTTTATAATCTATTTTCTCTCTTCCATCTTCCATCCTCTATCTTCTCACCTCTAGATCTCCTAATCTTCATTTGATTAACTTACTATGGGTTTGGGGTCGATGACTGAGAACACCGAGAAGAGAAGGGAACCATATAGCAGAGATTGAGCAACACTACCACTAAAAGGGAGGGAGACCACTCGACAAAGAGGTGAAGAAGGTTGTTTGATTTGAGCTTTTGCAAAATGCGATTTAGGTTTTTTTTTTTAAATTTTTCTCAGTTAAAAAAATTCAGGAGTTGTTCGGGGTTAACTCAAATCAACTAATGCCAACTTCAACTAAAAAATCAGACCAGACAAACTGTCAAGTCACCGGGTTGCCAGTTCGATTTTAAAAATAATGCATAAGAGTGAGCATCGATTATTATGGTTCGGTTTGATTGTGATTTAAGAAAACCGACAAACTAAAATTTAAAATTTTTTAAACCAAACCGACAAATTGATTAGATTATTTGTCTTGGTTATTGGGCATGTTTTTGTCAACACGTTAGGTTTGTTTTTGTCAACACATTAGGCCTATCTAAAAAAGAAGTGTCATACTAATTAATAAATAATTTAAAACTCCAAATCCCCCCAACTAAAGTGAGGGAAAAATGATTAAGATATCATTGGATCCTGTAAAATTTAGAAACCTCAAAATTGTAAAATTAACATAACAAATATAAAGATAACCATGAGGAAAACAAAAAGGACCCCTAAAAACAACAGCGTGGACATTGAATGACATAGAAAAACATATCAAAATGAAAAATCATATTCAAATCTACACCTATAAGCTAAAAGAGTAAAGCAAAAAATAGATGAGTTTCACATATAATTTATAAATTCATAATTCACCTAATGTAAATTCTTAACAATCCAAAATAATCCATTACATAACAATAATAATCCATTAAAAAATTACAAATAAGTCCAAGAGTTTTAACATAATCCAAAATAACTCATTTATAAGATCATCAGAAAATATTAAGAAAAAATAAAAGATAACCAAACCATTACAATTTACAAGTTGTCAACTGCCAATGACATAAAGTCTTTGTTCAAACCTACATTATAAAAGAAAATAATTAAATTAAATATCTAGCCAAAATATTATAGAGTTAAGAAAATGAACAAGCTTATTACTCAAGACAATAAGAAACAACAACAAGAACCAACAGAAGTTAGAAAATTACAAAAAGCAGTAACAAAACAAAGATCATAACTAAATGAACTAATTACCATGGATAATAATAATGAAGAATTACCTTGAAAAATTCATACTATATCCACCACTGAGTCCAATTCAATTCTTTAGAAGTCTATAGTGGAGAATTACCTCGAAGAGTTCACATTATATCCACTACTTATTCCAATTCAATTCTTTGAAAATCTTAAAAAAATCTATTTATAAGTTAAATTAAATCATAAACAAATGAATTTTAAAGGTAACACAACACATACACAACCTTATAAAATTTTTACCCCTCTTAATCTTTTAAATATCATCTAATTTCTCTTCTACAACCACATGAAATGGAGTGACGAAACCAATCTTTAGCATAAATAAGGGCTTGCACAATATTGGGAGTTAAAAAACTCCTAAACACATCCAAAACATATCCTCTAATGCTAAATGTAAACTCTAGAGCAACTATGGAAATTAGTATTGGCAAAACATCTATTGCCAACCTTGAAATAATGGAAAATCTAAGACCATTCAATTTTTACCGGCCTAAAATATTAAAGTTATGTTTATCTATTTCAATTTCTTCATTTAAATATTTATCAACTTCAGTTTTGTTACTTTTTCCACCAAGGCGATCACTTGAAAATTTTCTCTTTTTTGATTTCAACAACCTTTTAACCTTCACAGTATAGTCTTCTTCATCACCAAAATTAGCTTGGATTTCATTTATTGTTCCTTTTTAGATTGCTTTAAGGGAGAGATATGTTCTTTGTATTCATGTATAAAGCAATGAAAACATCCTTCACTTGCTTTGCCAAATTTTCACCTTCACCATTAAACACTTTAGAAAGAGAAAATTGAACCCATTCCAACTTCTATTGAGGATCTATAATAGCAACAACATAAATGAGTTAGTTCATCTTTAAAGGATCTTCCCAATACTTGTCATATTTTTCTTTCATTTTAAAAGCCATTGATGATAGCTCAAAATCATGATACTTTGTCCACTAATCTAAAAGGCGATATATCATGTGAATCTCATAAAACAAGCTATTGAATGTAACATAGAAAGCACTAGACACACATAAGGTCATCTCATAAAAATGACTAAGAAACATCACATCCTTCTAACATTCCTCCAATCATAAGCATTAGGCACCCCTTGCCCTTATTTAAGATCAATGCAAAAATAAAGGTCTTTATCCTTAAACCTCTTAAAAGCTACCTCAAATTTTTTAGCAGTCTCTAACATTGAATAAATGGAGTTCCACCTAGTAGAGACGTCTAGAGTCAAAAGGTTCTTACTTTGAACCTTCTCATCCTCACAACTCTTTTTAAACTTTTTCATCCTAAGGGCAGATTGCCTAACAAACTAAACAACCTCCTTAACTCTCTTCACAGAATTTCCTATTAATCTCAACCCATAAAAAACAACCATATTTACAATGTGAACAACACATCTCATGTGTAGAAATTGATACTTCCTAATAGAAAAGCCCTAATTATAATTTTTTTTTCTTTCAAGTATAATAGAGCAACATCATTAAAAGTAACATTGTCTATTGTAATAGCAAACACCCTATCAACTCCTTATTCAAGCAAACATTTCTCAATTTTTATTATAATATCCCTCCCCTTCTGACTACTTAATCCTATAACTAGTCTAATTAGGATGTAAAATTCATAATTTACTTTCTAATTATAGTCTTAAGTAGGCATAATTAATTTCATAGAGACTGCGAGTGATATCAAGCGTTAATAAATTTAACTCATGAATTAAAAATTTTCACCTATACATTATGAAGTTATAGCTATGAGTGAAATAAAGACAATGTTGTTTTTACACTTCAACTTCAAATTACACTTATGTTTCAAGGGATTTAATTATAATTTATGAATTTTGTTGGGCTTATTTATAAATAAATTTATTGTACATAACCTATATATAATTTTTCCTGTTTCATCACACGGTGCTCCTTTGGTCCTATTTATAGGGTAGAGAGAGAAAAAAAAATTTAATCATATTTACGGGGCACTTATTAATTTCTAATGTTCTTTTTTACATTTCATCTTTATTAAATATTTTGAATAAAAATATCAGTAATGATATTTAAGAATATTTATTAGGGTTAAATGTAAAAAATTATTAAATTTTAAGATAAAGTTAATGAGATTTAATATTTTATTAATTTTGATAAAACATACTAAAATTGACTTATAAATTTGGGAAAGTATTATGAAAAATACAAGAATATTGCCCAAACTCACTCAAATTCCCACTTCGTAAAACTGTAATAATAACAACGAAGATTTGTAGATATGGCCATCACCATTTTGAGAGATTAGTTCAAATTATATTTATTATCATATTTTATGAATTTATTGTAGAATTATTGTTCAATTTATTTCCTTAAATTTCCAGGTGGGGCCTTATGAATTAACAATATTTTTTCCAATTAATTAACTAATAATTAATATATCACTATAAAATAAAGTATAAATTTTTTGAAAAAAACGGTGCAATATACTTATAAAATCACTTTACAATTATTATTTATTATATTTGCTTTAAAATTTTCAAGTTTGGTCATGGATAGAAATTTTGACATCTATGAGCTTTTATGATTTAATTTCAAAAGTATAAAAATTACTTTTTCTGTCCAAAAATGTAAGACATTTTTAATTAAATCTTACCTTTAATAAAATAGTTATTTATTTTTTAACTAACCTTATCTTTTCATATTTATCCCTATGAAACACCCTACAATAAATATAAAATTATTAATTAATAGGGACACTTTTAAAAAAAGAACAATAATTATATCTTAAAAGATTAAAAATGTTTTACATTTGTAAATATTCAACTCCTCAAAAATGCCTTATATTTTTGAATGAAAGAAGTATATTTTTATAAAAAATAATGTGAAGATCATATAAAATGTTATTAAAAAATGTATTAAAATAATAAATTAAAAATAAATTAATTAACTAAAATTTAAAATTGTAATAAGGATTAATTAAAGTATAAGCAGTGCAACACTCTCTTTATACTAAATTATGAAATAATTTAAAAATATCATTACATATGCCAATAAAATTTAGTAATAACATTTTATAATTTTATTTTTTCGAACAAAAATACTAATCTTTTTAAGATAGCTCTTAGTTAGTATTACACTGCAATCATTTAATTATCTTTCTACTAGTTATAGGGTAACATTAAAAAATGTATCATTATTAAAATATTATTTTTATTAAATTATCTTTTATTTTTCATATAAAAAATTGTATTATATGAGAATAAAATATCACCAAAATTATTTAGCACAAGAACTAAAATCATAGATTTATTTGTTAGAAGGTTATTATTATTTCGTGCATGGAAGGAAAAAATCTCCAAGTACTTGGTTTCTTGTTTCTTGTTTCTTTTTTAATTTTTTTAACGTTCCAAAATGAATGAAAAAGACATACTACCTCCGCTCCAAATTGTACTCTCCGTCTAGTGCACACCGACCAATGTTCTCCACGTGTTGGGTTCATCCCCAGCTCTCTTCTTGGACATCGAACGGCTGCTTCTGAATCCGATGGTGGTGAATAGCTACAATAACAGAAAGCCTCTTGATCTGATGCTAGTACTTCACTTCTGTTCCCTTATCTTCAATTATTGTTGCCCTCGCTGCCTTGGCTGCTGGTGTGTGGGCCTCCACACCCCAAAAAAAAAAAAAAAACGATATAAGGCACGTGCCAATCCTCCTGTTCGACTCTCTCACCTTTCTGTGCTCTCATGGCTTCAACGACGAGCATGCTTTGTCCTTTCTCAGCGGTTCAACCGAACTCTCTCTCCCTCTCCAAGAAGACTATGCCTATTCTTTCTTCTTCCGCTCCTTCTCTATCATCCACATTCGTCGCCGCAAGCTCACCTAGGGTTTATCCATCAACGTCTTCTTCTTCTTCTTCGTTTTATTCTCACTCAAAGCTTGGCTGGATTCCTCTGCGATCCGCTGCTCTGAGTCTTGCTTGTTCTTGCTCACTTAACTCACTGAAGGTTATAGCAAAGGAGGAAGTGTTTTCTGGCAAGAACTCTCAGTATAATATGGCTAGTTCGGTTTCTTCGCGAGTATTTCTAAATGCTCGCACTGAGGAAGGTTTGGTTTCTCATTTCTTGATTGCCATTCCTTTACTTTTATGAATCTCTTGACATTTTTGGTTGTTCTTCTTTACTAATTGCAAATTGCCATTTTTTCAAGAAAATGATTCTTGACGTTTTGTCAATTTGGTTGCTGAGAAATGTGGAGTTCAATGAATCTAGAAAGTCATATTTAATTATATAACATAATCGATGAGAAGAGGAACTTTGGCTTTGCTGTTTTAGAATATAGATTGAACTTTGGCGCTTCTGTTTTTTATTTTTATTTTCTCCCGACAATATGGCGCCGCTGATTTTAGTTGTTGCTTGTTAGATATATTTAATATTTGAGTTATATCATCTTTTGAACTAGGAAAACATGGTAGAAGAGAATCAATCAAATTAATTATTGATTTCTAGATTTTTTTTCCTTCACTTTTTTGGAATTTCCTGCTCAATTAGTCACTGCAAATTCTGTCATTTGTTTTTTTTTTGCCTTGGAAATTGAACCTTTTTTTTAGGAAATTGAAACGACAATTCATGAAATTGGTGGAGTTTTTTGAATATGTGAAATGCATTTTTTTCTTTGTCCCTGTTTGTTTGTATTTTCCTTTTCTTCATGATGTTATATCTGTAGTAAATAGAAAGAAACAGTAATTATCAAACTCTCTATGGATGTATTTACAGGACAATTTCTCCAAATAATATCATTCACCAATTTGTGTTGAGGAAATATTATTTGATATACAGTATGAATTCCAAGGTAATGGTTTAGAACTAGGAAATCTTTTGATGTATTGTGTAAAAATTGGAAGAATGGTTTAATTATTAAATATAGCCGCTTATAGAATTTAACACTTTGAGGCATAGTTTATGTAAAATTTCAGTTCTTACCGTACTCTTATTTTCCAGCATAGTTTTTACATCTAATCCTAAAAGGTTATTTTTTTACTGAATGTTTCTTGTATTTTTGCAGAACTTCTGTCAAGAATCAAGAAAGAAGTAGAAGTAGGATCTCTGCCTTCTAATGTTGCTGCTGGAATGGAGGAATTGTACCAGAACTATAAAAGTGCAGTACGTTTTATTCATATAAATTTGTACTATACTCTAGATGCCTTGTTTTAAAATACATGTGAGCCTTCCATTTTATCATATGCATACAAAATGTTGTCATTTTGTTTGGAATCACTCTATTTTGCAATCGATATAATGTAAATGAAGTATTTGACCATGATTTACTTTACTAAATCATTCCTAATATCATAATAAAATCATGTCGGCATTCAGAATTTCCTAATGAACCACCTAAAATTTATGTTTCAAGTGCCGATAATTTCTTGAGCCTATCATCTCTTTTATCTATTCATGTTTGTCACTTCAACCTTTACCTCTTGATTGGCATATCAGCTTATGGTATTGCATTAACCTTAGTGTGCTTTATATTACTATTTCATCTTTAATATGTTTTCTTGTCATATCAGCTTAAGGATTGGACTGCATCAGGGATCATCTTTGAGTCCTTATTTGTTTGACTTGGTCCTAAATATTTTGACTGAGCATATTCAAAATGAAATCCCAAATGCATGCTTTTTGCGAATGATATAGTTCTTATTGTGGAGACGAGAGAAAAGATAAACTATAAATTTGAGTTATGGAGGAGGACATTGAAATCAAAAGGTTTTCACTTGAGTAGGAGTAAGACGGAATATTTACATTGTAATTTTAATAAGAGATCAATTAGTAGTAATTTGGAAGTGAAATTAGAAGATCAGATTATATCTTAAAGTGAAAAATTTTAAATATTTGGGAGCTATTATTTAACATGATAGGGAAATTGAAGGGGATATTACACACGAGATACAAGTTAGGTGGTTTAATTGGAGAAAGGTTAAAGGAGTTATTTGCGATCGTAAGGTGCCTAATAAACTTAAAGGGAAGTTTCATCAAACTGCTATGAGACCAGCTATGTTATATGGTAGTGAATGTTGGGCTTTCACGTGATAACAAGAGTATAAAGTTGAAGTAGTAGAGATGAGAATATTGAGATGGATGTGCGGATGTACACGTAAAAATAAAATTCGAAATGATCACATATGTGAAATAGTGGGCATAGCACCCATTGAAAAGAAAATGGTAGAAAATCATTTGAGATGATTTAGACATATACAAAGAAGACCGCTAGAGGCACCATGAGAAGAGTGAAAGGGATAATTTTAAGCCTTGTTAAGAATAGTAGAGAATCGGTAAAGGGAACACTTTTAAAAATTATTGGTCATGATCTCTTAGTTAACAACATTTTTAAAAGCTTAGTATATGATAAATCATAATGGCGTCGTACAATTTGTGTAACTGATCCCACCTAGTGGGATAATGCTTGTTGCTACTTCTGCATGTTTTCTTGTCATTTGTACTGTAAAAGGCAAACTTGTTACGATCTTATGTAATGTAAATAATTTGATATACTTTAAGGACATAAGCAGTTCAAATATAATGTTATTGCACTGCAGTTTGATATACAGGTCTTTCCATTTATCTTTCTACATTTGAATGACTTAAATGGTTGAATACAATTCCTTATGCATGCAATCATATTTCAGATTATGAAAAGTGGCCATCCAAGGGCAGATGAGATTGTATTGTCAAACATGACTATTGCATTGGATCGCATATTTTTGGATGTAGAGGTAAGTTTTAACCATAGTAGAATGTGCATTAATTATGTCAGTAAAAAACTTACAATAATAATGGAAAGGAAAAAGAGAGAGAAAATTTTCATGGCATCTTGACATATGTGCACATTTAGTTTGCTGATGTTCTCACCACCATATATGAATATGATTCTTACAAACTTTCTTCAGGATCCTTTTGTCTTTGAACCACACCACAAGGCAAAGCGAGATCCTTTTGACTACTATACGTTTGGTCAAAATTATATACGTCCTTTAATTGATTTCAGGTAAGTTCACAACTTGAAGTTTCTCCTTCATCTCCTTCATATCCTGATCTACTCAAGTAATTATTATATTTTAGAATACATAAGACCTGCAAAAGTTCTTGTGTTGGGAAAGCACAGGTGATGCATGTTCTGTCTATAATTTAAAGGTTTAAATTTTTGGGAGAAGATGGCATGCAATCTGCATGTACAGTTTGTATTGAAATTCTGTACATGTAACTGTACTATTATAACCAATCGTTTGATTTAGAGTATTTACTATTGTGGAAGCAATTGTGATGATTCCTTAGCTACGTCCCTTAGTGTACTTGTCAATGAGCTGTTCAAATCCTGGGGTTGTGCACTTCTGATCTTGGACTTAGCTTTTTTTGTTTTCATGATATTTTTGTAAATTCAATTAGGCATCCACACAAAACATCTTTATATATGTAGGAATGGAGCAGGAATGTAATATTTATTTATGTAGGTGGTGGTGACTTATACAGTTTAACATTTGAAGCTTGTGATATATCTAGGTTGATAATCCACTGTCTTCATGGAGTCTCTAGGATTAAATACATATTCTTTTACAGTTTTGGAGAGACAAATACTCCAGGTGTAAAGATTCTGCCAACAGCCAACTGCAGAGTGTGGTGCTAGAATGCTAGAAGTCTTGAACATGCCTAATTATATAGAAACAAGTCTTGCATGGATGTATAGATGCTGAATATGTGATCAGTCAGCTGTTGCGGTTACCTTTAAGATAGAAATAACACAATAAAACTAAAGATTTTTGTTATTACCATGCAAAAATTTTGCCTCTATAGCTGTTTGTTTGAGTGGGATTTTTATTTGGCTTCATTCTTTCTCTTCTTTGTATCCTCAAGGGGAGATCATGATGCATGTGTATAAAGATGGAACTTGTAAAGCTGTTAATGATTGCTTATGATTTTGCATGTGCTTATAACTTAATTATCTTTCTGTAAATTTGATCCTCAATTGGAGATCATGATGCATGTGTTTATCTTGGTTATGCCAAACTCATGATGTTCACTTTTGCATATGCTTATATTCAAGGTTCTGTAATCCTATACATTATTTCAGTAAACTTATGTGTTGCACTTTCAGGAGTATAATTATGGCATGTAGCATTCTATATTCCTATTCTCAGGTTTTCTGGCCCCCTTGGAATTAGTTTAAATTTTATTATATCCAGATAATCTCAGTTCCATCTGGCAGTACATGTGTTTTTCTTTAAAAAAAATGAATGTGATCTTTTTGTTGCAGAAATTCCTATGTTGGCAACATTTCCCTTTTCTACGAAATAGAAGAGAAACTTAAGCAGGTGCCAATTCCTAGCAAGTTGATTTTATATTCTAGATTTTCTTTGCTTGATGTAAAATATTGGTAAACGTAATTAGCCTTTTATCACCAAGTGGGAGAGGGAGGTGAGGTACAGAAAGTTGAAGTTTCCTCCTTTATTGCACCTGCCTTCTTCGGCAAATTTTAAAGGTTGAGTTCTAAGCATGTGTGCATAGCATGAGCTCTTTATGCCCATCAGACTGGGGCAGTAGGTTGTCCCTCTTGTTTTGGGACAATATTGATGATAATTGACTTTTTATTTACAACAAATTTCATGTATTATGGCTTGGAAGTTTTTCAATGAATCAATCAGGCAGACCTTGGTAGGCCCTGGTTATGTAGCTGATTTGACTGTTTGCGCTCTTCTCTTTGTCCTCTAATTAGTCTGGTTAAAATGCTTCCTGTCACAGTTATGTTTGTTATCTTTAGATTGTCGTGTTTCTGTTGCTTTGATTGTTTTGCAATAACAACAAGTCTTATCCTGTTAAATGAGACTTCTTTAAACTACACAAAAGAATTAAAAAAAAAAAAAAGCCTGCAATCTCTTATGATATATCAAGCATGATTTTGACTAATAAATTCTTGAGTGCATTTGTGATAGAGGTAGAAGAGAACGAGGGAGAGAGAGAGGAGGCAGAAGGGAAATGGAGAGGAAGAGAAAAACTACTTTCATTCATAATGACTCATTATAACCTAGAGACCTATTTATAGAAAATATAACTAAATACCCAAGCTACCCTTATATCCCTAATTCTCCTAATTACCCCAACTATTCATAATTCCCATGTATCAATATGCTCCTCCTTAAAAGAGATCCTTGTCCTTAAGGGTCAGTACAAAAACTGAAAGTAAAACATGTACATCTAGAATTAATTTTTTTTCTTTTAATCTTAAAGTGCTAAAACTTGTAAAAGAAAGAAAAAATAATAATTTGAAAACCAAAAATTAATGGACATCAGAAGCTCAAACTTTTTGCAGTTGTCCTTCAATCCAGAAGCCCATTGTCACCCTCCATATAGGATTGTTGATGCTATAAACCAATGAGTAGAGGATCCATAATTGTTTAACAGGTCTAGACATTGCAGACCATAAGCCCAGTTTCAGCCCAACTTCATGAAACTCACCAAACTCATGTAGATTATATGTTGCCCCCACCTTGAATTGTTGATTACATGTACTATTCGATTAAGTTGCAAAGGCCTAATTTCATTGCCCTTTGTCACCCAAAATATATTAGATGGGATTTCCTTGCTGTCATGTGGAGAACATTTGGAGGAAATCTGGAATACGACTAGCGTTAGTAGCAGCAAACGATTTAATGTGGAAATGCATAGTAGATGCATGTCCTCCCTATTAAAGAAGATTCAAGAGGCCTGAAAGAAAACCCTCAATTTACAACATCCAAACCCATGAAACTATATTTGAATTGGAGATCCAAAACCCATTTCCCCAAACATCTATACAGCTTCGACAACCTTGTTCATGCGTTCTGTTCATTTCACTATGCAAAGAGATCTCAGACCCAAGAGAAAATCAATTCTGTAATCTCTTTGCAAACACCATTCCACCTGATTCCTTCAACAAAAGCTTGGACTAGGTTCTCCTTGTCTTTAATTAACCTCTTATTTGCTTGCAACAATGTCTCATTTCCTCGAAGTAGAGAAATCTTTTCCAAAATTTGTTGACTATCTGCAACTGTAATTTGGACTCTAGTGCTCTCTTGCGTTTTGAGTCTGAATCATTTGACTTTGTGATGCTTATCGTCCATTTCGCGCTTTGAATGTGGTCTAAAGGTCAACAACACAAAACTAGCAAGATTGGGAGAAGAGATTATTGGTTTGGGCTTGTCAACCACTGGGCTTGTATGTGAGGTGGGTTTGGAAACCAGGTTTGGTTTATAACCTGATAGTGCTAGAGGGGAAAATCAAGACTCAAATGAGTTCAGCGATGCAAATGCTTAGAAGGACTTATGAGGCGGCACAGAGGGAGCGTGAGCATGAAATGTGGATAGAAGACCTTTATTGGGTTGAAGATGCAGTAGCTGGTTCATTAGCAAGAAACGTTGAGGACGAAATTTGAGGATAACAAATCCATCGCCACCCTCAAGACTGAGAAGAGGCTCTGCTTGCTTCGATGTAATCATAACATCGATTGAAAGTGGGGTTTGGAGCATATTGAATTCCATGACAAATGAGTTGTCTTGATTATCAGTCTCCGTTGCTTGAGTTCTTTGATCCTTGCAATTTATGATTTGTGGTTCTTCGACTCTTGAAGTCCTTCTCCGTACTTCTGTGTTCTTCTTGCATCGAAGTCTTGAATTCCTCCTCGATGCATTCTTCTTGATTGTCAAGTTTCTTCTTCCACCCATATCTTTTTTTATCAGCAAAATACATAGCCTTGGCAAAGGTTCTTGGATTGATGAACTGGATTATTCATTGTATCACTGGTTGGAGTCCATTAATGAAGACATTGATGGCGGTGGATTACGATAACCTTGCCCAGGGCAGGAGTGTTTTGAACTTCTGCTAGTACTCCTCCACTGTGGTCTCTTCAGCTGTAATAACTCAATGACTGCTGTGAAGATTGTTTTCTTGGTGACTAAAAGTTGAGGAGGAATAGTTGTAGTAGATGTAAAGGGTGTCATTGTCGACAGAGGGTATAGGCGTTAGTTGACGAGCACAAAGAGCTTAGCCAAGATTTCATTCATTTGCTGGGAAAGCTGAGACATGTATTGCTTAAAATGAAGGCAGTGCTCCAGTTCACTACTACTATCGAAGGATCGAATCTCCGACAGCCCCTCTATGGCCAAAGAGAAGGCTTTGATACCTTTGATAGAAGTAGAAGACAAAGAGGGATAGAGAGAGGAGGCAGAAGGGAAATAGAGAGGAAGAGAAAGACTAATTCCATTTGTAATGACCTATTACAACCTAGAGACCTATTTATAGAAACTAAAACTAAATACCCAAACTACCCTTATATCTCTAATTCTCCTAATTACCCCTACTATTCTTAATTCCTATGTATCAATTTGCCTCGGCCATCTTAAATTTAATTTAATTTAACATATACCTAGACATGAAAATTCATAATGTTGGAGGCACTTATGGAATAATGAAATATTTACTGCAGGGACACAATATCATCTTAGTATCAAATCACCAAACTGAAGCTGATCCAGCTGTAATTGCGCTGCTTCTTGAAACAGCCTGCCCATATATTGCCGAAAGCATGGTAGAATACAAAATATATATTCATAAATTATAATGCTTGATAAATGCTGAAGTGATCAAATTCTACTGTTCTCTGCAGACCTATGTTGCAGGAGATAGAGTTGTAACAGATCCCTTATGCAAACCCTTTAGTATCGGCAGGTTTTTTTTCGTACTTCTCTATATCTAGTTTTAGAATTATAATCATATTATCTTTGATAAATGGAGTTGACCTTGCTAATTGTTGAATTTCAATTTTATGTTTACAGGAATCTTATCTGTGTTTACTCTAAAAAGCACATGCTCGATATTCCAGAACTTGTAGAGATGAAAAGAAAGGCAAATACAAGAAGCCTGAAGGAAATGGCTGTGCTTTTAAGGTACATCTAGTTTATGGAGGAACTTTAGGGATTTTATGCTTCTTTTTTTTAAGAAGGAAAACTATAATGTCTGTCAAGACTGTAATGCATCAATGTTTGACCATAAAGCAGTGCACTCTGGCAAGTGATGAGGTGTAGTGCGTCAAAATGAGTCCATTAATTTACTAGAAATCTCAAAATTTATAGATTAGCATGTAGATATGAAGGAAAGATCTAACGATACTGTTGGTTATGTTTCCCTTTAGATTTTAGATGGTATAGTTGATTGGTTTCATTGGCCAAATGTACATCATATTGGCAATCCATGACATATGCAGCCTTTTGATGCAGGGGTGGATCACAGATAGTCTGGATTGCACCAAGTGGTGGTAGGGATAGACCAGATCCCCTAACAGGAGAATGGCTACCTGTAAGCACAGTTTTTACCTAAAGTAAAACATCCAAATGCATTGTAGTTTTGATCAGAGTATGCTTATCCCATTTTAAACCTTCAGAAAATATTCATGAGAACATCATATAATGATATATAACGTAAAGGTTTGCTGGGTGTAAGACCAGGTGATCTGTGTTAGCACTTAGAACAAGAATTTTTGAAATTTCATGAACGTTGCTTAGTCATTAACTTATTTCTTAAAATGGGAGGCATGTCATCTGATTCTTGATCTCTTGTAGTGTGTTGTACTTCGAGAAAATTATAGAGCTAGTCCTCAGTAGTGTGTAGGAGGACTTGTGGTTACGTTTCAGGCTACTGGTTTGGTTTGAAGGATGGGAAGGGAATCTCTTTCCATCCTCTCTGCACAATATCTATTATGCCTTTGTAATCATCACTCAGTAACATTAAAAGCTTAAATTAGTTTTTGAAAGTAGGGTCATAAAGATTATTTTTCATTCTTAAATTACCTTTTTTATTTTAAAAAAATTATATTCCCTTACATTTTGTGTACTAAACAAGCCCAAACTTCTAGCTCACTTTTAGCATACCTCCTGGTTTTCTTCTTCTCTTTTTGGCTTGTTTCAGTACTTATTCCTGTTAGGATGGGATGCACAGGTTGAATTTGTGGCCTGCATTGTCAGTTTGTGAGTTGCTTGTTAAATTATTTTTTAGCTTCGATTTCAATTAGAAACCGAGTACCCTGGTTCCTCACAGCATGAAAATAAATTTTAGTGCTGAAACACTGGTAGGCATGCCCAAAAAAAGAAGAAGGAAAAAGTACCTATTTCAAAACTAAGCTGAAGCTTGGTTTAAGCATTGGAGTTGGAAATGTTGGGCTTTGGATCACCTGTTCCTAACTAGACAATTGCACTTTTTAGTTTGTAAATGAAGCATGTCGTATATCTCTCTTTAAATAATTGCTTGGACAATTTTTAGTTTGCCATTTCTTGGCTTGTTGCGTAGGCTAACATTATAAGTGAATGTGTATATGTATGCATATCGATGCTAGCATAAGATTTTTACCAGTTTTTATAATCATTTCATACTGATAAAAAAGGCATTTAGGCACCATTTGATTCTTCTTCAGTGGACAATATGAGAAGGCTTGCTGAAAATTCTGGTCAACTGGGTCATATTTATCCTTTGGTACTATTGTGCCATGATATCATGCCCCCTCCCCAACAGGTATAGTGGTCCTTGTCATTTCAACCCACATGCGCGCACATTCTTTCATTCTTTTAATGTGACCAAGAAGTTTTGCAGGTGGAAAAAGAAATTGGAGAGAAAAGAATTATCTCCTTTCATGGAGTTGGATTATCAGTGGCTCCAGCAATAAGCTTTTCTGAAGCCACCATTGCTTGTGAAAGCCCAGAAGAGGTTAGATAAACTTAACGACTTGGATTTCTATTCCCTTGTCACTTGCATGGGTTTTCTATGTCATGGACTGGTCACATTTTCTATAGAGAATCCCCTTTGTTATTGTTGAACTGAGAACTGGCTCCACTAGAGTGTGACAGAAAACCATTTCTATGTCACTATTAGTGCAAATACAGGTGCATTTTGTTTTTTTCATTAGCAATGCTACCTAGGTAAAATTTTGGATGAGGCTTACTACTCTGAGCAAGGTGCTCTTGGGTGAGGTCATGTGAGGCCATTAAGTGCCCTGATGTGGGAACCAGTTTTTAATCTGGGTAACCAGGATTTTAATAAAGCTTGGGAACCAATGTTCTTAAGCTCTGAAAATAGCTGTGAAAATATCATGTTGTAACAAAATTATGAGCAAACCTCCAATGGTGGGACTCTGCTCAATATAACTCAAACTCAAAGAACAAGGATTTTGCTAGTGTGTGTACGATATATGGAGCATGTGTGAAATGTTAGGGTGGTTATAACTGTTAGAGGAGTAATGGCTATAAATGGGTGTGTTATTGGAATGTACGGCTGACTTTTGGCTATTGAGTAAGTATCATCTCTCTCTCTCTCTCATGTACTCTCATCTTTGATCTCTCCTCTTCCCTTCCCTATCTTCTGTCTCTCTTCCTATCTATCTCCCACACCACACTCAAATTCTAACTTATTTTCCTCTCAAACTCCAAACCTTCCTCTAAACCGCTCCAGCACCAGCCACGACAATTTGTTACAGCACCCAATTTCTTGGCTTGGTCAACGTCTAATGGTAAATAAAAGTGAATAGAAGTCTAGACAACTTTCCGGCACTGAAATTCTGAAAGGAAATGGTTGGAGATGATGTGCCATGAACTTGTGGTCACTTCATTGCTCTTCAATGATTACCTGCTTCATCCTTCCCTCAGTTACACCCCCCCAACCACCACCACCACCACCACCACCACAAGCCACATGATCAAGAAATCTAAACCTGGTAGCATTACATTTTCCAGATTACTGACTTCTCCAGTGTTCTTCCCTTGCTCCTTGGCCTCTGATTCGGTCAAACCTACTGACAACGGTGGAAGCTCTGTTCCACTTTCTCATGAAGATCTCTCCTTAATGCCTTCCCTCATCTCTCCAATGTCTCTCCACCACTTCTCTTGTGCCTCTGTCTTTCATCAAATTTTCTTTCGGCTTCTTCACGAAAGGTGCCAGTCTTCTGTCCTGCCTGGTTATTATAAGATGGGAAACCATGGCTTTGTGCTTGGAAATAAGGTTTTAAGTTTTGAAAATGGCTCTGAAAGTATATGTTTAAACTTTTAACAAAGTTACTAATCAACCTCCAATGATAGGTCTCTGCCCAACGTAACCAAAAAACAAGGATTCTGTCATGATGCGGGTCTAAGTAGAATAGCGACAATGAAAAAAAGTACACTTGGATAGAGTCTTAGACCCTGAGCCCCCTTCTAAACCTCTCAAGCAAAAGTTCCTCCCCCCACTCCCCAAAACCCAAAAAAATAAAAAAAAAATTTCCCTCCTAGCTCTTCCCCTTGCATCCCTTTTGTTATACTCTTTCTTATTCTTATTATAAGATACTTTCAACCATTTCACGCATATTAAGAAGAAGTAATTTTTTCTTAATATCATAAAAAGGTGATGTGTTTTCATTTTTACCCTTGGCTTTAAATAATGATACAACTACATTAAATATCTACATACTAATCAAGAAGGGATAAAATTGGAAAAAGTGATTTAATTATTGTAAGGTATCCTATATTTTAAACCAAAAATTATTTTTAGAAAGTGTCTTATGAATAGGACCGGATGTAATAACTCTCAATTCTCTCTTCCTTTAATCACCACACTGCCAGATAATGCAGCCTTAGCCCCTCCGCTATCCTTTATCTTCATTATCTTGCTATGACCCTTTAGCTTCCTTGGCCCAAAAGTTAATCTGTCACCTAATCTATAATCTATGATATCTGTAATCTATAATCTATATCTATATCTATAATTGTAATTATGGTCGGATCTACAATACCAATATGACTTTTTCTTTTCTTTTCGTTTTGTTAATCTTTTTTAAATATGATATAGTAAAAAAGGTAAAGAATGATGTAGGCCCTGTAGTATAAGGTACATGTGGGACCTACAAAAAATTAATCGTTAATATGAAGCTTATAATTAAAAAAGAGTAAAATATTTTGACCTTCTCTTTATTTTATCTTAATTAATAATACTTCTCTTTTATTTTTTAAAACCAAATTGAACCTTTTCTAGTATAGAGAGTTACAAAATACAAGCTTTCTTTCTATTTTTAAGATTTTATTTTCATCCATCTAACCATTTGTTGGACTAAAACACCCCTATTTAAATATAAATATCATTTAAAAATCATTTAAATTACCCAAAAAATTATTTTTTTTATTATGTAAATTTGTTTATTTTGTAATTTTTTTAAAATTAAATATATAAGTTGGCCAAAAAAATTCAAAGATGCAATTTATGGACTCAATAAAGAGAGAAAAATAAAATAAGATAATTTTTAATAATTTGAGGTAGTTTTGGCCTGAATAAACCCGAAAGTTAGAGTTGTTAAAGTCGAGCTTGACTATAGATTTTTTATATATTCAAATATTTTAAATTCAGTATGAATTGAGGCTCTAAGGGGAATGGAGAGAATGAGAGATTTTAATAAAATTTATTTTAAAAAAATTGGAATAGTTTGGTTTGAAATTTTTAATTAATTTTATGGAAAAGAATTTAATTAATTTCACTTGCATTTTCCTTTACAATTTCTCTATATTAAAGATTTTCAATTTCGTTTATTTTTTTTAGAAATTCATTTGATTAAAATCTTTCCTCTCCATCCTATTTCATCTAATTTGAGAGTTCATCGGTATAAAATCTAGTTAAACCAACAGATCAATGCTTGCGTTGTTGCACAATGTGGTATACTGAGTATTTGTCTTGGTGGATGACATAAATTGTTTAAATTAAATCCAAGGTATATCACCTGTAATTGCTGCATGTAAATTGTAGTTCTAATTTTTCATTGATTATATTTATACTTGTGTCTTTTCAAAGATCTTCATATTTGGTTGTGGAACAGAGTAAGGAGGTTTATACACAGGCACTTTATGATTCTGTAACTGAGCAATATGCTGTACTGAAATCTGCCATACATGGCGGGAAAGGTTTAGTGGCATCAATTCCGAATGTGTCTCTGTCACAGCCATGGATTTAATTCAAAGCTGTGTCTTTTTCAATCTCCTTTGTTTTGATGATCAGGTACATTTCTTTCTTTGTTTTTTTTTTATTTTTTATTTTGTTATAAGATCAAGCACATTTCTAATTTTTAAATTTAGTGGACCGCTATAGAATTTTGAACTATTTATACATCTAAAAGCCTATGGTCAGAATCAGCATCTTTTCTCATGCTGGGATTATATATTTATCCATAGGCTTAGGGTCCTGTTGGTGATGATTAGAAGGCAGCTCGCCTTTAGAGCTGCACAGTTTCCACCATCCTTCATTTTTAATTTTGTGTGTGATTAGTTCCTTGGAGTGTTTTAAGACATGCTTTCTGTTCTTGTGACGGTGCTCCTCCAAGGGGAAAAGGTTCGTTAGAAGCTATAACTAACCTGAAAATGGGGTTTTTAGCAGTGGAGTTGTCAGAGATAAATTGCTTTTGAATTGATTTGCTGGTGTTTAATGAACCATAGAGATCGGTTCACGGCTTGAAACAATAGAATTTTCATTGAATGATGTTCTTAAAACTTATCTGCATCTTACCGTATGGTTGCTTTTATAGTTTACTTGAAATCGAATTGTGGGATGAGGTGTAGACTAAGAGTTCAAACTCTCTTTTGATGTAATATCTTTAGAAAAACAATTGAAGAGTTCTTGTACTGATCCGATTACATGGCTGAAGGCTGTACATCTCTTCCTTTTGCTTTCGGATGCAAGTGACAAGACATCGGTTTTGCAATTCAACTAATGCACTTCAACACTTCTTTTCCACGCCCATCGGATGGGTTCAGTGGAATTGCGGTTCAATAAATTCTTTTTTGCATATTTATAGCGGAATCGATCAAAATGTTTTGCATGAGCAAGGTTCAGGTTAAGCTGCTTACTGTACAGCTCCCTCTTAGTTCCGAGTAAAGTCCTTTCCATCGGCATAAAAATTTTATATGTAATTTCATTCTTTTACTTGCAGTTTTGTATTAGGCTCTCATTTCCCTGGTTGAATAGTTAAACGTTCATAATTTTGCAAATGTAATTTCAAATATTTATGTAACAGAAGATACGTCATGCGTAACAGTGTTTAATATTAGAACGGGGTTATGTATAAAAAAAATTGCTTGGACAGAGAATGCAAAAATTAATGGAGATATATAAATATATGGGAAATAATTTTCATGTTCAAACTAAGATCTGCTATTTTCAATAGTAACCACGGTTGAAGTAGATAACAGCATGTCAGTTGCCTTATTTAAAACGAGTATATGACAATTGCTAAGTTGAGCTACATCTTATTAGTAATTATGAATTAAGCAGAGCAATTAGTGTATAGTGTTAATAACAATGAAGCATGAAAGCAAATAGCGTTGAGCTCCGCGGATTGTTTCCATCAACAGGGAACTACTGCAACTGAAAACGACTCAACCTTAGCTCTGGTATTTTCATACCATGGACTCTTCCCCATTGTATAGTATTCATTTCTTAACATGTTCTTTTTGTCACCACTAAGGTCATATTTACTTGCTAGAATAGAAAGGAATGAAATAGATTAAAAAGCTAAAAGTAAAAATAAGATGATTAAATGGGATAGGTGAGCACATTAATAAGGGGGAGGGGTAGTTTAATTCATAGAGTTGGAAATCATGATTTATGAGATTTTTAGAGGGTGTAATAATTTTCACATTTTTAATATATATTAATGAATTTTATCATACTTAATATAGGAAAAAGATGATTTAATTTATTTTTATCTTAATTTTTGCAATCCATTCTATTCCATTTTATTATAGTAAAGCAATCATGACCTAAGATTCAAATCTCATGCACACATGCTAGACTATTCTCAACAATACAAAACCTTACTACCAATAGGAAGTTGCTACACTGTCTTCTTACAGTAATAAGGTTCATGAGTTTAAAAATAAAGTCAAGTTTGATAAATTAATGGGATTAGGGTCTAATAAAAAGGGTTAATCTTTCATATATAATAAACTCATATTCTTGTTCATTTTAGGAGAGTATTCATATTTGGTGTCTAATAATATCTCGATCATGATTATTTTTAATAGAAAAACAAGTCAAGCTTGATTCAAAAAAATTTAGTTGCTCGTTTGATAAGAGTAAAATGAAGGTAGGGAAATAGAGGTGGAAGTAGAATCCTAAATTTTGGACTGTTTGATACACTTGAACTGTCTTCTTCTGGAAGTCACTTCTAAAAAAAATGATGCTTCCCTATCCAACCTCACAGAACTCCAGTCCACTTTCATCGTACCCTCAAGTTTGACAATTTTGCCCTACCACCATCTCTCCTTGTTATTGATAGAGGATGATGATGGCAGCGATGTTAGTGACTCCAACATGGATGATTGTGGATAGTGGTGACTATCTTTGGTTTCTACCTTTGATTTCTATTTTGTTTGATTTTTGGTTCTAAGCAATGTTAGACAAAATCCTTAAGGCGGAGAAGAGATTACTAGATCAAAAATGCAAAGGTGGATTATAACATCCTAAAAATTTTTCCCATGATTTAGTAATCTAATGAAGGATAATTATAAAAATTTAAGTATAATTGGGTTTGATGATAGTTAGAGACGTCTATTGAATTTAGCTTTAGCTTTTGGATTGAGTTCAAAAATGAACTCGATCACCTAAGCTTAAATTATAAAGACAAATTGGATTTTTAGCCATTGTGCGTTATGCTGCAATATAAAAATTTATGCCACAGTGTAATTCCTGAACTAGTTTTTTTTAAAACGCGAAATCAGTTCAAAAAACAGAGAGGAGGTGACCAAGAGAGTGTTTTCTGTAATGTGTGCCCTAAATTAGAACTTAGATCATCACATTAATCATGGTTAATCAAAGACTAGCCTAAAAGGGTTATCCTATAGAGATTAACCTAAACAAATTCTTAACATGTATTTTTATGAACTATTTAAAATAAAGGGATCCCAAGTCTTTAAAATATTTCAAGAACTCACATCTTTCAATTAAATATGTGTGGAAGCATAATTAAGGAACACATTTCAAGATGGGAGAAAAACTTCCCCCCTTTATTTTCTCTCTATACCCTATTCCACGTAATATATATATATATATATATTCACTAACATAATACTTAGCCACTCAAACCCTTCCATAACTGGTAATGGGGGGTCAAAATCTCAATCACATTTATCACAATAACTATTATCTAGTCATCATACTCTATATATCATCTAATTGTCAATAGCCTATCATGTTCGTGAATTTTCATTTTCATTCACATATAATTAATATCAACCATTCACCCTTGGACATAAAAAATATAAGGGAAGACCATAACAACATTTAAGTTCTCAAATCAAGTAGATAATAACTATTTTCACTTGCACAAGTATTTTAATGTACTAATATAAACATAAGTATCAATTCACATCCCCAAGGGCCCAAAATATATTTTCACCTAACACCAAAACCCATAATATAAGTGAATTAAGAATATATTATCCTAATTGATAATATCATAAACTAAATATACATGTCAAACTAAAAAGAAAAAGGCTTATAGAAGTGATTATTATCATTTGGCTTAATGCTCCTTTCCTTTGTTCTTTCCATATGAGCTAGCTCCTATAATATGTTAAAAGAGAGGGATGAATATAACCACTCAGTAATCAAGGTATATCTAAGCTATACAAATGCATGATAATTAATCATGAATGCATGTAGCTAATAAATTCATCAAGATAACCATATAAATAATCATGTCAAGAACATATTAATCACATTAATATCTAACTCATGTGAATAATCTCAAGAATAAAGTCAAGTATAAAATTGGCATGACTGCCCACGAGTACTGAATATTCGTACAAAATTAGCACAAGTGGCCACATATACATTATTCACATATTTACCACATGTTCTCAATTCAACAATTACAATTATAATCTCAAACATAGCCATCAATTACTCAAATGGTAGGATAATAATAATATGTATAATCAATCTCTTCCTTATATCCTCTTTATTTTCTTTGACATGAAATTCGTAGGCCAACAATCAGAAGGGATCATTCATGTGGTGAGACTATCCAAGGCCTTAATCATATCGTGAGGGGCTATTGGGCCAAGGCTACCTTACTTACTTATGAACACAGTTTCTCCCAAATCACTTACTATGGGGTGATATACCCAAGACTAACTCTACCCAAAACTCTAGCAGACCAGTAAGGTTAAGTTCCTTAATAGGAACAGCGGTATAGTACCCTATAAGGTAAGTAGTTGCTATAACCCTTAGGATTATCGATTAATAGCCAAGTACCACATGGATTTTGCATAATCGCTAGCTCCTTCACTAAGGTGAACTCCCATCATGTGATCATGTTCATGAGAAAATGTATTTCAAAAACTCATATATATAATTCAAAATTATCCCACATGCTCATCAATTTTCTCGCTTAACAAGCATTAAGAATTATCATATTTCAATCACGCCTCTTGCATCAATTTTTATATTACCACTTAAATCACATTAACATCATATAAAACTCAACATACTCATATACAATTTATCACTATGCATAATACACAATTTATAATCAAGAGTATGCACATCATCATCAACCATCAATCTCATTACTCAAATCATGTCACAATTAACTTGGTTACAAATTATAGGGTCTCAACAAAGCCACAATATGCATTACAAATAACAATTCAAGATTTGTATACACACACACATATTCATTTGTTTCACAAACATAAATAATTAATTAACATACAAATGTATAAAACAAATTTTTCTTGATTACCTCAACTTTTAAAAGGTCAAAAGTTACCCCTCAAATTACAATACTTTCAAAACTTTTCAAAGTTTGATTGGTGGTTAATAATAATTAATCTACATTTAAATCATATCACAATATATCAATAATATTATTAACATAATTTTCACTCATATCCTAACACTTAAGTATTTATTTTATTTTGTTTCATTTTTTAAGACCTTAGTCTCAGCGTCTTGAGTTCTAAAATCTAATCTCATATATTTGAATTTATCTACTTGGTTGAATAGCCTCATTCACAATAATTTTATTGAAGTTTAGCTAAAATTATTATTCAAACAATTTTCTAATATCAAAATTTTTTTTTTATTCCAAAAATTTGCACCTAAAAATTGCAAACTTAGTCTCAAATATAGAATCATCATTCTATAGTTATAATAATCTATTTCTTATTTTAAATAATCATTTAAATATCAACAAATTAATTTATAACTTCAAATTTAACAAAAAATTTATCCAAAGAGGTATAGAGTTTAACTCAAAAGTCTCAATTTCAAATTTATTAATAAAATAATACTCTAAAATATTTATTATACTATCAACAACCTTTATAATCATATTTTTCATCAAATATTCATCCCTCTTTCAAATCTTAGATTTTTCATAATCCTAAAATTTGAAAGTCAAGAGAAAATATGATTAAATTTTTTTTAAATACTTATCTAGTTTTAAAATACTTAAAATCTCATTTGAAGTATTCTATTATGAAGCTCTACTTCTTAAACCAGCTCCCATCGACGACTCACACAACTCTGTTTCCCTTCTCTTTGTCCGCACAAAGAGAAATGAGGAGAGGAAAGAGAAAATGAAAGGATAAAGGTGTAAGTTTGGCCATAAATTATTTTTCGAAGAGCATCTAGTAGCCTAAACTATCAGATGGTGTAAAATAAATTATGAACTTTTAAAAATGAAGCATCTAGTAGCTCGTCGTCAACTTCAGCTAATGAACATTATGTGGGGCCCACAATGATACGTGGCACGACACGAGCGCGACACATCACCATGGTAAATGTGTAAATTTAGCTATGAATTATTTTTCAATGAGCACTGGGTAGCCTCTGTTATAAAAAAGCAAATCATCCAACACCTTCCTCACAATTTTGACTAAACATCATTTATTTGATACTTGTGAGGCCCACAAAATATTAATCTCTCCATTTTCTTGCCTTCATTTTCAATCTCAACTTGAGAAGAAAAGGTTCTCAATCTCTCCATCTTCCTTCTCAATCTCAACACAAAGACGACGCTAATAAAGTAGAAAAAATAATTCATGACTAAATTAAGCTAGAATCAAGCTTTTTCTCATGCATAGTAAAATTAAACTTCTACTTCTTGGCATTGTCCTTGTGAATGTCTTTAGATAAGAACTCATTGAATCTCTTCTTCTGAAGCTTATATTGAGAATGAAGGCAAGAAGATTAGAGAGATTAATGCTTTATGGCCTTATAAGTATGAAAATAAATAGTGTTTGGTCAAAATTGAGGGAAAGGTATTGGATGATCTATTTTTTTTATAGTAAAGGCTACCCAACACTCCTAAAAAAATAGTTTCTGGTTAAATTTATACTTTTACCATGCTGATGTGTCACGCCCGTGTCGTGCCACATGTCATTATGGGCCCCACATAACATCCGTTAGCTTAAGTTAACGATAGGCTACTAGATACTCTGTTTTTAAAAGTTCGTGATTTATTTTGTACCATCTGATAGTTTAGGCTGCTAGATGCTCTTCAAAAAATAATTTGTGGCTAAATTTACTATTTTACCCGAAAATGAAATGAGGGGGGTGGGTTTGTTTGACAAAAAACAGGTGTGGGTCTCACACAATTTTGTTTTCTTCCTATCCTTAAATCAAACGTGCACGCGCACGGATTTAGCAAATCCCTTTTCTCTGTGTGTTTTTTGTTTTATATTTACATGCACACGAAACACACACACCCCCAACGTCCATTTCCCATCTACTTTTCTTTTCTTTCTTTTCTTTTTAATTTTATATAATAATATTTCTATTTTTTTAAAAAGTCATAATTTAAGACTTGAATTTTATTTTAAATTAAATTTAATAATAATTCCTTAATAAAATTATTTATCTCTAAATATTCTTCTAAAATTATTCATTTTTCTTTAATTAACTTAATTAATCTTCAGTTAAATTTTGAAATGTTACATTTTCTTTGCTATGGCATCAAATATTGGGTATTTTGGAGGTATTTGAAGCTTGGTTTCACCTAGGTATCCTTTCTTTATCTCTTTCCCTCTACACATTTTGAAAGTGAGATTTAAGATTGAGAGATGATGATTTTTAGATTTAAGGCAATGGGTCCAAACCCATTAGTCTAAATGAGATTAATAAGAGTTGTTTAAGTATTCTACACATAGTTTGAAAGTTTTTACAAGGTTATAAGCTTGGGTTATCCATTTTAGACGAACCATAGACCTCTAAAGTGTGATTTTGAATTGTTGGGTGTTATATTAGTAATTATTTAAGTTAATAGAAGCTAAATGGAGTTAATAAAAGTTAATAAACTTAATAGTTATGCTTAAGTGCAAGAGCTTAGAATTTTGGGTAATTAAAGTATTGATATATGGAAGTTAAAAGTTGGAAGAGTGTTTGTGATGATTTTAATAATGATTGGTATAATTAATTGTAGATCAATCATCTTATACACTATTCAAGCTTTGGTATAGCTTGTGAAGAATTTTTGTTGAGAGGTAAACATTTAACCTCTTAAAAATTTGAGATAACCGGGAGAAATATAGTTTATATAATTGAATATTAATTGATTATTTGTTGAAATGGTTGATGTGAAACATGTTTAATATTTTTAAACTCAAGATGCAAATTTGGCATGGTTGGTGATGTATTATTGTTGCAAATTATATATATATATATTCATATACATGCTAATGGTGATAATGAATGAGAAATTGTAATTATGTACTAGTTGGTGTGTGACGTGAGTTTGGTGTGAGTATGAATATATGGATTCATAATATGAATGATTAATTAGAATGCACATACATATATGATATACGTGCATAACATGATCATTGGCAGGAATTCACCTAAGGAGAGGAGTAGTTGACTAAACCCACGTAGTATTGGCAACAACTGTTGAAATCGAGAGCTTGCCTTGACACCGACCATTGGAATCAAAAGGTAGCCCTTATCCTGTGATTGATTCGGGACTGTCCCACTTGTTTTATGAGGGATTCGAACTTAACTAGTCTTTACTGGTTCATGAGGAGGCTAGATTAGAAGTACGACACCCCATAGTTGTTAATATTAGGGGAAATCAAATTACACGAGTGAGTGAATTGACTTTGGCCTGATAACTCCTCACAAGTGGAAGGCTGGGTTAGTTCGTGAAAGATGCAGCGACTGAATAGCCACTGATTTCATGTCAGAAATAACAAGAGGGTATAAGGTTGGCATATGATCATACATTTAGTCTCGATCACATGACTATTAATATTGTGGTCCGATGCAGTTTAGGGCCTATGGTTGGTATTATTGCGACACCAGATTGTGCATTATTGATATATATATATATATATACACGATTATGTATTTGAAGTCCAATCACATGATTGTTATTATTATGGCTAAGGCTATACGTTGTCATACATGTTTTATGTGCATGTTTATTGCCAATTGGATCTGTTTTTAATTGATATGCAACTGTATAGATCTAGTGAAACTTGGTTATTGAGTGATTGTACTCACCCCTCAATTCTTAATATTTTCAAGGCCTAGCTTACGGGTTAAGATTGGGAAAAATGAGCCGAGGCATAAGATTGTAGAATAATACTTTGTATGCCTCTTTATGTTGTTTTATATGTATTAAGATTGTTAACTTGCCAAATAAAATTCACATAAATATTTTTATAATACTTGCATTATTATTATATCGTACTTGTGCATTTTGTATCCTGAGTTAATGAGTCTTGATTGTAAACTCTAGTATAGGGCCAAAATACTTGTGTAAGTAGGAATATGTGTATTTTTAATTGGTTTGAAATGAAAATGATTGTCTTGTGCAAGAAATTCCTCCCTGTTGTGTTTTATGTGTTATGGGGTTGAGTGATGAATTTGTGATATATGTGTTTTTGGTTGAGTGTGGTGTTTTGCACAAGTCCTATATGGTCCATTGAGTGTAGTCTAAGGGTGGTTATGAGCTTATGTCACTTAGTTGTGATTTTGGACATCTTAGTTATGTTTTAAAAGTATAAATGGGTAAGTTTGCATTTTAGTGTCTAACTTTTGATTGAGAAATGATTTGAATATGAAACCAGTGATATTAGTTAGAGCTCAGAGAAAGCTTTTTGTAAACACCTAAATCACCTTAATCGAATGTCAGATGAAGAATTGGGATGCGTCAAAAATTTGGTCAAAAATCTGCCATGATTGTTTTTTTTTTGTCGTCATAGGCTTCTGTATTTTATTCCACAACATAAAATTTTATGCTGCGGCACAATTGTGCCAGAATTATTATTTTGTTATTTTAACCCCAATTTGATGTTATCTTACCTTATATGATGTTCATGCTTCCATATAAATGTTTTGCTTTGAATTTTAGTTCATGAAATGATTTTTAGCATATTAAGTTTTGAAAACTTGATATCTCATTTATGTAAATTTTACAAACTTAATAATTTATTTGGGTTATTTCCGTGATTGTCTTAAATTTTAGAGTTAATTATAAATTAATAAGAAAGACTTTACATGGATATGTGAGAGAGAGAGAGAGAGAGAGAGAGAGAGAGATTATTAGTGATTGCTTATGTTTGAACCAATGCGCTGGAGCACTGTTCACAATATTCAACTTCAAAGGAGCTCCTCCAATGATGGTAGACTCACTAAAATGCACACTTTCCCTACCTATTTCTGTATCTGACAATAATGATTTCAACTTTCGTCGTATTTTATAGTAAATTTTGCCTTTTCCAAGGGCGAGCATGACCTTAGGCAATAACCATTAACAAGCACGAGTTATAGGTTAGGGTTGTGTTTTTGGGGGGTGAAAACATATTTATAATTTTACATTATAAATATAATTATTGAATAAAATAAATTTAATATTTTTATCTATATATCAAATACATTTTTAAATCCTAGGTTTACTTTTATTTTCACTTTTGGTTGTATCAAAAACAATTTCCCGTATCAAATGGGTATAGATGTTTGATTCTATTTCCATGTTCAAAACTATCATAAGGCTCAAAAACGTCTAGAATCAAATACGCTCTATGCCCAACACCCTACTCTCACCAGGTGACTGTGATCATGTCTCTAACCATTTCTGTGGTCCATTTCACTTGACCCAGTGATTTGACATACCAGCTTCAAATCACTCACCAAGCCATGCTACGTTGCTCATCAAAATTTATTGAACTGCGTGCCATGTTGCTCTCTCTAGTCTCGAAGCACTAATGATGTCTTGCTCATTTGTAAAAATACTTTCCATTTTTTATCAGCGTTTATGGGATGGTGGAAACGAAGAGAGCCACGGATTAGTGGGACCCATAGAAGACCTTAAAGTGGGCCCTCCGTAGCTTATCCAAAATGAACGAGGGAAGAGGGTATATATCAAAGTTGAAAATCACGGCCACAAAAGCTTCCACATTAATTCTACTATTATTATAATTTTCTTTTTTATGAGCAATCCAATCAAAATGCCTCGACAAAGACTGGACACTCGAGACACAGAACAAAATAGAAGCGATACGATCATACATGGAGGAAACTCTGTTTCCCAAGAACTCCACACCATCCAACATGTGTGATCCCTCATTATTCATGTCCAAGTGTTGGTTGTAATTCAGGTTGTTCGTAAGTATCGTCATCATTGTTCCATAAAAAAATTATGAATTATTTCTAAGTATTTGTCACAACTTCTTTTAATAACGCATGTTACTTGAAAGAAATCATTAAAGGCACTATAGCACGTAAATTGAGTGGTGGAAAACACATCACATGTCTTGTGTAAGATTTTGAGTTTGAGTTTAATGAATTGCCAAAAAAGAAAAGTTAAAAAAATTTCCTCCTAAATGAAACCTGACTCATGTTAAGAGTTAAAAATATAAGTCAGATTATATAAATTGGCCTGAATAATAGGTTATAAAGGTCAAGTTGGATTAAAAAAAATTTAACCCAAATAAAAACAAGTTTTTTCTAGTCCAAACCTTATAACTTGTAAATTATATGAGTTAATTGTGATGGGTTAATGATGGCTCGTTTAACTCATATTATTTTTAAAAAAAATTTGTGGATATAAACTATATTAAGCATGACTTACTTAATTAAATTAATTTATATATTTTGTATAAACATTATAAATTAATATTTTGATATATTTAGAATGGATCATGAAGGAATATTAAATTAAAACTTATTATTTTAGTATATTTTTTAAAAAAAATTTATAAAAAATAAATAAATAGATTGACGAGTTAGCTCAATTAACTTGCCAACTTTTAAGGGTTGGATTGAATTAAAATTTTGTTAACTCATATAAAAATAAATTAAATCTAATTCAATCCACTTTTTTTTAACCCATATGAGCCGAATCGGCCCATATTCCCACCTCTTTATCTTAAATTTGAATTAGTTAGGCAATGCAGAATATTGGAAAATTGGCAAGAGAAAAAATTATATGAAAAAAAGGATGAAACTTACACACACACACACACATATTTATTGATATGCTGCCTCCATTTCAAATATCGGGCATTGTTTTAGAAAAAAATCTTTAATTTTAATATGTAAATATTTTACGAAATTCCAAGAGCAATTAATATTTTTTACCTGAAATTTAATTAAGAGTAAATTAAAATTAATTCCCTACTATTAAAAACAAAAAATTATTAATTTGCATGATGTAAAATATTTTACAAGTTAAAAAACATAGGACATTCCAACAAAAAAATACTCCCTCCGTTAAAAAATGTAAGATATTTTTAACCAAATCTCACCCCCAATAAAATAGTTACTTACTTTTCAACAAACCCTATCTTTTCATATTTATCCCTATTAAATACCTTACAATAAATATAAAGTCATTATCAATAGATACATTTAAAAAAAAAGACAATAATTACACATCGAAAGATTAAAAATATTTTATATTTTTTAATATCTAATTTTTTAAAAAATATTTTATATTTTTAAATGGAAGGAGTATATTATAGCTAAAATAGAAAGGGTGTGTATATTTTAAAGTCATACTCGTTGCATTATCAAACAAATAATCATTTTCTTTTCCTTTCCAATTTTGGTCACATATTAAATTTATAATCCATAATCCTTTCCATATTGTGTGATATTACTGTTCAGATGCATGCATGCCTTACGGAGAGCCATCTACAGTTGTAGTATATAAGCGTGTCGGCATTCAATGAATGAGGCGTCAGTTACAGCCAATGAAAAAATATTTATTTGACCAACAAACAAACAAAAGTGATGTCTATGTTTTTTCTTTACGACTTTCTTGGTGTTTTCTATCTTTCTTCATCGAGATCAAAGGATATCGCGTTTTGATTTGAACATGTTTGCTTTTTTGTCAAGATTAACCTAAATAATTCGATGTATTATTATTAGTATTAGTATTATATCACTACTACTACTGTTAATATGGGATGATTGATACATGTGACCTATCAGCAGGCTGTGATTAGCCTCTCTCATATTTTTAAATAAGCTCAACATTATCCGCTTGTTGTAATACTCCTTCTATTTTAAATTATAAAATATTTTTAAATATAATTTTATATACTAATAAATTTTATTAAACATATTTAATAACTTTATCTTTTCAAAATAAAAATATTAATTTTTAAAAATATTCATCATTTAATATATTGAAAAGAGAAGGAACAAAAATTAATTATAGAGAAAAAAAAGAATAATATTGAAATTGACACATTTAATAAAACCTTAATTTACTTAAAGTATCTTATATTTTGAGATAAAAAAATTCCTTTAAAAATATTTTATAATTTGAGATGAAAAGGGTATTTTTTTTTTTTCGGGAATTTGAAAAGGTTGCTCAAATCATTAAATTAAATCATCACTTTCTATAGAGTAACTACTATTTGACTGGGTTTCTTAAAGGTGTTTTTGAAGACTTCCAATGATATCGGCTATGCTTCAATAATATTAAATTAAATAAATTAATATATTAAAAAATTTGATTAATTTTTATCTTTCTCACCCATCTGAGCCTAGCGTGAATAATGGTTAAAGATTCTCGTGCAATTTAAAGAAAAACAAAAAAAATTATTTTTGTAAGAACATACAATATATTTTTTCTTATGATATTTATAAGTTATTTTTAACATATTTTATTAAGTTAAAAAAAATTTAAAATTTATTAACTTTATCTTAAAATTTTATAAATTTTCACCTCTACTTCTAATAATAATGAAAAAATTATTTTTAATAAATTTTTTTAGTATTTATTAAAGGTAAAAGGGTAAGGGTGAATATAAAAAATAGTGAAATGTCATAAAAATAATATCAAGATTAATCTTCTTTCTCTACTTTATTAATAGGACCAGAGAAGTAGGAGCATGCTAGAAATAAAACAGTCCTTGGCTTAAAAAAGAGTAAAATGATCTATTATATTGATTTATTTATTTAGCTAGTCAACAGATAAGCTTGTCCTAAAAACATAAGTTTAGGAATGTTTAAAATTTTAAATTTATTTTTGATACAGTATTTCCTTTTAACATTTCAAAGCAATGCAATATTGCTCTTATTGTTAATAAATATTAATTTTGGCCATTATTTGATTAAAGAATTATAAAAATGATTTCAACAATCATAAAAAATGATCAAGAATTAGTCAACGATAAGTAATGTTATTAGAACTAGATTGGATTAGCTAGTTTGACTAGTTTAACAAGGAACTAGCTAGGTAGCTTGTTTGGAAGTGAGGCATAACCAAGAGGAGAAGGAATCACTTAAGAATTGTATGAGCCAGCAATTTAAACAGTTTAGGTGATTCTATCTTTTCTTCTTCTTCCCAATTTCATAGTATAACATTGATTTTTTTTTAAAAAAAAAGATTGAACAGAACATAGGAGAATAACAAAGGGCAAACACACACAGCCTTGCATTCAGAAGTCACACTGTAAACCTAAACTTCTCTCCTGGCTAAGCCCTTATTGTAGTTATTATTGTGTGTGTATCAAAAAAAAAAAGTCTCACATTATCCAAATAAAGAGAACTCCTAGTGTATGAAAATATTAAGAAATGAAATAGGTTGGTGAAATGGCCTTGGAGGAGAAGTTGACTCATACACACAAAACAGGCCAGCTTAAAGCAATCGCAGTTGTAAATAGCCGATTTACCTCCTTTGTGCACGAGTTAAACAAGCATTAGGTTCCTTTTGCCAATTTTTTTGCAAAAAAATAAATAATTATTTATTTAAATGAGCTTACTAGAAAACCTTGTTTTTTGACTTATTGCAATTTGAATTTGAATCTTAATCGTTTCTGACTTTTAAGCAAATTCTTAAACGAATTTTGTTAATCAAGTTTCATTATTGCATTGTCTCCACAATGGCTCAGTGCCTAATGGAAATAAAATGCTTATAATTGAGGTTTAATAGTGCTTAATCTGGTGATTATGAGTTTAATGTTCATGTCCAAGATTTCGACCTATATATAAGCATGCATGCGGACAAAATGAGGTGCTAGGCTCTTAAGTTTCGAGCTACTTCTTTCCTCCTCTGCCTTGACTGTGCTATGTTCATCTATCTGAGTTTCTTTTCTATTAGTGCCCGCTGTTTTGTTGCCTTAATTGTGCAGGACGTACTTGTTTAATTTTGGGGAATTGCTGGTCTGCCGTACTAGTATGTCGGAATAGTTCTTAAAGATAATGTCCTCCTATACGACTCAAGCAACTTTCAATTTCTTGCTTGCCACTAACAGCCTTAAGCCTTCATCATTATCTTCCACCGTCTTCCTTATCACATTCATAGATCCCATCATTCCTTTGCTTATGGCTTTCCTCTTTGACCATCGTCTTCCTAGTCAAAGGACTGCCAATGCATTATTCATGTAAGTGACTCCATTCATTGTTACTATTTTCCTCTATGATCGTCTGCTCAACCCAGTAATGGATCTAGAACACGACATGTGAGGGGTCAAAATAAAAAATTTATGAAGTTGGGGGGTCAACATTATTTTTTTTTTCATTTTGTCAAGTAAAAATGAAGAAAATTCATCCAAAAATTTGTGACATGGGTGGCAAGCACCCTGTATGCCCCCCCAGATTTGCCCCTAACTCAACCTCAATAAAGTCTATCTGCCTCATCCTTCATTTGTGGCTCTATCTTTCTTACCCCTCTATTCGTTGTTACTGTCAAGTGTTTCTGCTTTATTTCAATAGAGATTAGAGAATGTATTTTCCTTTTCTTTTAGCTATTGTCGATAAGGTTAAAGATGCTTGCATTCTTTTATCGAATTGGCTTCCATGGCTTGACAGTGGAGTTTAACTATTTACGGTATAGGGAGTCGATTCTTACACTTTCCTTGTAAAGGGAGTTTGGTGGACACTCTCTCCCAACCTTCTTGGCTTTTCTTTCTCTCTCCATTCATCCTTTGAGCCTTCACACTTAATAGTTAATACTTCATAGTTGATAAAAATATTTTATTATTTAATGGTTTGGGTGTTGAAGGTGATTTTGCAAGTTTTGATTTTGATTATTACTTTTATTATTAATTATTTTCCTAGAGTTTATCAGTTTAATAACTATAATTTTTAAAATACATTAATTTAATTACAAGTAGTCTTTTGAAAAATTGAAAGAAAACATTACACACAAAACAAGATTAAGATTCCATACTTCTAGACCTATAATTTAAGATTAAATTTTCCATTTGTCCCTTTAATTTATTACCTTAAATTTTAATTTATTATCTGCTCCTCTTCATACTTACACACACTATCTTCCATTCACTCATTCTTATTTTCCCCCTAAGATTTCTATATGTTTCTTAAAGCAATGTCGAACTTTATTAAATAAAACGGTCAGTACAAACTTATAAATAAATTACTATTTATTTCTTGACCTGAAAATAAATTATTTATTGATAACTCTTAAATAGAGCACTTTTGTTAGATATTTTATTTTAGTTTTATATGGGCATAATAACTAGATGCTGGTCTTTATAAGTTCAACGAAATTTAAGGGGAGAACAATAATAAAGTCCTAAAACAGTAAATTTATATCAGTTAATTTTTTGATAATTTGTTTTAAAAATTAGTTATAAATATTGATTTAGACAATAATAAATTTAAAAATTTTAATACAAATAAAATATTTAAATTTTAAATATAAGTCTCAATTTGTAGTTGGATTGTTATTTGTAATTATTTAAATTAATATTTACAATTTATTTTTTTAATTTTTTTTCAAAACTTAATTGCCATAACTTTTTTAATTTTAAAATTTTATTGTCATTCTTCCTAGTCACGTTAATTAATAATGCGTGCATATATAGTCATAACTCATGCTTATTTCTGATTCTCACAGGGAGCATTTTATTTCACACTGTATATATATTAATTAAAGTTAAAAACTTATTAATCCATATATATTAATATTATTATTAACATTCATTAAAAATTTAATATTAATTTTTTATATTAATATATAATATATTAATATTAATATTACTAAATTTAAAAGAATGCCATTTGCAAATAAGAAGGGTAATACTAAGGTTGTTCAAGGGATGGAACGGAATCAAGATACTCTTATCCTATATCCTATCCCAAAAAATGATTAGGATTGAATTTTTATCTATCTTGTCATTTTGATAAAGTGAACAATGTGAAAGAAAGGCCTGTATAATAATATTTATTAATTAAAATTTTAAATCATATAACTTATTAAGTTTAAAATTAAAATAACATGAATATATAAATCAGAACAATTATTGAATTACATCAATCACAACTACAAGTATACAATTTAAAATTGTGTATACATGAAACATAATATATTATAATAGTAATTACAAATAATCTTTAGGCTATAAAAGTAACAGACAAGCTTGACACAACATTAAATCATTGTTCTTTTTTTTTTTAGTTAAGACATGTCAAGGTAGTACTTCTTTCTGAAATAAAATAAAAAATAAGATATAAACAAAAGTTATTAAATAAGCAGATATAAAATAATTTATATTAATATAATTAATATATTGAAAAAAAATATTACCATGTACTACTTACTTTGTATCATTAAAATTATTAATATAAAAAATTTCAATAAGAATAGCATAATTAATATAATTAATATAAGTCTAAATTATATTAATATAATTAATATATTTACTGTATATTTTTAAAATAAAAAAATACTCTTTCTGTTAAAAAATATAAGGTATTTTTTGAGAAGTTAGATGTTTAAAAATATAAAATTTTAGTTTTCGAGGTGTAATCATTACTTTTTTAAAGTATTCTATTGATAATGACTTTATATTTATTATAAGGTATTTAATAGAGATAAATATAAAAAATAAGGTTAGTTTGAAAGTAGATAATTACTGTATTAAAATGTAAAATTCAATTAAAAATATTTTATATTTTTTAATAAATAAATATATATATATATATATATATATATATAATATTTGGATTGCGATGAGACACGTTGGGCAATCTCTTATCCCATCCTATGGAGTTCTGTTCAAATTATTTTCAGGCGAAATAATAAGATCCATTGATCCGTTCTGATATAGCAAGGACGAAATTGAGCTAATGAAGACCTATATAAGTTGGGTAGAGAGGTCTCTTCATCTTTTTCTCTATCTTTTTTTTTATTTTTTTCATTCTTATCATTTAAATAATTTTTTTAAATGATAAAATTAATAAATAATAAAGATAAAGGAAGTGAAGAGAATTGGAGAAAAAAGCAGCAGAGAGATTCCTCTCTGGTATAAGTTGAGCGTCTAGGTAATACTAGTATTTTCTCTGGCCGAGAAACCAAGGAGGGTAACTTAATAAAGAAAATTTGTCTCCAAGACTGACAAGACCTGCATTTCTCCTGCAAGAGCTGACACGAATGAAGAAACGCACATAAATTAAAACTGAATTTTGAAATTAATGTCCTCTCTCTCTCTCCCTTCTCACTCAGTGCTCATTTCTCAGTTACTCACACCCACACTTCCCAACACCACCACACCGCTCCAACTCTCGCTGCCTTCGATTCGCAGCACCATCTCCTTCCTTCGTTTACACCTCTGAGCATTTTTTAGTCCGAAAATCAGACCAGAAACCTGTTGTGTATGAAACAAAGAACTTTAGAGGGATCATTCATATATTAACTAGCCCCGATGAACTCAGTCTCTTTGACGTTCAAATGAGTTGGGGTTCTTTTATTTCTTTCTATCGTGTCGTGAATGGGGTGTATAGTTTCTCAGCTAGCGGCGAAACTCGCCTTCTTTCCGCCGTCTCCGCCCACATACCAGCTCAAGAAGCGGCCCGACGGGAAGGTCGTGGTGGTTTCGCCGACGTCGCCGTCGCCGTCGCCGTCCATGCTGATACCGATTCCTCACGCGGATGATCCTTCGTTGGATATTCTGTTAGTGGATACCAAGTTCGGGAACAAGATTGTGGCTTTTTACCTCAGAAATCCTTACGCTCGCCTCACTCTGCTTTACTCTCACGGCAATGCCGCTGACCTGGGCCAGCTCTACGACCTATTCGTGCAGCTCAAGGTCAATCTCAGAGTTAATCTCATGGGGTCAGTGTTTTTCTTTTCTTTTATCACTTTTGCCAACATAATCACCAAAAACATGTTCAAGTTAGTTCATCGTCTGCTTCTGGTATTGCGTTCTCCGATCCCTTTTTGTGTCGTGTGGTGATTGTATAAGTGTGAGTTGATTTAAACTAATGGACCGATGGATATATGTATTTTTTCATGGGGGGTTTTTTTTTTTGGGTGTTTTGTTTGCCCAGTTTGGATCCAAAATCAGAATGAGATCTGGTGAATGTCTTTTACTACTTTCCAATCAAAAGGGAAAAGTGTGTGGGTTTTGGTGTCTGGCCTAAAGGTAAAAGATGAAGTGAATGGGGAGATATAAAGGTGATTGTATTTATGGTTCCTGGCAGCTAGTTCGAAACTGTCTTTTCAGACCTTTCTTTGTCTTTCGTTGGATTCACTTTCTCTTCTGTATAAAGTGATCGAGAGTTTTTACCTTTACATTGATTGATGAGGCGACATAGGATGAGGATTAGCGTTTTCCTTGGTATTTCGTGCGCTTTTCAAACTCTCTGACGTTGTCTGCATTTTAGAAGGACGCTTTCCCCCCCCCCCCTTCAAAGTTCATGATGATACATCATTGTTTGTGTCTCTCTTTCAAGCATGTTTAAGTTGCACTGTAATGTTCATCTTACCTTGCCTTGAGAAATCTCCTAGCTTATTTCTGGGAAACAATCGAATTACATGCGTTTCAAGACTTGAATTGATAATATTTTTTTCTGCAAATTTTTCTGGGCAGATATGACTACTCTGGATATGGGGCCTCTACAGGCAAGGTAAGACCTTTTATTTTTTGACGTACAAATGTTGGACAAAATGGATTTATAAATGATAAATCAAATACAGAATATGTTGTATAATAACTGATGAATTCAAAACAGTTTTTCTAATATTCTAACAAAATATAGCAAGTATAGTAAACGAATATACTTACAAAATAAAATACAGGTATTTATTCAGAAATATACTAACAAATATCCAAGAAATCATATCTTCACTTCCATTATTCAGAGAACAAAGTAGATCCATTTGTCGGGGTGCAAAAGGTATTGGAACCATGATAGCTGATTGTTGAACAGATCATTAATAAAATACATTTCAGAAGCAAAGTCATATAATAATTCAACTAGACATGAACAAAAAGTGAGCCACCAAACAGTTAATTGACAAATTACAAGTTTTAGGACCACAAGAATATTTCCTTTATGATAAGGAAACACATAAAGGCATGCCCTCTACTTTCTGAGGTTAGAATCTAAACCTTGCTGGTAAATATTAGCAAATTGGATCTCTTACATCCATGCATTGAGAGAGTGAAATAGAGAGGGAAGTTACTACAAAAGAATATGATTATGTGTGGAAACTACATCTTATCTTCTATTTATTTAATTCTGAATGCATTATTATGCTTTAATTGTTTTGTATATGTCGAGGATCTGAATCCATAAAAATAGGGTTCAAGGATAAAGTTGAAGTAGTGAGCCAGTAATCTAGTTGTTTGTAATTTGGGAATTTAAGAAAAACCCCATGATGCTAGATTTTGTGACTAGGTTGATGATGTCTTCATCTCAATGTCTGAACATTTTCACTAGCTAAAGATTCCTTCTCAGTTTTGTTTCATGTCTTGCATCTGAGATATGTTATGGTTTTTCTATGCTTGTCTCCTTATATTGTTTCATGATAGAAAACTGTTCTATGAATGTCACACTGTTGATTTGTACTGATAGTGTTACTGCTATGGAAAATACAGCCTAGTGAATCCAACACATATGCTGATATTGAAGCAATATATGAATGCCTTGAGACTCAATATGGAGTTAGCCAAGAAGACGTGATCCTGTATGGACAGTCAGTTGGAAGTGGGCCAACACTACATTTGGCAGCTAAATTGCCAAGGTTGAGAGGTGTCGTTTTACACAGTGGAATTCTTTCTGGTCTTCGTGTACTCTGCCATGTCAAGTTCACTCTTTGCTTTGACATTTACAAGGTAAAGTTATCCAAATTAAAGTAGGACTTAACATTAGGTGGAACTTGGTTAATCTGGTATTATAGCACTGCATAAGCTGAAGCATACACAATTGTTGTCTTATCTATTTGACATGGCTACAGCAAGAAGCCTTATCCTATTAGGTTAAGTTGGCTACATAGGTTGCACGATGTTAATATGCTTTATCAACAACCAAATCTTTGGATATATTATTAACCAAAAGATATCATTCGATAGCTTCATTGACATGGCTACAAAAGATAAAGAAATTTAATTAAAATTGAATAAGTAACAACTAATGACTAGGTATATTTGGTAGAGCTTTGATGAAGGTTAAAGAAGATTCGCATTTTTAGACCTAAATTTTTGGAATCTTATGTTAACCAATTCTTTGTTGACATATAAAAAGAAACGGAGGGAGTATGTTGGTTTCTGTATCTTCTGCTATGATCCGAGTGTAACGGTTTTCTAACCTTTGCAGAACATCAACAAAATAAAGAAGGTGAAGTGCCCTGTACTCGTAATACATGTGAGTAAAATGAATTCTAATCATATTACTTTGCCTCTTTGCATATGCTACAAGATGTTTACAGAGTACATGTCTTTTCTTTGTTTGATTTTCAATTATTCTTGCTTATTTGGAAATGACACAATGAAATAATTGGCAGTTGTTTCATGAATAGGCATGATGCTTTTGTTGCCTTGTAGTATTTTAAAATGCTTCTATATACTCTTTCTTTGTCTGAGTATCTGAGAAACACAACGGAGAGATAATGCCTCTTTCAAGATAACTCATAAAACTAAATATTATAAGGTATACAAGCCCTAACTGTTTGGAACATCAAATATTATATGAAACTTAAAGTAAAAACACCATGTCATGATCTCAAGAAATATCTAGTATATTTTGAAGAGCTTTCTTTTAGGAGAAGGTTCACTGGCTTTGATACTAAATTTCCTCTCAGAAATATTCCACTTTGAACATCTATATTGATGCTTACAGGACTGCTACTTACTTTCTTTCTGATAATTTTAATCTGTCTTGTCACATTCGTGAGTTTTTTTTTTTTTTTATGACTAGGCATTTGAACTATAGTTTCTCAATTAACATTGAGTCATATAAAAGACACTTGTTACATCCCATCTATGAATGTCATGTATAATTGTACTGTGCCATGCATGAACATCCATTAAAGTGCCAATTTCTTATGGACTGGAAACTTAGAAGAATTGGCAAAATTATTAATACAGGGTACAGAGGATAATGTTGTCAATTTATTTCATGGCAATGGACTCTGGAAAATGGCTAGAGAACCATATGAGCCTTTGTGGATTAAAGGAGGTGGGCACTGCAACTTGGAACTTTACCCTGATTACATACGCCATCTCTGCAGATTTATCGTAGAGATGGAGAACATGACAACCCAAAAACGTCTCAAGAAGATTCGGCAAAGCCTGATAGCACAATCAAAGTCAAACACCAGTTCCACCTGCAGATTCTGTGGAGTGAAATGTTGGAGACCAAAAGATCATGAATGCTTAAAATGCAGCTGCACAAAATGTTCGTGGACCCTCAAATGTACGAGACCTAGCTTTCTCAAATGTTGCTCAATACTGAAATTCTCGAAATGTCTGCAACCACCTTGCTGCTGCACGAAATGCTCAAGACCAAGCTGCCACATAAATTGCTCAATGCGCTGCTGCTGCATCAAATGTTTCTGTTGGCAATGATGTGTGAGAAGACACGGTGGAGGAATAGAAGTAAAACGAGATGCCTAATGGTGGTGAATGACATTGGCAAACTAGTGTATGTACAGATAACAAAGCCCTTGAAATATTGTGCAGTGAACGTAGTAGAAACAAGAGGAAGTGGTGGATGGCAAATTTAGGAAATCTACAGGATCCAAAGTCATCTTCAAGTTATTGTGGAGTTTCATCTTGGGGGTTTTCATTGAACTGTTTAGGCATATGATGATGATGAATGAATAGCATTTTGTCTTCCATTTGGAAACATTTATGAATAAGGTATTTGCAGGGTCCATACAGGAGCTGGAGGAAATGGACGATATAGTCTGTGATGTATATAAAGCATAAGTCATGTCTTGTACCCCCAATTTCCGACATGTGTGTAACACAGACTTGAAATGTCTCTGTTATGTTTGGGAGAAAGCAACTTGTGTTTCATTTGATGGACACGCGTGTTATTCCATGACCTCAAACAGTAGTTACAGCAGGGTCGGCAAGTGAATGAGAAGCAAAATCATGTTTTGAAGTACTGTTTGTAGTTCAGAAATCGAATGTTACAAATAGATGGTTATGACTTGTGCGTTTAGCCTCTAGTTGGTAATAACTAAGCGCTGTTCCATGCTCTATGTGCTTTTCACTTTCTCCTGAAAAACTGTGCGTGTTGATCCAAAGATTAAAAAATGAAAAGAACACTATTTTGAACATGAAATGGTTTATATATGCAAGTTAAATATGAATTGCTTACTGCATTTGAATTGCTAGGAAGAGGGTTGTAAGCCAGTGAAAACATGACATGTATTAGGTTTTTTTTTTTAAAAAAAATTAAATTTCTGTTTGTATCAGGTCAGATTGTGAGCAGTGTCTTCTTCTTATCTAGCTTATATCTTGAAACATGAGTTACATCTCTGATAATTGGATAAATGTATGTGAGATCATACATGGATGTTTTTTTCCGACCATGGATCATATAGTGGTTGACAGATTGAACAAATTTTGAACATGGATGGCCACCGAAGTGTCCTTTGGAGGGACCCAAACGCCCGCAGGTTGGATCCATTTTCCATTTGTTCACGCTAATACTGTGTCCATATTCATTGTTGTCCATTCAAAACTCAGCAAATGTAGGAGGCCCACAACTCCATATTCCAATTTCCAATTTTTTGTTTTCTCATATACTAGCACATATGCCCCTTAATAGCCCTCCTTTTTCATGTAATTTACTCTCTCTCAGTCGTATTTTAATAACTTTTTAGAATTTTTTTTAAATAAAGTAAAACTTTTAACATCCAAGAGCCAATGACTTTGACTAATTCAAATCAAGTTGGGTTTGATTTCTTTCAGGCAAAAGTTTTATTATCGAACGCTGTTACATTCCAAAGGTTTGGTTAAGTTGATACAACTTCCTTATCAATTGAATCAAATGTTTGTTGGTAGAAGATCATTTTGGTTCTTATGCAAGTCATTCTTCCTTGTTTTATGCAATTTTTAATGTATAATCCCAAAAATGTCCTCATGCAGATTTTCTTAAAAAATGAAATATTTATATTCCCAAAAAATCTTTTCTCTAAATTATTCCCTTCATTAAAAAATGTAAGGTATTTTTAACTGAATTTTACCCCTAATAAAATAGTTACTTATCTTCAAATTAATTTTATTTTTTCATATTTATCTCTATTTAATAGGGTGTTTTATTCTAAAATAAATATAAAGTGATTTATTCAATGGAGACATTTAAAAAAAAGGTAATGATTACACCTTAAAAGACTAAAAATGATTTATATTTTTTAATATACAATCCTTTAAAAAAAAATGCCTTACATTTTTTAACATGCAACTCCTCAAAAAATGCCTTATATTTTTAACAAAGGAAGTGCTCTTATTTAAATTTAAGGGTAAAACTAAAATTAATTTTTGTTAAGACAACTTTATTACTCTAGCTAACTTGTGTTGATTATGATGGGTTAGTTAAAAATGATTTATACATATAGAACAGAAGGAATACTAGTTTTATGATTACAGCTTTAGAGGTGGAGTTGGGTGATAGAACATATTTATTACGCAATTTTATTTGTCAATTATGATCATTTTATTAATTTTTTATCATCTCAACGTGCACACATTGCATTAAAATTAAAAAAATACCTAAGTGTCTAGGTTTTGTACACTAAGGATATTTTAGTCCAAAAATAAACTTTTGAGAAAATATACAAGAAAAATTTTTAAAATTCATTTTATGTCCAAAAGATGAGTAGTAAAATTATATTTTTAAAATTTATTTTATTTTAGTAGTAATTAAATAAAATAGCCAATATTTTCTCAAGTGTCTTTAATTTGATCTAGTTTTTGATTGGCCTTTGTGTGAAAATTTTTATATAATTTTGTGCAGCTTGAAACTTGATTATTTTAATAAATTCTTCTTTTTAATTATGAATTTAATTATGAACTTCCATTAGATTTTATCATGTCACATGTTATTTAATTGAATTATGTAATTTTTTTTACATAAATGGGGTGACTTGTGCATCAATTGGGCAAATGAAGTCAAAACTTCTTGAGGTCAAAGTTGAAGCAAGAGGTGTGTTTTATGCTACATTGGAGGATTAGATCAGCTTAAGGTATGAATGATGCATGAGATTAATTGTACATATATTAGAATTATCTATCAACCAATAGGAGGGTGTCACATTGCAAATGTAGCAAGGCTCTAATATTCCTTTTTATTTTCTTTTCTTATTTTTTAATTGAACTTCAGCTAATGGAAAATAAAAGGAATCACGCCATTCAGCCTATTATTCAAATGATTCACCTTACTTCATTCATCTCTTCCATTTTCTCTCTTTAATTCATAATGTTTTTCATTTTCTCTTCTTTCTCTCCACACCAGTAACACATTCAGCCACCATTCTTCCACTTTTCACATTCAGCCACCATTCTTCCACTTTTCACCATCAAATCTACTCAATTCTTCCACCATTCTCTCCTCCTCCTTTAATCGACCTAGCCCAAGCATTTGGAAGGAGATTTGAAACTCAATTCATTAAGAGTCATAGAGCACAACTTGGCTTCTTGGAGTTCTTGGATGAGCAAAGTGTTCTTGATGTTTTATAGCTAGATTCTCCATGAAATCCTAGGAAAGATTTGATGGAAGAGAAGCTTTAAAGTCTTCATTTGGTTAGGCTTAACTATTTCTTCATCTTGTTTCAATTCTATTAGAATACTATGACTATAGTTAATTATAATTCAATTTGACTTTAGTTTCTTAGTTGGTTGTAATTGTTAGTGTTGGAACAAGATTGTTGACTTAAATTTCACTTCCTTTTTGCTTGCTGGAATTTCATCCACCTTGTGATTTTGCATTCTAATATATGATTTCAATGAGTGAATGCCTTATATTGACCTAGCATGTAATTATGTGGTAAATGTTTAATGAGTTGCTTGAGTTTCATAGTCTTGAGCTTAGGTATAACTTTGGGCCATGGCATTAGGAGATGAATTTTGACTAAACACTTGGTTAATTCTTGAGCTAAGCTAACGGGATTACCTAAAGGGCTTGTAATTAGCATTTAGGGAAATGAATTAGTAAAACTAGGTTGTTTGACATAATTATCTTAAGTAAACACATTTTTTAACTAAGGAAGAAAAGTTGAGTGAGTTGCTATAATTAATTAGAGGCTAGAATTCCTCCATTAGCAATACCCTAAGGTTCCTACTTTTGAAAAAAGGAAGTTCATTCCATTCACTTAGCTAGCATTTTGATTTCTTGTCAACTAGGTAATTAGATAATAATTAGGTAATCAATTTTCACAACTTTGAGTGATTTATTTCATTAGATAACATTTGATTAAGCTAAAATCATTCCTTGAGAAATGACTTAGGTTGGCCTTATATTGTATTTGGGTTGATTTAGATTAATTTTAAGGGTAGAGCGACTAATTTTTATCACTAGGAATATGGCTTAGATTATGTGTGTTGGCCTTAATAACCTATCATAAGGGTTGGGTCGGTGAGAAAAAAAATTGACCACAATAAAAATGGGTTTTATTAATTCGAACCATATAACCTGTGAATTATATGAGTTAATTCTAATGAATTGAAGTTGGCTCGTTTAACCCATATTATTTTAAAAAAAATTTAAAAATAAAAAGATAAAAATTTTGTAGATATAAACTATATTAAGCATGGCTTACCTAGATGGATCAATTCATATATTTTATAGAAACATTACAAAATTAATATATTGATATTTAGAATGAATCATGAAGAAATATTATATTGAAACTCATTATTTGAGTATATTTTTTCAAATTCATAAAAAATAAATTATAAATAAATAAATAAATGAGTTGGTGAATTAGCTCATTTAACTCACAAACCTTCAAAGGTTGGATTGTGTTGAAATTTTTTTAACTTAAATAAAAATAGGTTAAACTCAATCCAACTCATATTTTTTTCTACTCATATGATTTGGGTTGTTATATATTTCTACCTCTACACATATGCAAATGGGCTTGGTGGTAATATTGATTACTTAGACCTTAGTGCACACGGCCCAAACATATCACTCGCGGATGATCCTCTTCCAATGGTCATATTCTGCTGGAAGGGTGCAACACGACATATGGTAAGTTTGCTTGCTCCATCATTAGTTTTATTTCATTTCATTTTGTCTCCTTTTTAATAATATTTTAAATTTTAAATAGTCCCACCAACTCAAATTCTATTGCATATTACTCTTGACTGTACGAAAATTTCAAACTGGGGTCATGATGAAATGGATGAAATTTCCAACTATATTAAAATAATTCAGTCCCAGGCTCTGGATAAAATTTTAAAAAACATTTATCAACAAAGAAAAGAAAACCCTGCCATACACAAATATGCACAAACTATTCTCAACACATAAATTATAAAATGTGAAAATATATGACAAGATATAATTAAGAAAAAATGATAATAAAATTTTTTTAAAATATATAAATAATAATTTAATCTCTCAAAATATCATAATTTTTTTAAAATTTTTAAAACTTCTCTATCATTAATCAATTTATCTAAATTACTAAATTATCCTTATTAAAAATAAATAATTCATAACTTTTCTTCTTATATTCACAACTTTTTTTCTTATATTCACAATAATGCAATATTAAATAAAAAATTTAACTTATAAAATTGTAATTTGCTATTGCATTATTACAAATTTAAAAACAAAAATTGTGAATATAAGAAAAAATTTTAAATCATTTATTTTTAATAAGAACAATTTGATCATTTACATAAATTCATTAATGACAAAAAAATTTTTAAGACTTTCAAAAAATTATAATATTTTAAGATATTAAATTATTATTTATATATTTTAAAGAAATTTTATTGCCATTTTTTTATAATTAACTCATTTATTTATTTTTATTAATTAATAAATGAAAAGTTTAATTGACTCTCTGCACTTGCATTGCATCTGAACATCAATCATCTCATATCAGCCTGTTCATTCTCATCCACCGGCGTCGAAGTACGGCCTCCCCGCCTGGAGCGCCGCGAACGGTGGCTGCCGCCAAACCTCAACCTTCCCGTTTCCTTAAACCTCTGTCTCTCTGAGGGTATAACAACACACTCCGGCGGTGCCACAGGGTACCTCACCGTATCATAGCAGTATGAGTAGTACATGTAACGCTCTCGGAACCTCCGCATGGCACGGCGATGAGTCGGAGTTATCACAGCATAGTCACGGGCTTCGAGCTGGGCGTGCCGGTTGAAGCAAGAATCGGCGGCGACTTGTTGGATGGGGTCGACGGAGCAACCGTCAATGACGAGGTCCTTGAACTCTGATACAAATGGAGCGTACTTGTAGTTCACTTTGTATTTACCCCCTGACGTGGCCCAATTTGAAGCATCCCATATGGTCGCATATAGGGACATTGGCTTTGATGGGTAATCACCACCCATTTCCTCACTTCTTTGTACTTCTCTTACTGGTACTTCGTCAATGTAAAATCTGCAAATTCACCACCATGTTTCAGTTCAACACTGGAAAAATAAAAGAGTCAGAAGAAAAAGAATTTGCATGAAATAAAGAGTATCACACATGCAAAATCAGATCTTCTAAAGTTGGTGCCTCTAAAATTTGCAATGTTAATTACAGATAAAGCTAAAGTATATATAATCCCTATTATTGAACTTCAAAAATTTCTAAGAAACCAATTTCAGAGAGGTCAGATTCCACACGACGTCTGTGTTATCTTCAAATGTTAGAAAAGTTGTTTAATTGTTTATCACTTTGACTCGAGTCAATTTTTCCCCTTTTTGTTACATAAGATAAAGCCAATACAAATTAGCTTAGTTAGCTGATCAAGAGATCTTAATTAAGCTTTTTGCATCATTATTTCTCTTTCGTCTCTTGTCAAATAGGATATTGTTAGGGTGTCAACTCTCCAGAGGCAAAACATATAACACTAAAGATCTAGTTCAGACACAATTGGGTTTTGAAGCTAAATACAAGTCACTGGAAATGATATTCCAAAATTAGAGCGCCTAGAAAATACCAAACTATTTTTTTTTTTGACCGAAGAAAACACCAAATTACAGCTAATACAGTTTATTTTAACAGAAATTGAAGCAAAGTCGGTAGCATTAATTGCATACATGCATATATTCCAATGTGAAGAATAATGTTGGGCCAGCTATTTTTGAATTCGATGAGAGGAAATAATAATGTGGGGACAAAGTCTTCCAAAACACTACAGGAATCTGTGAGCTAGCTTAGTTTGGTAATGTAACAAAAATTGCCGCGCCATGTATTAAAAGCACGAAAGAATCCAGTTCACATGGTTCATCATAGTGCACGAAAATAATTCCGCTTTTTTAAGTATCACATACATGAGAGCGTAGGTCCCCCAATAGAATCAATACCCTTTTCAAATTTTTGTCAACTTTCAAATACATGTGCAAAGAAATTAAAGAAAATTCAGCCATATTCTAGAACCACATAAGAGGTTAATCCACTTTATGTGTTAGGCGTTTAGCAAAATTAAGAATCGTGACTTTGCCCACCACCACCCCCGCAATCTATTCAAAGCTTTGAAAACTGTCAATACTCAATACCAAGGACCGTGAAGTGTGGACGTGTGTGAGCATACATATGTGTGCGTGTGACTCAAAAAAAGAAGGAAAGAAAGAGTCCTCCTATATCACATGTAGAAGGATAAGCACAAAATTTATGTAAGAAAATACAACTTGGATAATCTAATTTATAATAATCATGCGGTCAGAGGAACAAGACACTCGTCGGGTCCAGCGAACGTATTTTACTGAAACTAAAAAAATTTTAAAATTAATTTTACCGAAAAATTTAACAAGTTTTTAATTTCATCTCCGTCAAATATATATCCCTTTGATTAATAACATTTAATGGAAGTATAGGGAAAATTTATGATAAAAAATGATGTTATTGCTTATAAATATAAACAAAAAAATTCCAGAGAGAGTAACTTTCAAAAAGTGTATAATAAACTTTATACTGGCTATATATATTTGTGTGAGGGAGGGAACCTATTTTATTTATGAAATTAGCAAAAAAAAAATGAATGAACTGAATTACTCTCAAGCATCAATGAGAAAAAAAACTATTGGTCAAGTTGATAGTTCACAGGTCGTAGAAGTATGAAGTATCCCACACGCAACCCCAAAGGCTTTCACGTAATGTCAAACCTGTGAACCGTGATCAATCCAACATCCCAAAATTCTCCAAAACAAAAACCACCCACCCACCCATTTACACATGACCAAAGCACAGTTTTCGATTGGGATAATACACACGAACGCATATATTCAGCAATTCAGGAATTTAAATTTAAGTTTATAATTATTATAAGTAAAAAAGAGAAATAGAGAAATTAAGGAGAGACTCACATGATGTTGTTTGGGGTCCAAAGAATGCTGTATCTGTGAAACTCTTTGGTCGGGTCAAACCAGAGACGGTATCGCTCCTCGCGGCCACGATGAGTGCTTCCGTTGCCGTACAAGTTCGTCTGAAACCTCCATGGCTTTCCTGCAATATTGCCTAAGAATTCGAAATCCAACTCGTCGTGAGTCTTCTCGAATAATCCACCGTTCGATGTCTGTTATGACCAATTCAAATCAACAATACTCGTTATTCACACTGTTTTGGAATGCCGCGCTACGGATCAATAGACTTCAGAAAACCTAATTAATAACTATTAAAAAGTATCCAATTCTGAAAAATGAATAAATATTATGCATACAAACATACGTAAAAGGCGACGCAAACGCCAGCTGTATAATCCGAAGGCAATTTGATATTTGCGCTGAATAATCCGTACTGGTACATGCTGGAGGAGATGAAACCCGAACCTGTTTCATCGAAGAAGAAAGAAAATCAGAATACACACAAAGACGCCCAAACAGAGCTGTTGAAACGATGGAATTACCAGTGAAGCGATCGAGGAGGAGACGGACGCCATAGCCGTCAGGGGAGCGAACGACGTTGCCGTCGCCGAACAAAGGAGAATAGGCGTTGTCGAACGGTGTGGTGGTGAGGTTAAACGACGCGGCATTGCGGAACAAGGCGAGGGTGAAGAAGAAGAATATGAAAGAGCAATAGGAGAGAAAAAAATAATGAGTCCCAAAACAACGTGAGCGATCCATATATACTAAATTTAAGTGATTGTGCTAATAATTTCTGCGTCTTTCTCTCTCGCGCGCTCTTCCACTTTCTTTGCCTCGATCTCTCAGACATACACAAGTAGACGACCCGAAATGATCGCGGAAGAGAGAACCATAAGAATTGAAGACGATGATGACGATGGTATATGGCAGTCTTACTCCTGCTCTTAGGCTGCCAGCTGAATCAGGTTTAGATATTTTTCTGGTGTACAATAATGCCCTTGCTTGCTCCAGCATTTATGAGACGCGCCACTGTTATATATCATGGCGGTTTATGGTGACAAATTTTTAATTGTTTTTAATTGTAATATTTAAATCTTTCCCTTATTGTTAAGGAGGAGAGTTTTGTTTTGGTAAAAAGGCATTTATGTGATTTTTATGTTCATCTTTGCTATTTCATTTCCTATTAAATATTAAAATTAAAAATGTTATTAAATATTGTATTATTTAATTTTTAAAATATGTATATCTAATATAAGTATGTAGAGATAATAAATTTTTAAAATTTTTCTAATTAAATGAAACATATTTAAAGTGACTTATAAATATGATTGGATGAAGTATTTATTATATTTCTATTGAGTCAGCTTTAAGTATTATTAAGCTCAAAATAGAGTAACTCACTCAATTTTGTATTTAAGCAGTTATATCTTCTTTTATGTGTGTGAATTTTGCATCATTTATCTATAATATTATGCGCTCTATATATGTCGAAATTTTTTGTTACAGCTCAAAAGTTCCCTTTGCTTGTTTATACAGAATTGTACATGCTAATATATTTAAGCATATATTGTAGGGTCATCCACCTAGGAAATAAAAATGACAAAGAAAAAGAAAAAAGAATTGTGGGGAAAGAATAAAGCAAAGAGAGGGTGATGAATTGACGAAGACTCTCCACGCGTGATGTTAAAAGTGGCAAATCCTCTAATCATGTTAAGTAAAGAAGATTACGGTTCTTTAAAGCTTTGAAATTTGAATCATATGCTTACTTATCAAGTTAATCATACAAAGCAATTAGTGCTTTCTAGAGGTATCCTAATAGTTAATTCTCAGCAACATGATACTACGGATTATTCATATTCATATATAATTATCAATTATCATAACATAATGCTATTATTACAGATGATGAACATAACTAACATTGCGTTTCAATTACTGGGAATTGTGTACCTGGATCCGGCTCAAAATTTTTATTTGATACATGAAAATCTATGGATTTTTATTTTTCCTGGATCCAAATCCACGTTTTATGATGATTTCTTTGTAATTTTAAATGGATAAAAGTATAAATTTGACTTTCGACTATTTTTTAAGGAGCATTAAATTGCCTAAAATATAAAGTGGTGTAAAATAAATTCTTAACTTTTAAAAACGGAGCATCTAGTAGCCTCTGTTATTTTTTATTTAAGGAAAGTTAACTTCCCATGTGGGACTCATCAATTTTTGACTGAAATATTATGTAAGACTCTATTTCAATAAATAAAGATACAAATCTAATCATAAATTATTTTTTGATGAGCATTGGGTAGCCTCTATCTATTATAAAAATGGACCATTTAACACATTTCCATCTTTTGATCAAATGTCATTTATTTTTGAATTTATGGGACTCACAAACGCTTCAATCTCTTTAGTCCTTTTGCTTTTGTTCTCAATCTTAGCTTGAAAAAAAGATATTCAAAAAGTTCTTATCTAAAAACATTTATAAGGATGATGTCAATGAAGAAAAGAAGAATACAATGTTTTGTTTAAATCTTTATAACAATTCAAGTGACATAACAGTTTGAATTGTGATGCTGCTTCGTGTGGGATAAAATTGATTCAATTGCTTTATTTTCTATAAAAATAATTTGTGACTAAATCAAGTTTGAATCAAGCTTCTCTCACACCTAGCTGCATCACAATTCAAATTGTTACTTCGCTTGACAGAGATTTGAACTAAACCTTACCTTCTTCTTCTTCTTATTCTTCTTTATTTGCATCACCCTTATGAATGTATTCAGATAAGAACTTTTTGAATCTTTTCTTCTTAAGCTAAGATTGAAAACGAAAATAATAAAATTAGAACGAATGACGCATTGGAGGTTTCATAAGTCTGAAAAAAATAATGTTTGGTCAAAATTAATAGAAAGGTTGTTGTGCCCTGTAGGTGCACAGGCCTTAACAAATAATAAAGTGTGAATAGAGTATCATTTACACGAATGTTTGTTTAAAAACAGAGGTCAAACAAAATATTTAGTAAATTCAATCAAGTTAAGTCAAACACAATTAGGTGAAAATAATTTTGCAAACTAAATTAACATTAGAAAATAAAGTAAAGAGAATGATTAAAACTTTTTGAAAGTAATTAGGCCTAAGATTATTTATCTCCTTTTATACTTCAAGAATACCTAATTAACTCCCAATATATTTTGCTCTTAATGAAGAATTATGCTAGTCAATGATACTAAATTTTTCACAAGTGCTCTCTTGAGTCTCCAAGTAAGTGTTTAGCTTAATGAATCCCTTAAGCTCTTAATTAACTAATTAAATTTCAATTTTTCTTGCAAATCCTATGTGATTATAAGTGGTTAATGGTGTATCTCTACCTCATTAGCAAAATCGTCCATTCAATTTGCAAACTTAAAGTTCTCACACAATTTAGCTTAATTTTTACACTCAATTAGCTTTCTCAAACATTAATTAAGTGAACTCAACAATTTAATTAATGGTCCCAACCAGTTAAAAACATTGAGTATGGAGTAAAATTAACATAATCATATCATTAATTACAAATACAAATGGGGAATGAGTATTTAATTTATACAAAGGGTTCAAAATAATCCTAAAATCAAATGTTTAACTACAAATATTCATAAAACCCATGAGAAAATACAAATATACTGGCACAAACATTGAACAAAGGGAAAGGAAGGAGAATGGAGAAGAATAACTAAGATATGGAGTCAAAATCTCTTTTAATCTTCAAACTCAAGCTCAATCTCGACCAAAATATATGTCCTAACACATTCAAATCTCCCAAATACTCTTAAAAAGTCTAGAATGTTGGCCAAAATTAAGAATGGATCATATATAGTCAAGAGCGCTAACTTTATCAGATAAACAAAATGCTTCATTTTGATGTTGCAACACAAAGTTGCAACTCACGATTCTGGGATGACTTTGCTTTGTTTTACGCTGTTTTTTTAATTAACCAAATTTATCTTTTTTGCACTTGATTTTTCATTCAAAAGCTTTCCAAAAGCATCATTAAGAGTTTAGAAATACATCCAACTAAACCTTAAACCAAAATATTAATAAATTAGCTTTAAAATACCAAAATAGAGTTATAGTTTGAATTTTCAAAATAATATGTACATTTTTTGACTTGAGTATTCAAAATATGTAAAATTGTGCCAAGATATATTAAAAATCTAAAAAAAATGTGCTCAAATGACATGAAATTTTAGAAGTTAGCAAAGGTGCTAGATGTTTCATTTTTTATAGTAAATTGAGGTTATCCAGTGCTCTTCAAAAAATAATTTCTTGCTTGATTTGTACTTTTATTTGCTGAGATGGAGTGTCACATATCATTTCAGTCAAAAATTTATAAACCTCACATGAAAAGTTAACCTCTCGTAAATAAAAATTAACAAAGGTCGTTGGATGCTTCATTTTTTGAAGTTAAAAATTTATTTCGTACTACCTTATAGTACAAACTACCCAATGCTTCTAGAAAAATAGTTAAAGGTTAAATTTACACCTTTGCCCATCTTAAATTTTTGTACATCATAATCATTTGAAATTTAATAAATCATTCAAAATATCTCGTTCATTTTGTTTTTGTCACTTTCATCTCTTCTCTTATTTTTTGTTTCAGTCATGAATTGATTAAAAAATAGAAGTAAATTTGTCATTTTTAATCTTCTAGCAATTTTTGTTTTGAATTCCAACCCATCTTCATTTGTCTTTAAAATTTTGTATATTATACAAATAAATGGTCTTCAAATGCATGAATTTTAAATATAAAATTTAAATCCAAACTTACCAATCCAAAATCATATAACATTATTTTTAATTAACATATCCATACGCTATTATCAATTATAGACAAAAACAACTATTGTATTTCATTAAAACAGTGTTTTGAATTATCAGTTTTATTTCATAATAAGAAAATTACGCATATAGTAAGCCTTAGTTCGATGCCAAACTTCTGGCCATTTGAAAAAAAAAAAAAAAAAGATACCAAGCTTGAGAGACAAAAAACTTGCCCACGAAATCAAAGCAGAATCATGATGATGAGACCTTACAGGTGTCTGGGTTTAATAGGCTCAAAATTTTAAACCTATTGAAACGTAGTTATTATTTAAATAAACTAAAATATTAATCCCGCACCCTAAAACTTCTACTAAAATTCATTAAAACGCAAAATGTGTGTGTGTGTGTGTCATATATATATGTATATTTATGTGCAATTCTTCACCGAAAGATACCCCCACTCAAGATAAAGATAATACTTTATTAAATAGCACCTTTAAGTGCAATGCAAATAAGCCAGGCCAGACTAAAAAAAGATAAAAAGGGAAGACTGCAAGAGTGGGGTTAAAAATAAATAATTAAGATATAATTTTATAAAACGGGTAGGAGAATATGGGGCATTATCGTCCGGGAAAAGGAAATGACCTGTGATAGTAATTTGGGTCGAGAAGCAGGGTCAATTAAGGAAACATGGCCTTTGATTTTCCTCATAGTCAAAAGTGGAATGCCTCTTCAACGCAAAAAAAATTAAAAATGCCTCTTCAATTCTGACATTTGCGTTATGACACGCGCGTCCGAAACTCGCGGCGGCGTTATTCTCCTTTTCTTTTTAGTGAGTCCGTCGTTATGCCTTTGTTATCATACAAGTTTCGTACATCAATCACTTTTATTTTTTGTCAAAAAGAATTCTTTTTATAATTTAAAATTTTTATTTCGACAGGTGTCACACATTACTGATACCATTTTCCTTTCATTTCGGTTTTTATATTTTTACTCAAGTTAATTATATATTGCTTCCGTTTGAAAGTATAAATCATTTTTTAAAGGATTAAATATTAAAGATATTTTTAATCAGCGCCCTTTTAAATAGATGATTTTATTTTTTTTAAAATGAAATAATTTTTAAATAAAAATAAATATAAAAAATAGTATTAATTTAAATAGAAGTAACTATTTTATTGGAGATGAGATTTGATTAAAATTCTTTTATATTTTTAAATGATATTTTACAAATTTAATCAATTAAAGAAATTTATAAAGGGCAAGGACATGTTTCTTTTTTCACAGTCCTCTATTTCTCTTTATTAAAATTTGAATTTCTGTATCTGTCTTCATTTTTCAATTACAGCATATACCGGTAACAATTTGGATTGATAAATTTACATGATGTTTGGTACCTACAACATAATAAAAATTAAATAAATATTTTTGGAACAAAAAAATTTTTATATTTTTCTTTTACAAAACCGGATAAAATACTTATAAAAATAATAAAATTACAGTAAATATAAAAATTGTCAATTTGAGTCAAGTTTCGCATAAGCAAATGATTCAAATATTTTCCTCCTCTTGTGAATGACAAAAGCTTGAAAACTCTTCGGTGAAAAGTGACATTGAAGTCTTGCAAATCTGTACTCTTGCTTTTGATAAAAATACGGAAAAGAAAGAAAAAGAGACTGATTGTGGCTGGGTCTTGTTGAAAGAAAATTGTAATTTAATTGATTGAGTAAAAAACGCCAAGACAGCATTTGAATGGATTTGAATTTAAAATTTAAATGTAAAATATTATATTTAAAATTTATGTGTTTATAATTATTTTTTAGATAATTAAAAAAATTTAAAGGTCAAAGAGAGACAGTCTTAAATTTGAAACAAAAATAGTATATTGAAAGTCACGAGTTAATCTATATTTTTTAATTGGTAAGAGACGATAATAATAAATGAGAGGAGTGGAAGAGGGTTGAAGGAGATAAAATTTCAAATAATTAGTATATGTAAAGAATTTAAAATTATAAAAAAATTATGACATATCAAATTTTCATAAATCTAAATATACCATAATATCTTTTTTCAATGAAGCATCATGCTTAATTAGAAGATCTTTCTGTAAATGAAAAAAATCATATAAAAAAATTCACCCATTTAGATCTTGTAGGGTTATTACAGGTGTTGTTTCTAATAAAAGGACTATGACTAATTAAATATGATGTCTTGAGTTTAAATTCGTGGGAATGTAACAAAAGACATAAGAGAGTTATATTCAATTAAATTTTACAATACTTAAATCTAACTATAAAAAAAATAATCTTAGTGAGAACGGAAAAATTTCATGAAAGGATAATGTAGAGTTAAAAATTAGGATCGAGTCTGAAAGTCTTATTTAAATAAGAGTTCGAGCTTGAAAAAAAAAAAAGCTTTTAGGGTAACTGAACTTTTAAGCCAAGCCCTAATAAACCATAGAAAAAAATAGCTCGGGCGGTCTTCTAAACCTCATTCCATTTTTTTCCTTCTTTTTTTGAAATGCATTGTTTGGTAAATGAAAAAAAAAAATCTTTAAATATTGAATCATTTTAAGTTTTTTAACTCTCTTTATCTTCTGATTCAAACTTTTTTCTTTGCCCTCTCCTTTTCTCTAGCTATTTTGCCTCTCCTTCTCATTGCTTTACTAGCCCTCTACCTTGCTCTATCTCTCAACATGGTGTCTCTCTCTTAGCGTTTTATTACTTTGACTTTTTAATTCTTTTACTCTCAATTAATTTCTTTTTTGACATAAACCTTTTTTTAGGTCATGGGTGTTCAATATTTTAAATTGATGCTTGCTTTTAAGATTTTAATTTGATTTAAAATTTTTGATTCCTCATCTTATTTTGTGAAGATTACATTGATATGCCTTATTTATTTTGTTTTTGAAACTTTATTGTGAATTATAATAACATCAACTAATATATATTTAGGCTTTTAAATCTTTTATTTATTTTCTAAATAATGTGAGAACTTAATTTAGCTTATGTTAAATTTTATATTTAAATTATAATGTTAAATATTATAATGTTGAATTAAATTATTTTTTAAAAGAATAACATTAAATTATAATTTTATTTTTTATTTTTTTAAAATCAAGCTTTCAGGGCCCGACCTTGGTCCTGATCAATAAAGGCCGAGCCTCAAGATACTATTAAAATTTAAAAAATCAGATTTCAAAACTTAAGACTTTAAAAGTTAGGTCTGTCAGTATTCTCAACTTTAAGATAATGTCAAACATTAAATAACTTAATGAGAATAGATGTAAGACACGAGATAATTTGCATAGAGAAGTTTGACTTTCTTTCTCTCGTATCTCTTTCTTCATTCCTTAATCGTTATATATTAAGGATCCTCAGACTAGCTTTACATCGAATCTAAATTAATCTGTGGGTCGTGGGTGGCATGGATTTAAATAAATCATGTTATTTATAATTAATGAATAATATGACTTACTATATATTGGAACTTTAATTTTTACAACAAAAACATTGAAACGAAGCATGTTGTGAAAAATAAATCAAACTAATATGAATTTGTAGGCGAGTTTCTTGTAGAATTACCTGCTTACCCAAGTGCAATATGTGCATTCCGGAATTCTCTACCACAATATCTTCAAGTGTAGGCAAACTAATTAGGATTAATAATCAACAATACAGGAAATTACCTACTTACCCAGGTGCAATATGTGCTAGAGTTTGTTTTATTCTATCCTCTTTTCGTTCTATGTTGTTTGTCTGGTATAGTTGCAGTTATTAATACTCTACGTTATATTTAGATTTTCAGTCACTTTTGTCTTCACAACAACTCCTTTCCATTTTTTTTTTAAACAGAGGATCCCAAGTGATATTAAACTCACAATGTTACATCATTAGGGTGAACTCTAACCTTATTGAATCTTCTTGTCATAACTTTCATGGAAATGCTAAGTTACACTTATCATTGTTGTCTTGAATTTTGCTTCATTCTATGTTGCTTTCCACTTGTTTATAATCATTCATACACCATCCCTATTCCTCTTTTCATTTCAAGTTGTTTGGCTATTATACTTACTATTATTAACCGTTCTTGTTCAAGTTTGCAATTATACATTCTTGTACTTTTAGTAGTTTATTTCCATCTTTTAATGGCTGCCTCCCTAGAAAGCCACATTGTTCTAATCGTCACCTTCAATTTTGCTTCATTCTGTGTTCCAATCTTTCTCCATTATGAATGATTGTTAGGCGCACATGTGCTTGTAACCGACATGGAATATTAGGCCTAATATTCCAAATACCATATCTGTGTGTACTTTGTATGTTAGGCCATTTACTTTGATTTTGAGCCAAAGAGATTCCAATGAAATAAATTAAATTAGCTTTGGTGAAGTCTAAATTAAATGTAATACTAGTCTAACACAATTTTTAATAGCCCTGCGTCGCAGTTTATGGACAAGCTTTCAACTTTCGACGTTCCAATCAACGGCTCCCTCTTTTTGCCAGCTCCAAACAATGGGCGGGCTTGCTTCTAGGCTTTATCTATTTCTCTGTAATGCCCATTTCATCCATTGTAGATTTTGTGCTTGAAAACACATTAATGAAGGTTAGGTTTGATAGAAAGAATTAATCTTTCATAATATAACGGATTAAATTTTAAATTTTTGTTAAAAAATATTTACATTTAATATTTAATTGTATTTGAATAGAATTATTTTCAATAAGAGAATAGTCATGGACAATATAAAAAAACTTAAAAAGACACTAACAAATATGATTTAATTGATAAAAATTTCACTAATAATTTATAAAATTATTGGTTCAAATTCAGTTATTGATATGGGAATTTCATTAGTAAATAATTTATAAATATTTTTTTAAATGCTTTAGTTTGTTTCATATGTAGCATTTAAGAATCCTATAATGTTTCAAGTTTAGTTATTGACATCAGGATTTTATTAGTAAATGATTTATAAATATTTCTTCAAATGCTTGAGTTTGTTTCATATATGGCTTCCAAGAATCCTATAATGCTCCAATATAATCTAAGTATCTAACCATGGTGATTTTTTCTTTTTTTTTGAACCAATTAAAACGGTGATTCAAGGGGATGGAAAGACAAAAACAATGGGCAGGAGGAGAAAAGGGAGATTTGACACCCGCGGTGCAAAATGGTAACGACAATCTCACGGGACAGCGACACCGTACGACGGACGACCTATGCGTTCCTCTCCGTGAGGGAGTGAACACGCCCGAACAAACTCAAACCGAAGCCAAAAAAACCCTAGTCTGATATTTCATCAGTTCTTTCTCCCATTCTCGTCTTGTCGTATCTTCTAAGATGGAAGATCACCTTCTTGCTTTGACATTTCCCAAAATAAACGCCTGATTGACCTACGTGTCACGGAATAATTTTATTATTCATATAATATATTTCTACTATCAATTGTTGCTTCCATTGCTTGTTTTCTGCATATTCCGATTCTTCTTCTCCTTCTGCCGCGACGATTCCTGTCTTTATGAGCGGTAATTGAATTATTTCCTCTGTTGGCCAAGAGCTGAATTTTTTATGTAGCTAAATTGTGCATGAATTCAATTTTTGCTCATAGTTATCTCTGCTTTGTTCTGAGCCTGATTATCACCTTACGCCAAGTCATTTTAAATAGATATTAAACGAGTAGTGTTTTTTTTTTTAGCTGAACAGAATTTTTCAGTTATATGCCAGTGCTAGTTTTGTAGATAACATCGGAAATTGATTTAAAAAATGTTTTTAGACGGTTTACTTTAATTGGGAATGAAGGAAAGAGTAATGTATTATTGGTTCATTTGCTTCCTGTACAACCTATTAATCTATTAATGTAACGTAAAGATTGTAACACTTTGTAAGATTTGACATTGGGGCTTTTGGATGAAAAGTTTTGTTTACAAGGCTTTACTTTTGAGCAGTGTGACTTTGTTGTCTGTTTTGCGGATGAGAAACATTTCGTTAGCTGACTTATAACGCAAGTTTTCTCGTTATGCAGCATGGTTTAGTGTACATTTTTGGAGGGCACTGATATAAAGCCACGGGTCTCGGTGACATGGATAAAACCCCAAGAGAAAAGGAGCCAAAGACACCTCCGGTGATGTCACAGGTCCACCTGGGTTCTTTTATTTTATCTACCAGGACATTTTAATGGCACTTTGCACGCAATGCAAAAAACCCTGTTGCTTTGTTTTTTTTTTTTTTTTTGCAGGAGCAGTCGTCAACTCCTGGCACTGGAACAATTAATCCAGATTGGTCCAGCTTTCAGGTTTGCCATGACAAAATATTTGTTGGCATATTATGTTTTGACTAATATTAAGCTTAGATTTTGATTCCACCAGCTTCGTTCTACAGGCATTTTCTCCAATGCCTCCACATGGGTTCTTAGCATCAAGTCCCCAAGCTCACCCATATGTGTGGGGTGTCCAGGTAATTATCCCCTAACTTATGATTGACCAATCTCAAGCAAATGATGATGTAGAATATCGCTCAGTCTGAGTGTATTTCCCCCTAATATATATGCATGTTTCCTTATCATCTTTTATTTTTTCATAAAATAGTCATGATTGCTTCTTTCTAGTGCTTGGACGTTTTATTTTCTAATGCATTTGGAGCAAAAGGAAAGAAGAAATTATTTGGCTTCAAATAAAACCATTAGCTATCCAGTGGTGGCATTTGGGTGGATGGGGCAGCAAAGGTGACTTAGACGGTTGGGCAAGGACAATTGTGGTAAAACTTGCCCTTATGATGGTTTTGGGGTGGCAATTGATCATTGGCAAGGCATTGAGGGTGGTGACTGTAGTTGTAGTCGTTTTGGATGATCAGTAGTGCAGCTGGGATTACACCTATGGTAGGTATTTTAGGCGGTGATTGTGGTTTTGGTGACCTCATGACATAAGGTTATTATTTGAATATGAAGACATCTATGTCCTAGATAGTAAAGAGCATGTGGTATTGATGCTATTTTAATTTTGCTATGTAACCTAAGGGACACTATCTCCTTTATAACTGGAATTGAATACAAAGTCAAATCCGACCCTCTATGTAAGAATTCCAAAATAGTACTGAGGTCCTTATATTCATTGAACTTTTCCACTGGATGAAGTTCTTTGCTCTTTCATGCATTGGATAAGTTAGCACAATTTAACAAGCAGAAGCATGACCAATTTCTTTGAGCTGTCAACTATATGGAAAATATCATTGCATTTAATATATGGATGTCTAGTGATATTGTAAAGGCCATAACATGCCTAACATTCTTGTTGCATGTGCCCGACAGATATGGTTGTTTATATCAAGAGATTACTCCAGGGCACTATCTGCGTTTGTGTATGCTACTGTAGATAAGAAATTGTCATGTCAAAGGTGGTCTTGTGAAGTATTTTGGGAAAATAGCTAGTAATATGATACTTCTGTTGCCCGAACAGTGAATGTAGATTTTTTTCTCGTTCAATTGTTGAATGGTCCTTTGTTATTTTTATTTATTGTTTTTTATTGTGCTTGCAATATAGGGACTAGTATGTACCTCTTTCCTCTTATACAGCTATATTACATAATATACTGTATTTTTTTCTTGATTTTTATGGTTTGTTACTTGCAGCATATTATGCCTCCTTATGGTACCCCACCACATCCATATGTTGCAATGTATCCTCATGGTGGTATATATGCTCATCCATCTATGCCTTCGGTATTCTTTTGTGAATTATCCTTTCTTGAAATTGTCTTATAGTTACTAAATCATCACAATCTCTAAAGCATTAATCATTATTTGCCAATTGCCATGATTTTGCACAGGGATCTTATCCTTTTAGTTCCTTTGCCATGCCTTCTCCGAATGGTATTGCAGAGCCTTCTGTGAGTTTTTCACCCTTCCTGTTTTTTTGGCTCTTTCTGACTTTTTCTTCATCTCCATCCTTTTCTTCTGCACTGGACCAGTCTTTATCCAAGTAAGGAAAACCCATGAGTTTTCATGCAGGGAAACACTCTTGGAAACATGGAAGCTGATGGTAAGCCTCCTGAGGTGAAGGAAAAATTGCCAATCAAAAGATCAAAAGGAAGTTTGGGTAGTTTGAATATGATTACAGGAAAGAATGTTGAACATAATAAAACACCAGGGACATCTGCTAATGGAGTTCATTCAAAAAGGTATCTCGTGTAAGGTCTTGCTTTTCTATAATTCCAGATCTTATAACTTAAGCTAGAAAACTGCTGATGTCTTTGGATGAGTAACTTTCTATGTATGGCCGCCTTTGTGAGGGATTCAAATGAAGTCTTTTTTAAGCCTATAGGCAATGCCAAATATGATGAATTGATTCTAGCATCTTCTTTTGTGTCTTTGAAGATTGTTTTCTAGTTATATCTGGTGAGGTTTCTGGATGTGAAATAGTTGAATATGGAAATAGTTGAATAACTCCTGAAGTTGCTCACTTCATTCTTGCCCCACTTGGTTTTTCTTCCTGATTATGTTAATGCTAGAAAACCTACGAAGCTTGGTCATTGACATGGACACGAGGCAGAACACTGAATGGACAATGGCATGGGAAAATCTGAAGTGTCTACATGTGTTGTAATGTGTTAGTGCCTGTGCTTCATTAAAGCCAACATGTAGCATGTATAGACATGAATTTGGACACAGCTTCCATATTGTAGAGTCTGCGCTTCTTATATGAAAACTATATCAGCTTTTCCTTTTCATTTTTGTCAGTCATTGGATGTTTGGCATATTATGGATGTTTGTTAATAGTAGTGTTTATTTTCAATGCCTCAGTTAATTGATTCCTACTTTCATCAATCTTGTGGCTATACTGCCGCTCAGCAGAAATTTTATTGTTAGAATGACAGTCAATTACTTTTCTGTGTTCAGTTGCGATTTGCAATTGCATGTTGGCTACTTATGCTGATAGTCTAACTTGGATTTGCAGTGGTGAAAGTGCAAGTGAAGGTACCAGTGAAGGAAGCGATGCAAATTCTGAGAATGTAAATGCTACTCTGTGGTCAATATATGTCTGTTATGACTAAGTTTTGCAGTACTTATATACTTGAACAAGCATAAGATATGTAAAAAGAGAAAAAATGAAGGGAAAAAACTTTAGAGCAATGTTTGCTCTTGCATGCTTATTTAGTAAAATGTCTTAGGTGATATGATATCATACATTTTCATTCTCTTGTTTTTGTAGGACTCACAGCTGAAATCAGAGGAAAGGCATGACTCTTTGGGAGGTCTGACATGTTCTCGTTTTGCTTTTCTGAGTTTTGTACATATGAAGATAAAGTTATGCATGTCACTGCTGAGGTACTGCCTTTTTTGCTGAATTACAGCTGAACCGTCTCAGAATGGAGGTTCAGGGCGTGCTCCTCAAAACGGGGGACTTAATACACCTCACAATATGGTCAATCAAACTATGAGTATCATGCCTATATCTGCTGCTGGTGCTCCTGGTGGAGTTTCTGGTCCCACGACAAATTTAAATATAGGAATGGATTATTGGGGTGCACCCACTTCATCCACTATTCCTGCACTGCGTGGAAAGGTTCCTTCTACTGCTGTTGCTGGAGGAATTGTTACTGCTGGATCACGGGAGAGTGTTCAGTCACAACTTTGGGTGCAGGTTAGTTTTGTAACGGGATAATGTCCATTTTCTACTTATAATATCATGGCAGTTCAAGATGATTTAACTAGATCAGTAAAGAATATTAATTTGCTTGCCTTTTGACAGATTTGTACCTAACTTTGTACTGCATATTGAGGCTCATAAAATTGTTCACTAGTTGTTGAACTTGTTAAAAGTTAAATTTTATTACATGCTGGAGGCTTGCAAAATTAAGCTCCTTTATTCTGAAAATAAAACATACTCATTAGCTTCAATATTTGAAAAAAGGAATATAGTGTTGGTGACCTGGTGCATGCGGTACTCAGTATGGAATTTGATATGAAAACGGCATATGCAATTACAGGGGTTCACCAGTTGTAATGTTTGGTTTGTTTACTACTAGGTGTGTTCGATGGAAAAAAGTTGGTTTTGTTTGAATACTGGTAAAATAATTATTCAAGGAAATATTAGATTCTGTGCTTGTAACGAACATGTGTAACATGTTATGTCTGGCTTTTTTATTGCCCTTCAACTTGTGTCTCTTCTCTTCCTCTTTATTAAAATATTGTTTGGTCTTAAGTGAGCTACTGTACTTGGTAGATGCATCTAGCCTTATGATGATTGTTTGTGTTATTTGGACATTTACTTTAGTCATTGTGATGTTTCTTTAAAGTATGGATCCCCGGTAGTATTATAAGTTAATCATTAGATCTAAAAATTTATCATAATCAATAGCTGCAAAGACTTTCTCAAACGACCATTATTGTTGTATGATTGGTTTCTTTACAATTCTTTTCCCCTCTAAAAATCATTTTATGTCCTGGTTAACATATAGGATGAAAGAGAGCTAAAGAGACAGAGACGAAAGCAATCTAATAGGGAATCAGCTCGCAGATCTAGGTTGCGCAAGCAGGTGATGTAACCTGTTTCTGCTTCTGGTTGCCCGATCATGCGTGCGACATGTCTAATTTAAGTGTTTCTGCTATTTCAGGCTGAATGTGATGAACTAGCCCAGCGAGCTGAGGCTTTAAAGGAAGAGAATGCTTCTCTCCGCTCTGAAGTGAATCGGATAAGGAGTGAATACGAGCAGCTGCTCTCAGAAAATGCTGCCCTCAAGGTGATAAAATCTTGATATGGTTTGATATTTGTTTCTGGTCTCTTTCGGAAATTCATGAGCACTCCACCTGCTAGGCAGTCCCTAATAGCGGCCAAGGAATGTACTGATATGCTCTGCGCATTAGATCCCTGATTAAGCAAACAAAATAAGGAATAACCGCCACTTGTATTCCTTTATGATCTGGAAGGATTTGTCAAATCTTGAGCCTGCTATCTAACAATTTTTATATAATATACAGGAAAAACTCGGGGAATTACCTGAGAACAACGGGGAACATTTGCCTAGCCGGAATGACCAACATGTGGATAGTGACACTCAACAGGCCGAGCAGACACAAGCCGTGCAGGGTGGTCGTTAGGATCTAACTACCTTCATGCTCCTGCGATCAAGATCATAACCTAACCAAATAGCAACAGCAAGTTCACGTTTTGAATAGCTTGTAGCTCAAATCAAATTGTTTTAAAGTTGACCATTACCATTAATATAGTGTTAGGATCTGTTTGTGCTATATCATTACTAATTTCTAATTAGGTCTTCTAACAGTCAAGGCAACCTGGATTATATTTATAGTGCAATTCTGGGTCATGCATTGTTGGCTTGACAAGCTTAAGTTCATATGGGATATGGGTAAGGCCCCCACTCCCCTGCTTTTTTTTTTATTTTTTTTTTGTCTTTTTAACTTTTTTCATGGGATGCCATGTTTTTCCATGTCCCCTTTAGTTGAATTCAAATCCTGTCCAAGCTGCTGTATTGTGCGCTTCATTATTTTTGTCAAGGCAAGTTCATTGATCCACAGTTTCAGCATGAGATGACCTAGCAGTTACATCAGATGTATCAAGACAGATGTGGGCATGTAAACACAATAGACCCGAATCCAAGATCACATAATTCATTGTGCATTTATTTACCTGATCCAGCGGACCCCTCAAAGGGGAATTATAAAAAGAAAAAGAAAAAACTGAGCCTCTCATCAACCAAAATTGTCCCGCCCCAACAACATGATCACAGAAAGTCGGATAGGAAACTCGCGAGATTGCTATGGACGAATGAAGCTTAAAACCATGAAAGATCACATTTTTGCTCACGAACACAAGTACACAACCTTATGACTACATGTTTTCACTGCAAGCTGATAGCTGCGACCAAGGTACTCAAAGTTTTATATCAAGCTAGCATATGCCTTCTATTTTTTTTTTTGGGGGGGGGGGGGGAGGGTGGGGCCGCGGGGCTGAAAACTATAATTATCCGACACTTGGAGAATAAATAAATAATACACTTTGAATTGGAAACTACAATTAAACAACGGTCATATAAAATGAACAACAGAATCCTAAACCCTATTGGGATGAGGGTTGCAGAAAAGTCATATTATTATGCAGTGACTAGGTGGAGATGTTGAATCTTATTTTCACAGAACATTCTAGTCAACTTCCTGTAAAGAATATCCTAAACGATAGAAGAATCATAACTTCTGAAGTAATTGGTTAGCTTAGAATGCTCATCATCTACACTACGACTAATCTGCGATTCTAGCATAGAGCAGGGGAGCTGCAGCATCAAGAGGTAGAGCATATGGATGCCAACCGTATATTGAGAGTGCATGTACGCACGTACGCGGGTACCAGGGGATGAGGGCTGTGTTAGAAAATTAAACCAAATATTGTTGAGGAGGATTATACTGAATCTGAAGATCGAATGAAACTCCTCCTATGTTTTATAGCGATTTTAAGCCCAAGTAAAGGAGGAGAGCTGTTGAATCTCACATGGATAAAGACAATAGACGTTATGGTGCTAATGCTAAGTTATTGCTTGTGAGTAACGTGTTGCATGGCTCGAGTACACTGACAAGTGAGTTAGGGCCCCTGCATCAATGTTCAGATGTAATGCTAAATGAGCAAAGGCTATCACGTTATTTTGGATAAGCACGGCTAAAGAAGTTAGTCCATGTAAACAAGATCAAATTTGGTACTCAAAATGTTGGAATCTTGACTACTAAATCTATAGAGGTGGTAGGAGTTATGATTCATAAAAAAATTAATATCTTGTGCTTGCAAAAAACTTAATGGTTTGGCGAACAAACTAACGATATCCAAAGTCTCAAACTTTGGTATATTAGGAAAGTAAACACACGCAATGGGGTGAGTATCATTGTTGATAAGAAGTGGAAGAAGAACGTGATAGATGTTAACATAATTAGAGATAGAATTATTTCTTTAAAAATAATTGTTGGACATGAGACTATTAATATTATTAGCGCTTATGCACCTCAAGCCAGGATAGAAGCTAGTCTTAAAGAATTATTTTAGGAAGACTTAGAGGGATTGATCCAAAGCATACCACATAATAAAAAAATTTTTATTGGAGGAGACTTTAATAGTCATGTTGAGAGGAAGGCAAGTCATTATGTGAGGGTGCATGGTGGTTTAGGTTTTGAGGCGCTAAATAATAAAGGATAATTTGTCTTTGGCGTATGATTTTAAGATTGCTAATACTTGTTTTGAGAAGAGGGATTAGTGTCTCATCACTTATAAAAGTGGAGCTTTAAGGTCACAGATTGATTTCTTTTTTGTAAGAAACATAGATAGAAAACTTTGTAAAAATTATAAGGTGATTCCTAGGGATGCTACAATGATACAACACAGGATCCTTGTCCTTGATGTGTGTATTATGAGTAAAAACCAAAAGTGTCGATGAGTAATACATCCAAGGATTAGGTGATGGCAATTAAAAGGTGAAAAGCAAGAAATTTCAGGAGAAATCTTTTACCTAAAGGAATTTTGGGAGTTTCGAGGAAATGCTAACATTTTGTGAGAGGATTTGGCTGTGAGGGTAAGGAAAGTTGCAAAAGAAGTTTTGAGAGAATTAAAAGGTTTTAGTTTGAGAGATAAGGAGTCTTAATAGTAAAATAATAGTTTAGATGAAAAAATAAAGTATAAGAAGGAGTGTTTTAAAGCCATCCATATGTGTAATAATGATAAAAATTAAGAAAAGTATCATATGGCTAAAAAGGAAACTAAAAAGGCAGTGAGTGAAGCTTGCATTCTAAAGCATTTAAAGAGTTTTATAATGATCTTGAGACAAAGGATGGAGAATGAAAAATTTATAAATTGCTAAGAGTAAGGAAAGAAAATCAAGAGATTTGGAATAAGTAAAGTGTTTAAAGGATGAAGAAGAAAATATTTTGGTTACAGATAATAATATTAAAAACAGATGGGAGGCATACTTTTCTAAACTTTTCAATGATGGCGGGTTTTGTCAATTAACTTGGAGGATTTAGTAACTCTTGAAAGAGAGCAAAATTTGTCATTTTATCAAAGGATACATGCTTGAGAAGTAAAGGAAGTTCTTAAAAAATGGCAAATGGTAGAGCCAATTGACCTAATTGTATTCCTATTGAAATGTGAAAATATTTGGGTGAAGAAGAAGTATAGTAAGTTAACTAAGTTATTTAATGAGATCTTACAATCCAAGATATTGCCTGACAAAAGCAACTTAGTTCCTATTTGCAAAAATAAAGGAGATATTCAGAATTGTGCTAACTATAGAGGGATTAAACTTATGAATCAGATAATAAAATTATGGAAAGGGGTGATTAAGCATAAGTTGAGATAGAAAATTGATGCTTCTGAGAATCAGTTTGGCTTCATGCCAAGTAGGGAGACTACAAAAGTGATTTATCTACTAAGAAGATTAACAAAAAAATATCGATATAAAGGTAAAGATTTACATATGGTTTTCATTGATTTGAAAAAAGCTTATGATCATGTACTGAGAAAAGTATTTTGGAAGGCATTGAAAAAGAAGGGTGTCCAGGTTGCCTATATTCAAGCTATACAAGACATGTAACAGGGTAACAACTAGTATAAGAATATTTGACGGTAAAACAAAAGACTTTTCTATAAAAATTAGATTGTATCAAGGATTATTCTTGAGTTCTTATTTGTTTGATCTAGTCTTAGATATTTTTACTGAGCATATTCAAGAGGAAATCCTTAAATGCATGCTTTTTACGGACAATATAGTTCTTATTACAAAAATAAGAGAAGAGATTAATATCTTTGAGTTCTTATTTGTTTGATCTAGTCTTAGATGCTTTAACTAACTATATTCAAGAGGAAATCCTTAAATGTATGCTTTTCACGGACAATATAGTTCTTATTACAAAAATAAGAGAAGAGATTAATATCTTTGAATTCTTATTTTTTTGATCTAGTCTTAGATGCTTTGACTAACCATATTCAAGAGGAAATTTTAAATGCATGCTTTTCACGGACGATATAGTTCATATTGCAAAGATAAGAGAAGAGATTAATTGTAAACTTGAGTTATGGAGAAGGACATTAAAGTTAAAAGGTTTTCATTTGAGTAGGAATAAAATGAAATATCTACATTGTAATTTTAATAAAAGGTTAGTGAGTAGTAATTTGGAAGTGAAATTGAATGATCAAATCATACCTCAAGTAAAAAAGTTTATATATTTGAGAGTGATTATTCAACATAATGAGAAAATTGATGGAGATATTACATATAGGATACAAGTTGGGTGGTGTAATTGGAGAAAGCTAAAGGAGTTATCTGTGATCGTAAGGTATCTAATGAACTTAAAGTGAAGCTTTATCAAACTGCTATGAGACTAGTAATATTATATGGTGGTGAATGTTGAGCTTTAACGGGATAATATGAGCATAAAGTTGAAATAACAGAGATGAGAATGTTGAGATGGATGTGTGGATGTACCGTAAAGATAAAATCTAAAATGAGCATATACAGAAAAAAGTGAGCGTCAGCATCTATTAAAGGAAAAATGGTAGATAATCATTTGAAGTAATTTGGATAAGTACAAAGAAGACTAATGGAGGCACCTATGAAAAAAATAGAACATATAACTTTGATCCTTGTCAAGAAAGGTAAAGGAAAGCTAAAGAGAACACTTTTAAAAATTGTTGAATAAGACTTTTTAATTAATAATATTTTTAAAAGCTTAATAAATGATAGAGCATAATAATGTTATATAATTCATGTAGCCAACTTCATTTAGTGAGATAAAACTTCTTGTTTTTGTTGAAGATTAGATGAGATGCCTTTATAATCCTTTTTTTTAATTCTTTTTTACCTGAATCAGTAGAATTTCATTTGGATTCTAACACCAGGTGTAGAATCCAAATGTAACTCTACTACTAATCCATCATGGGTGAGGGTTTATTTGGACCAAGTACAACACAAACCGGTTGTATATTACTATCTCTGGCTGACGAAGTTAGACCGCGTCTATAATATTGATCTTTTTGGACGCTGGAGTAATGTATTTCTCAAAATTTCGTTTTAACATTTCTTAGTTTACGTTAAAACCATCATATTAATTAGTTTGCTTTGAATTTGAACACGTTATACTAATTAATGTTATGGTCAAATAAAGTTAGCTATTACGTACAACAATTTTAACCAGTAATGACAAGTTCTTCAGGTTATCGTAAGATTAGAACAAAGTCAGTGCTTCAGTTTAAGTAATGGAATGAGTAATTACTATGCTTTGAGATAGTCAGAAAAACAAATCATTATGTTTCCAAGTGCATGGATGTTACCATCAAATTAAATTATAACTAATTTATTATGACACTATTAAACAACTATTATCTTCATCGTATTTCATGTTTACAAAATTATTATAAAATACTGATAATAAATAAGTTTTTTTTTTTAAATATACGCTGGCTTTGATAGCAATGGTGCCGTTTTGAGTTAAAGGGTGGTAATATTTATCAATTTCATAAGCGTTTATATATTCTCCGATCCCTTTATTTAAAATTATAAAACATTTTTCTACTCTATCTATTTTTAAATATATAAGGCATTTGTGTGTTTTTCATAATGATATTTTTTTGAAATTAATAGGATTTTCATATTTATTTATGATTAAGCTACGCCTGTTAATAAATAATGCTGGACTTGAAAAAAGTATATAGTTAATTTTAAATAATTTTGGAGAATTGTTTTTTTGGTAGGAGTTAGTTAAATCTATTTTATCTTTCTATAATTTTGGAAGAAGTACAGTGGTAATGATGCTTAACTTTATCGCACTCAAACTCACTTGTTTAATTCAAGTAGGCGGAAGCAATCCTTTATTTAATTCTTTCCATAATCCAAAAAAATTAACACAGCGACTCTCATCTTGCTGCTAAGTGAAATCACCTCTGCACTTGCATTATATTCTCATTTTTGTGACAGAGAATCTTATTGATATATATATATATATATATATGCAGCTAATTAACCTTCCTGCGTTAATTTATTCATACAAACAACCACATCTAACCCGCAATATCCCTCTCAAGAGTCAATGAGGATTACACATAAATCAATATGACAAATATATATAGCTGAATATATAAAAACACAAACCAGCAACTAGTTCTCCCAGAAAGCTTTAAATATATAGTATGTTAATTTAAGGCGTTGGCTTCATTGTGTTGCCAATATCAATCACAAAACGATATTTAACATCAGCTCTGACGAGACGCTCCAATGCAGTATTCACATAATCCATGGGAATCACTTCTATGTCAGGTCTTATGTTATGCTTTGCAGCAAAGTCTACCATCTCTTGTGTCTCCTTCATCCCTCCAATGCTATTTCCAGCTACTGTCTTTCTCCCTGCCAGTACACATATAAATGTTGTTGCAGCACTTGTAAGCGCTTCACATCATTTCTATTTTCACCTTTAAATCATTTTTCATTTATACTCACCCAAAAGTAAAGGAAATACTGGCAGTTCCAGTGGCTTCTCAGGCGCACCAAGCAACACAAGTTTGCCATTGGGCTTCAATAGATCAATACATATAACAGCAACAATACTTGTGATGATAAGTAATCACCTGCATCTGATCTTGATCGCGGCTGACAACAAAGGAATCAGCTCCTAGATGTTCAACGGCTTCCTTCTTCTTGTTAGGAGAAGTACTGATGACACTGACCTTTGCTCCAAAAGCTTTGGCGAACTTGACTGCCATATGGCCGAGCCCACCGAGACCGACCACACCCACATGAAGGCCTGGCTTGTTAAGACCAAAATATCTGAGAGGGCTGTACACTGTGATGCCGGCGCAAAGCAGAGGAGCTGCAGCATCCAGAGGTAACGCTTCTGGAATGCGAACCACAAAGTGCTCGTCGGCGACCATGAAGTCGGAGAAGCCTCCATATGTGATGGTGCCATCACTGTACTTGGAACCGGACGTGGGGATAGTTTTTGAGCAGAGGTTCTCAAGGTCGTCGGAACAACTTTGACAGGATCGGCAAGACCCCACCAAGTATCCCACGCCAACCTTGTCTCCCACTTTGAATTTTCGCACCTTGATTCCCACTTCTGTCACCACCCCAACAATCTCGTGCCTGTGTGTGTGTGTGTGTATAAACTCGTTAGAATGATAAGAAATGAGTTTTTATCATTTTCACGCAGTTTTTAGAGTACGCACCCAGGTACGAGTGGATAGACGGAGAAGCCCCATTCGTTCTTGAGCATGTGGATATCGGAGTGGCATATTCCACAGTAGAGCACTTCGAACGCCACATCTTTTTCTCCGGTTTCCCTGAACAAATGAGAAATATAGTCCATGTTGATAATGAAATGAAGACGGAAAGCGTTATGAAAATATGGACGCATACATTCAATGAAGAAATTGATTGGATTACTGTGTGTGTGTACCTTCGAGAGAAGTTGAAAGGGGAGAGAATCCCGGAAGAATCCCTAGCAGCCCATCCGAAGGCCTTCATTGGATGCTCAAACTCAGGTTGTGTGGCCATTTGAACACTCTTACACACACACACAAGAAATGGACAGATATCTAAGTATTGCGGGGAGAGAGAGTAAAGAGAAATGAATGAAAGTGGTACCGTGGCAGTGGCATTTAAGAGCGATAGTGGTGGTGACGTCTGACGAACACTAACACGTGGCGTCAACATGCTTGAGTTTGGTTCGGGTGCTGAGATCTGGACCCTCTAAATGTCCTTGAACCTTTTTATAGCACTGTGATAAGGACCCAAACCGATTCCCAATGTCCTTGAACCTTTTTATAGCACGTGTCAAAAAGAAAAAGCACGGTGACTAGAGCCCTTAATGACTCGGATTAAAAAAAATCAAACATTTAATTTTAATTAAAATAAAACATGTAGATAATTTACAATAAATTATTTATTTTATTAATTTAATTAATACACTAAATTATTTATTTTATAATATATATATATATTTTATGAATTTAGCATCATTTTTTAATTTAAATTTTATTTAATTATTGGTTGTCAGATCACAAATTAATTAGGTGACCTTACCAATTCAACATTCTCTCCCTTTTACAACATTGCTTGGCAGGTAAAAATAAATGAGAACATTACATTTAGGCTTTATAAAAAATTATTATTAATAAATCTCATAAAATTCATAAAATTTTTCAAAAGTCATATCCTTTTTTATTATAACTTGACAAAATAACATTTATAATTGAATAATGGGTATTTATAATTTATTATTGTAAGATGTTATTTTTTATTTTTTATTAAGTTATAAATATATAAAATTTAAAATTTGAAATTATTTTAAAAATGTGATGATGCTTCTCAAAAATAAATTCTTTTATATTAGATTTACGTGTAATTTTTCCAAAACAAATAAATAGGTTGAAAAGCAAATTCTGACGATCAATCATGAATCATGAGTACGGGTTCATTTTTTTTTTGGGGCAACGTGCATGTACAGCGTCATTTGGACCAGTACGCACAGGAGAAGCACGTTCATTTCTATATGTAGTGTCTCTCTGGCTGCTGGCTGGTGATGTTGGACGAAGGTTATTGGAGGATTTAAATTTTCTTTTTTTAATAATTTTACATATTTTATTATTTTTTACAAAATATAAAATTTTACTCCCTCCCTTAAAAAGAAAGACTTCACAAAAATTTATTCATTGGGATTTACGAAATCCATCGTAATAGTGACTTTCGGACGCTGGATGGCTGGAGTGATGCATTTTTTAATTATGTATTTTAGAAATTTTTTTTATGAAGGAATAAAACGAAGTGAGATGGTTAAAATGTTTATGATGTTATTTGTAAATTTTTTTTAAATGATGGAATGATAAGGAAGGATTTTTAAAGCCTTCTTTTGCCATCCACAAACCACTTTAGAATAGCAAAGAAGGGCCTCTAAATTGAGAGATTAAGGATATAGTGATATAATATAATTATTTTATTTATAAAATTACTTCTACCCTCTTGCCTTAATTAAAAAATATCTATCTATATCTCACTTGCTTCTACTATCTCTCCCCTCCTCTCTCAACACTTGACGCTAATGTGTTTTTCTATTGTACAACATGTATATTTGTTTGAATAGTTTTGTTATTTGCTTTCTTTTTTATTCTTAATTTTGAGTATATTGATTGATCATTAATTATTATTATTATTATTATTATTATTTGTTAGACAAATATTATAATTATTTAATAGGTATTATTATTTTTTTAAAATTTAGTCATATGGGTAATATTGGCAAAAAAATTTTTAAATCTATTCATTTTCATTTATTTTATAATAACTCTCAAACAATTATCATGTGGAGTTGCTTTTTTCCATCATAAAACTTTCAAATAATGAAAAATTATGTTCTATACCACTCCGCTCTACTCTATTCCATTTCATTTCAATAATAGTCATCTTTTTCATTCAATTTTAAACTCCCAAACACACTCTAAAGATTGTTTTAATATTGATAAAACCATTATATAACACAAAAACTAATAAATTGGCCTATCCGTTACAAAGAAACAACTAATGAATTGAAGCGATGAGGTTAATTTGTTTCATGAACTATTTGAAATTAAATTAAGTGATTAATTTGCTTAATGGATAACGTTTCAAAGGAATCAGCTAATGATTTGTTGTGATATTAATGTTAATCATAACAGTTATGTAAATCACATGACTGGAACTCATTGAGATTCAAAATATTATCAGGTACCTTTTAATCTTCTAACTTCTAATTTTATATAAAATTTTAGTTTAGCCACTTAATTTGATAGAGTATATTTTTAGTATGGATAAAAATTTATGCTTATATACAGAATTGAATCAGCATCAATATCAAAATAATTTCCCCTATCATCTAAGGTTGTTATGGCCTGGATGGATTTAGCGATGAGTTATAAAAAATTTCAATTTACTGGGAAATGACCAAGCACAAGTAATAACTGCAAGGGAATTTTTATTTGTTGGCCGAAGATATTTTTGACGACTGAAGCATATATCTTTCATTTATTCTATCATAAATTTTTATTGTTGATTTAATCAATACATTAAAATCAATTTATCTGAATATAGATGTATTAAATATATAAATTAAATGCATAAATCATACTCTTAAAAAAACATTTTTATGACTGAGTTCATTTAGGGTTAAGCCATCATTACACTATCAGAAACTTTTCAATCTTTTTGGCCAAAACTATGAGAAACTTTTAAAACTCCTTTAAAACAAATGAATAAAATTTAAAAATTAAATCCTCATAGAAGCTAATTTTATTTTTGAATCTTTAAACATGTATATAATATAATTTGAGATTATTTCTTTACAGTTACAATTTTTTTATGTTCATACCAAATTTAACCAAAATCAACCTGTATTTAACATGTTATAAAATTATAATTTATATTATTGATGATAAATTTATTTGGGAGAATTACAACAAGGTTCTACATAGAGAAATTAATTATTATAAGGTTCATTAACAACTGAATAAAACTACATTAATAATTGATTATGTTGTCTATACAGTTTAATTCAATTGTTAATGGACCCTATAGTAATTAATTTTTTTATGTGATATTTCAATATAATTCTCCCAATTTATTTCTTACACACACACACACATGTATGTTATGAACAGTGGTAGAGTCAGGACTCTAAATCAAGGAGTGCGGACTAATTTAATAAAAAATTATTATTTTTTAAAAAGTTGTAATAATTATGCTAAGATTAAAATTATAATGATATGAATAAATTTATTATCATTTTTTATTTTAAAAATTATACTGAATAAGTTGATATGGTCTTTTATTATAAATATGTTCTTAATATTTTATTTAAATTATTAAATATTATATATTTAATAAATTTTTAAACTTAATTATTTTTATTTAATTTAAAAAGGATAAAATATTAAAATAAAAGATGTAAAGTTATAAATTTTACATATCTTTTTTTATAATTTTTTTTTGAAGTGAGGAGGTGCATTTACACTTTTTCCTACTGACCGTGACGTGACTCCACCACTAGTTACGAGTATAATATTATTTTTAATATGAATTTGATTTAGTTACTACGTCATTGCTTTAATAGCAGTTGAAGTTGTTTGATAATAAAATTCGAGATTTGGTGACCTGCCCAATTTAAGATTATGTCGCTTTTACGACATTGCTTGGCAGACACAAAATATATAATAATGCAATTAGTAATCCAAAAAATCATATTCTTCTGATTCAGGTAAAAATAAATAAATAGGTTGAAGTCGGCAAATAAATAAATAAACAGGTTGAAAAGGAAATTCGAGCGATCAATCATGTGTACAGCGTCATTTGGACCAAGTACATACAAGAGAAAAATGTTTATTTCCATATTTATTATCTCTCTGGCTGCCGGCCGATGAAGTTTGACTAAGGTTATAATATATAGGATTTAAATTTTTTGAGGTTGGAATTGGTGAACTTAGGAAAATGTTTTCTTTTCATAATTTCACACATTTTATTATTTTTTATAAAAATTAAAAATTTCTCTCTCTTTTTCAAAAAGAAAAATTTTGCAGAAATTTAACCAAATTCTATCTTCAAGTGATTTAAAAAATCCGTTATAATATTGATCTTTCGGACGCTGGACGGCTGGAGTGATGCATTTCTCTATAGTTTGTTTTAATATTTTATGTTAAGATAAAACCATCATATGACACAAAAAACTAATAACTTGGCCTATTTGTTACAAAGAAACAACTAATAATTGAAGCGATCATGGTTTGTTTCATGAACTATTTGAAATTAAATTACGTGATTAATTTGCTTAATGAGTAAAGTTTCAAAGGAATCAACCAATGATTTGTTGTGATATTAATGTTAATCATAACAATTATGTGAATCACGTGTAATGGACCTCGATGAATTCAAAATATTATAAGGTAAAATACACTTTTGATATTCTAATTTTTATAAAAATTTTAATTGAATCCTTTAATTTGATAAAGTATATTTTTAGTACGGATAAAAATTTATACTTATATATAGGATTGAATCAGCATCAATGTCAGAAAAATTTCTCCTATTATCTAATGTCGTTAAGGCACTATTGCATAGGTTTTTAACAATCGATACAAAATATTTTAATAGTGTTTACAAAATTGATGTTGTTTCAAGGAATATTAAAAATCTGTGACTTTCAACAATAATGGTCCAACCAATATTAAAAATAAACTTTTATAGTGGTTCCAAGTTTGCTGTTAAGAGTTGCCCATTGTTTAAATTTTTAGAAAAAAAGAGGGACTTTTAATGGCAAGTATTGTAACAACCGGTGTTAAAAGTCCAACTTTTAACGACAGGTATAGTAAAAATTATTGTTAAAAGTGAACTTTTAACAGTTGTTATTGTCTTAACCAATTATAATCATACTCATTGTTAAAAGTTATCTTTTTAAAAAATTTGAATTTGTTTTTACTTATGCCATGTTTGGTAGGTTGGAATTGTGAAGATGGAAATGGAATTGGGATAGGAATCTGAATAAAGTGATATTTGGTAGATATGAATTACAATTCTTGAGAATTCTAATTCTATGGAAAAATGTTGATTTGAATTCCTTATGTAAGTCTATGGAATTGGGAGCAATTCTATAGAATTGTAATATTTAAGACACTTTTGCCCTCATACAAATTCCAGAAAGACAAATTTGCCCTCAAAAAAAAAAATAAAACCCTCATATGCTAGCAAAAAAAAGAAAAAGGGAGTATAAAAGGGTGAATGATATTTTTGCTCATTATATATAAAACGTTATAATACATATATAAGATAGTATTATATATAATATTTGTATCAATTTATATATTTATAATATTTTTTTGGTATAAGAAGTAGAATTGATTTGTTTGACATTTTTCTTCTAAATCTACATGTTAGTGTATTTATTTTAAAGTAGAAGGGATGGGAACCATTGCCAATTTTATTTTCAAGAAAATGTTCCCTCTAATGATAAAACTTTTTGTTTGGCCCAAGCTAGTGAATAATAGTTACAGATATAATCTATGATTTATATATTTTATTAATATATAAAATATATAAGAAAATTGGTACACAATTAAGTTTTTATTATGTTTTATTTTAATTTTTCTATAGGGGTATTTTTTGTCTTTTAAGTATAATTTTATTTCCATGTCTTACATACCAAACAAAAGTAATGTAAGGATTCCATTTAATTTTTCTAACATATCAAACATACTTTTATAATTCAATTCTATTCCAATTCTGATTCCAATTCCAATTCCAATTCCATCAAAAACTATTCCATCATACCAAACGGGGCCTTATTTGTTCAATTCCTACAAATGAAAACGTGCTATATAATTTATCGCCAACCAATTCCAATAAATTAAACAATTCAAATTTTAATACAAAATTTTATAAAAATTACATAGAACTCAAAATTACCTATACAATTTCTTAAAAAACTACTTAAACCTCACATACCATCTGTAAAATATTGTGCTCAACATATGAGAATATCATCAACCTTTTCTTTAGAGATCGAATGGATCTGTAATGTCAAACATCTAAATTAAAGTAAAAAATTACAATTAAAACATTAACTAACTAATTCAAATAACAATAAAATTAGCTTTTCAAAAATATATTTACCTCATTAGTAAATTTAGTCATTTTTAATGTGATGATGTTGAGCATATGCCTCATTACATAGATGCCACACAAACTAATATTCTGTGGTTGCCTACAACTCTACATTAAAACCCTATATAAGAAATTAGTAACAAATATTAATAATTGAATATGTAAATAAAGTATTAGTTTTACTTACCTTTAGCTTGATCCATATAGAATCCTTAAGTTCATCTGTGTGCTTTTCAAGACCATTGTTTAGTATGTCTTCATTGCTCTATGATCAACATCACAAGACTTGTAACTAATATATCTATAAAAAGTGAATTGAATAGCTTTTGTACAAATACACTTACGAATATATCATCTTCTTTATGTCCTTATTTGGTTTGTAATGGAGGAAGTATAAGAAAAGAATTGTGTTACTCTTTAATAAAAGAACAATCAATTATTAATGGTCCTTACAAATAGGTTGAATTAGAAAAAATCCACATTTAATAAAAAACTACTAGTCACAAATTGGTCCTTATGAGTGCACATATAGAGCCATAAAAATATCCTTTTTGACTTCACATATTCTTTGCTAGAGGTACTGGGACCTTATTTTCAAAGTATTCCCTTTCTCTGTCATGTGATGTGGGCAAAGAAATTCAAAATTATCACCTTTGATCGATGTGATGCACAAATGATAGAGATACCTGTGATAATGCAATCATGTTAATTGATTGAACTTGATTAGTTAATCATATTCAAGTACAACATATTTACAACATAAATAGCTCAATTGATGTTATGGTAAATTGAACTTTTGAGAGAAGTCAATTCAAATCTTCCCATTCAATCATTACTAGATTCTCCATACCCACAATATCATTTTCCTTCACAAAAATTTTTCTTTAAATGATTTATCATAGGCTAGTAAAATTATTTATTGGAGAGGAGTCAACTGTAGTGGCAATGGTGGCAATAAGGGCTGTAGAAGTTTTGAGGAGGAATATTTGGTAAGGAAAGATGAAAAGGCAAGAGATAGTTAATAAAAAGACATGATAAGAATGAAATATTTAATAAAACATACCACAATTCAAACCACACTCACAAGTCTTTTAGGTCACATGATAAAAGTACCAACAACTTTAGATGTAGTCTTGACCTTGTCAGTAGGAAATGGGAAGAATGCCTTTAGTACTTTTACATTATTTTACCACTACTCTCACTTGATCTTATTGCATTTGCTTATGGGGGATGATTTGTCCTAAAGCTTGAATGCTTTCAAGAGCAACCAAGCATTTAGTAGGGTCTTTTAGATAAAGCTCATACATAGCTCACTAGTATTTCCAGCTAAAAGACCCTCTGACATGCGTCCAAGAACATTACTCCCTTTTGCACTGTAAAATCTAGGAGATTGTGTATGAGGTACATCAGCATTCATCTCTTGCCATGAGGTCATAAAGGTCAACATCTTCTCTTTTATTTTTTTGCAAACTAGGCTTCCAAGCAGGCTTTAAATAAACTTTAATGTCCTTCATTGCTTATTGCCTTATATTTATCATTATAATTTTTTGCTCCTCTCTCGTAACAACACCTGAGTTGTTAAGGCATACAGGTGCTATAAAATAATCTTGATTTCCACACTAAATCTAACACCTCTAATACACCTTGGATGCTCTAGTTTTCTTGTAGCAATTGCTAAGATGTCATTTCTACCCTCTAGAATGAAGGATCTTTGAGATTGTTGTTTCTTAAAAGCCTCATATAATAAACAAAACAAAAATCATAACAAAAAATAAAAATAACTGAATAAAAAAATTAAATAATTAAATGTTACTTACAATCTTTTTGGAAACCTCGCTTGCCTTCTCACTTGTATACCTTCTTTTCTTGTATTGATGACCATATTTTCATTTATCCTCACGAGAGATAGGCGGTGGTGGGGATAAGAGAATATAATGATTGGATTTTGCTTCTTCTTCTCTCTTCTTCAACTTCTAATCCATTAAGATATCATCAACATAATCATAATGCCCCGAGACATTGATAGGGGCATTCCAATTCTCTTAGTAATTTCTTGCTCTTTTACTCGTTTCTTCTGTTAATAAAAAATTAAAAAAATTAATACAATCAATTAGATTAAATTACTACAATTAAATCAATTAGAAAACAACTAACCATAGCCTTTTTAGAACTTTAAATCCTATACAATTCCTACAAGTTTGCTCATCCAAAAATTAGTATGTCTCAAGAGGATTAGGACAAGTTTGACCTTCTTTCAACTTGACATGGATAAATTTCCTTGCAAGGTAAGTCATGAAACCTCTCCAATGTTCTCTATAACATTTTGGTAGCTGTCTTTGACATGCTTGATCATTCAGAACATCGTAAGTGAGCTGCAATTAATAATAGTTAGTATTTTACATGTAATAAGTGCAAATATTTATAACTTTATAATGATATACTTGAATGCTTTTTCAAATATGTTCTTTCACAGATTCTAGCACATCAAGCCAATCTTTAAACAAGATACTAGGTTTGTTACATGACAAAGAGTCTAAGGCAGCTGACAAACTTAGCCTTTTTTAGCCCTTATAGTTTCCACTGTCGATCGAAATGGATTAGTAATATGTAGCTAGTAGTCTTACTCAAGGTCAGCTCTCTCAATCTCATACCCTTTTTACCCCTTCTTACTAACTAGCTCTAACTATGATCATTATCATCGCTATAAGCAACCTCTACAATAGGCTAGCTTTGATTAACCTCTGTAGTAGGCTAGCTCAAAGTAACCTCTACAGATGGTTGGTTCTGAGCATTACTAGTAGGTCCACTCTGATTCTTCTCCATGTTCCTAAAAATGAAACATAAATAATTGTAAACCAAACATAATTCAAACAATACAAAATAACTAAAACACAAAGAATTGTAAATAAAACATAATTCAAAATTAGAAACTAACATTAATTTCAAAATTAAATTCATATAGAGATATTCTCCTATATCTCTTTATGGTGATTAATTCATGAGGCATGTTCTTGGTCTATCTCATCTACATTCAAATTGCGTAGTCTTGATGAAAAGGTAGAAGTTTTAGAAATATCAAAACTTGTTTCATTCTTGTCATCACTATCAATCACCCTTTTTTCTTCAAGAGTTATAAACCAACTTTTATTTGCTAGATTGGTAATAGAGAAAGTTTTTTTTTTGCTTGGTCTACCATAATAAATGGCTCCTCTTCATAAGTTAATCTTTTAAGATTATACAATGTAAATCCTAACTTATCATCTTGAATGCCATTAATGTCAATCCATTTGTATTTAAAAATAGGCACTCTAAATTTGTATAGTTAACCTTCTAAGTCTGTTCAATAATTCTAAAATAAGGGATAGATACCATTTTGGGATTTTTATCTTTCTTACTTGAGAAGTGCATAGCTTCAACCACTATTGTAACTTCAATATTTTGCATAATATCCTTCTTATCAACAGACTTTTTATAGAAGGAATACCCATTAATATTGTATGATGTTTACGTTAGGATCTTCTACTAACCATTTAAATGAAAAGTTATCTTGATTTATGACTTTTTGTTTGAACTAATATGTAAAAGTCCTACTATAATCTTTCAAGAACCTTTATTCAATTATTGTCAACCAATTACATTCTACCCTTAGAAGTTCTTTATATTTTTCTATGTAACTTTGAACTTTATCGATATTATTCAAGATATATAAATGCACTTCTTACACTTCATCACGATTCATGCTCTTTATTGATACCCTACTTGTGCCATGACCAAATTGTCTCCTCTCTTTATGAGATTTAGAATGCCCTATTAGTTTTTGTATTTGATGAGTAATCAAAATAAAATTCCATAACTTCTTCAACAACATATTTTTGAACCATCGATGCTTCAGGGTGCTAATGATTCTTCACATATCCTTTCAATATTTTCATGTATCTCTTAATTGGGTACATCCATCATAAGTAGATAAGGCCATACATTTTTACTTGCCACATTATATGAACTATTAAGTGTATCATAATGTTAAAAAATGAAAGAGGAGAGTATATCTCAAGTTGACATAAGATAATACAAGCTTCTTGTTACAACTCATCTAATTTAAGGGCATCAATAACTTTACTACATATCACATTGAAGAAAAAGTAAAGTCTAGTTATTATGTGCCTTAAATCTTCTTTTAATATATCTCGAATGGCTACTAGTAATAATTATTGCATCAAGAAATAACAATCATGAGACTTTAAGCCTACCAGTTTTAACTCTTTTATCGACACATGCTTATTAATATTTGAAGGACACCCTAACAGCACTTTGATCTCATGTAAACACTCACAAAAACTTGTTTTCTATACCTTAGACAATGTATGAGAGGCTAAAGGATAGTAAATTAGCTTACCTTCTAATATCAGGTGTAAGTCCTCTCTTATTCTCATTTTTTTTAAAATTTAATCTTGTATTCACACCATCCTTGGTCTTGCCTGGCATGTTTAAAAGTGTTTTAATAATACTATCACATACATATTTTTCTAAGTACATAACATCAATATAATGTCTCACTTCAAAATGGCACCAATATAGAAGATCAAAGAAGATAAACCATTTTTTTCATATATTTTTGACACTTGTATGATTTGAGTTTTACTAAGGATAGTGTTGATGTCTTTCACACATTCATAGATTTGGTCCTAGTTAAAGCATTTGAAGCATGAAGGTGCTCTTGGTGGTCATGAATTTTTTTTTAATTTATGATAAGGGTGATCTCATTTAAGAAATCTCATATGGCCAAGGTAGATTATCTTTCTATCATGTTAAAATTGATGGTAGCATGTGTCTTCTTTAAAAATTGAACATGCTTTATGACCCTTGATATTATACCCAGACAAATTCCCATATGTAGGAAAATTATTTAAATTGTAAAAGCTTATAGCACATAACTTAAAATTTTTCTTCTGATTTGCATCAAATACATCTATACTTACTTCTCACAGCTCTTTCAAGTCTTCAATTAAAGGTCTTAAGTAAATATCAATGTTATTTCTAGGTAGTTTTAGTCCTGAAATCAACATGAATAGCATCATGTACTTCTGTTTCATGCATAGCCGAGGTAATAGGTTATAAATCATTAAAAGAACAGGTCATGAACTATATATATTGCTAAAGCTACCTTAAGGATTCTTCCATCGATAGAAAGTCCAAGCCTAAGGTTCCTTAATTTATTGCTAAATTTAGGAAATAATTGATCAATTTTCTTCCACTAAGGGGAATCATTGGATGTCAAAGTTTTCCATCGAATATTCTCTCATCTATATGCCATCTCAAGTTCTTCGTATCATTAGTATTCACAAAAAAGCACTTGAACCTTAGTATAATTAAAAGATATCATAAGACCTTTACAGAAGCCCCCTTCTTTTTATACCGTGGTGCCTCACATTTTGGACACTTTTTCTCATTTTCCAACTCTTCTCTATACAACACACAATCATTATGACATGCATGTATCTTTTTGAAATTCATACCTATTAGGCAAAAGATCTTTTTAGTATTGTAGTAATGATTTAGTAGTACATTTTCATTTAAAAATATTATTTGAAGTAACTCTAACAACCATGTAAAACTCTAGTCACTTCACTTAGCTCTTACCTTCAATGTTGTAACATCCTTGATTTTAAATCAGATTAATTAAGCTTAAATAGACTAATTAAGTGTATTAGTGAGGTGTGTGGCCAGAGAGGCTTAATGGGCGTGTTTGGTCTTGATTTTAGATCTAAATGTGGATCTAAAGGAGAATCGGGTTATCTGAGAATGGAAAAGGAATAATTTCTAAAGAAGTGATTTTATGCCATACGCCGTGGCTTGTGGATGAGCCGCCACAGTGCATGTATGACAACACACCTGGGATAGGCTCTCTATGCCATGAGCCACGATGCATCGTGCGCATCGTAACGTATGGTCAAATTTTTAGTGTATTAAGTCATGAAACTGAAGTAAAAGAGAGGAGAAAAATAAAGGGAATCGAGAGAGAGACGAAATAGCTAAGCTAGGGCTTGAAGAAATGGACTTGTAGGAGTAATTTAAAGCTCATAAACACTAAAGGTAAGCTTTCTTACTTAAATATTTCTCTCTTCTTCCATTTTCTTGATGGTAGAAGTTAAGGTTTAATTGATAATGTTTGAATTTTAGTCCATAGAGGCTATAGGTCCGAAATCCATTAACTTAAATAAAGTTAATGGGAGTTAATTGAGCTAAGTAAATTTAGTATTTATGATTTTATGATGATTGATACTTGGATGACATTAAATGTATGAAATTCTCATAAATATGGTGGTTGAGAACAATGTGGTTTGACTAATGACCATCTAAGAGCTCAATGTTATTAATAGAGGTTAAAGGAAGCTAAGAAGCGTCATGGGTACTTTTACATGAGTCAAAAATAAATTTTGAGTATTAAGAAATATTGAAGTATTAGTGAAAAATAGCTCAAATATAAATATTGATATTTTGTATGGTAAATGCTTGAAGAGTGACTACCACTAACACCATTCAAATTTCTTAAAAGTTTTGAGAGTGAGTATTAATGGGTGAAACCTTTAACCTCTTAAAGGTTTAAGGTAACTGGAGAAATTCTATCTTATACTTGTGTGTGTTTATTAGTTTATGGATTTATAATTAATTATTGAAATGTGTAAATTAAAATAAAATGCAAGTGTGGCTTGATTTGTTAGAAAATTCACTAGATTGATTTTGTGAGTTTTATGCCTTATGATGTGAAATTCTTTCAGAATAATATAGGTGAATTTTCATATTATGTTTATTGAGAGTTCAATGACTTTGTGATTTAAGAAGTAACATGAATTTTTATTTATGAGAAGTTTAATAATGTTTAAAATAGTGGAGTTTAATAATTTTGAAAGTATGAGGTATAATGATTGTGAAATTAGAGTTTAATGACTTATTTAGTTTGAAGTTCCATGAAAATGTGTTTAAGAAGTCCAACGACTTGTGTAATAATGAAGTTAAATGAAATTGATTATGTGGAGTTCTATGAATTGTATAAAGTGTGAATTCTTGTATGAATATGCATTGCATAATCTTGAGAGGCAGGAGTTCACCTAGGAAGAAAAGTAGGTGATAAAATCAACATGGTAAGGCCCCATTTGTGTGATGGTTCATCTGAATTGATTATATCCCACTTGCTTAATAAGAGACTGTCCTACTGGTTCAATGAGGGACTTAAACCTAGTTAGCTATTGACTGGTTCAATGAGGAAGCTAGTCTAGGGTGTATGACACCCTATAGTGTGAAAAATGGGAAAACCATGTTCCATAAGTGAGTTGGGTACGCCTTGGTTGGGTAATCCCCTCACAAGTGTTTAGGCTAGGGAAGTCATAGAATATAGACTATCCCATTGTGTTATAGCACATGGTTTCATGTCAGAGGAATAAGGAGGATATAAAAGAGGCATGATCATGCATGTAGTGAGTAAGGGCACATGGTTGTCTGTATTGTGACCCAAATAATGATAATCATGAGTTGAGTCTTAATTACTTTTGATTACTTGTCAATGACTTGTGTGACTAACTCTCTTCATATGAAAAATTGCTATAAGCATTATTTTCCTAATTTGCTATTATGCTTGAAAATGTAGATGTATATTCTTAAATGTTTTACCTAGTTTAAAGAATTATTTATATGCCACTTATGTTATAAACTAATTGACATATACTAGTATGGGTTAGTCGGACATTAGTTACTGAGTGTTGTACTCACCCCACTATCTTCAATATTACAGGGAATAACTTAAGAGGTGTGCATAGAGAAAAAACACTCAGAAGCATAGGACCGTAATCCTATTGTAGTAGGCCTCTTTATTTTAAGTATTTACATGTATATGACAATTTCAATTGTCAATTAGAAATTCTCATTTAATCCTTACTTGCATTATGTGAATTGTAAATTGTAAGTGTATTTTGGGCCTTAAGAAGTGAGTTGATGATTATGTTAATTATGATAGGATCAAAATATTAATGCAAGTAAGAGTAGGGCATATTATGAGATGATTATGAAGTACTTGATGAAAATTATAGTAAACTCTGCCTTGTGTGTTTTTTAGATTAAGGGGTTAAGTAGTAAAAATTTGATCTATGAGTATTTCATATAATATGGTGTATTGCACATTAATCTTAATGATTTACATGTGGTTAAATTGGTGTCAGTGGCTATTAGTATTTTGGTAAATGCTTTGGACACTTGGTTTTGTGAAAATTATTGAAAAAGTGTAAGTTTGAAAAGTGTGTCCAATTTTTAGTTTAGAAAAATTTAAGTCTGAAACTAATTCCATTAGTTAGAGCTTAGAAAGAGCTTTTTGTAAACACCTAGTTCACATCAATTGGACGTTGGATGGAGATTTGGGGTGTGCCGGAAGTTGCCCCTAATGTTGTCAAATTGACAACAAAATTTATTGTCAAAATTCATACAATTGCATCGCGGCACATGATATCACGAGTCATGACACGTATCATAAAGGCAAACACGCTGTGGCGCATGTTCGACGAGCCACAGCACACACCTCAAAATTTTTCAAAAATTTTCTTGTTTCAAATTCTTAAACAAATACACTCACTTATATAATAATCCCATACTTCTACATATTTATGAAGCTCTGATTTATCTAATTGTATGGCTTTAAAAATGATTTTAATTTTGTAAACTTGAGATCCCCACTTTTGCTAACTGTTAAAATTTGGTATTATGTTAATCACTATAATCCCATTTCCTATTGACTTGAGAGTTGGTATAATTATGGGATTAGAAGGAGGAGGATATTACAAATGTAACTAATTTTAACATCTTAGACCATAGATGAAAATTAGTACACCTTGGGTATAAAGGCTTCTTTGTATTAGTGCACAAGTTATTATACACATGCGCTCATTTAAAGGCCTTTTTCCTAACATTATGAATAATGTCTTCTAATCGATCTTCATCCATATCTACTTTATCATTAAGATTATAATCAACTTTCATGTATTGAGACGTACCACTACGATTTTTTAATTATTCACCATGTTAAATCCATACCGTATAATTCTTGCAAATTTCATAGCAAATTAAGTGTTCTCTTATTTTGGCAATACTTAGTCTCCTCTCATTTAAGCAATTTACACAAGGTCAGTAGAATCTCCCAATATTGTCAATAACATTTTTCTTGGAAACTTTCAAAATCTCCTTCATCCCATTATCATACACATCATTTGTTCATCTAGCATTTATTCAATTACAATCCATATGTCACTACTTCAAGGAAAATAAAACTAATGTGCATGTTATTGTCTTCAAACTATTTCAAAAATGTAAATCCCTAATTAATCTAAGATTTTAAATAATTTAAGAAAAATAATAAATTTAAAATTTTTTAGTAAAATTACTCCTAAAAATAAGACCTCTCAAAACTTTTAAAATATTTTATAAGAAAAAATTCATAATTTTACATCAAATAAATAATCAAGTATATGCAACAACCTAAGGCCTTATGAAACAACTAATAGCACTTCTAACAACAATTAATATTAATAAGAACTAAATTTAAAGAAATTTAAGAAAAATAATGAAATAAAAAATATTTTGTCATATTTTCCCCAAAAAGTAAACATAAAAAAATTTACAAGCAAAAAATAATAAATATACACCTAAACAATTCAAACAACAACAATTTTATTACACATACAATGATCTAAGGCATTAACCAACTATTAATAGTACTCCTAATAAGCAACTATACATAAAAAAATAATAAAAGTAATTAAACAATAATTAAAAGAAAACTAAAATTAAGCAATAATTAATATATATAAATTAAAAGTTGAAAAAGAAAAGAAAGGGAGAATCATACCTAGACCACAAAGAGGTAAGAAGAAGGAAGAGCTAAGGGGGAGAGGCTGAGGGAAAGGGGAAGGTAGAGTAAAGGAGGAAGCAAAAAGGGGAGCTGGGGGAGGGGGTTAAGATGACAGGGAATTAAGGGAGGGAGGCCAAGACTGAGGGAGGGAAATGTGGGAAGGGGCCATGATGGAGGGAGGCAAGGGGGAAGGGGTCGAGATAGAGGGAAAGGGAAACAGGAGGGTCTGCTAGAGAAGACGAAGTAGATAGAGGGAGTGGAAGGGTCACACGTCGGAGAAGATGAAGTAGGAGGGGAACGAGGCACAATTTTTTTTATATTTTCAAATACATTCAACAGCGGGTACCCCGTCACCTGCTATTGAAAGTGAGATATTTTATTTTTTTAAATTTTTAACTTTCAATAGTAGATAACGTGGCACTTGCTATTGAAAAACTTTCAATAGCTGGTGACGTGCCACTCGCTGTTAAAAGTTTGATATTTTATTTTTAAATTTTTAAAACTTTTAACATCAGGTTAAATGACAAGCCATGTTAAAAGTATTTTTAAAAGCAATTTAATTTGAATCTAATGTTGAAAGTCTTACAGTGACAATGAATATTACAAAAAATTCCACCACTGTTACTTTTAAGAACAAGTGCCTTTTAATCGATGTAAAAAGTCTCCTATAAAAGATAAATTCTATAATAGTGAGGCTACCCGTGGATGGATTTAGCAATGAGTTGTAAAAAATTTTAATTCATTAGGAAATGACTGAGCTAATTATAGGATAAGTGATAACTACAAGGGACTTTTTATTTTTTAGTTGAAGATATTTTTGATGATTGAAGCATATATCTTTTTCTTTTCAACTTTTTAAGTATGTGTCTAGATTAATGTTTGGTAAAATTGAAGTTTGTGTTAACAATAGTATGTCGACAGATCACATAAGAAAATCATGAATATGGAATATTCATTTAATTGAATATCACTATATTTTGCATTAATGAAACAACCATAGGGTACAAGGATTTATGTAGACATTACAAAAGGTATGAAAGACTAAAATGCCATTGTTAGATATGGTAATTTGAGCCAAGCCCGACGAGTTAGTCAGAACTCGCCCGAAAAAAGTTAGGGCCAGGCTTCAAAAAAATATAATTTTTTATGTTCGGGCCAAGCCTGAACCCAATTGGGCTTGGCCCGAATACCCAAATAAAAATTTTATTTTTACAAAATATATTCAATATGATAACTATTAATTAATTAATTAAGTTTTAGATTATTTTATATAAAATATCATATGTAAGTCCTATACATCATTTAAGTATAAAAAAAGATATTTTATATTTTTTATAAAATAAAATAATTAATTTTAAAGTGAAAAAATTAATTAAAAATGATTTTAAAAATAGAATTTTGAGTATTCAAGTTGCCTGAAACTCGAAGGAATTTGAGCCAAGCTTGGCTATTCAGGCTTCTTAGAGAGTTAGGCTTAGGCTTGGCCTGCTTGAATTCCCAACTCTAGCCATTGTATAGGTACACTACAAGATAACCATATAATAACAAATAGCAGAAATACATGTAAAAAATGTTATATATCTTCAATACTCCCCCTCAAGTTCACACTATGTAAATCAATAGTTTGTAATAACTTGTTGAGGAATTTGTCATAGGATTTCTTTCTAAAAGCTTTAATCAATACGTCAACCTCTTACTCTACTAAACAAATACTGTTGCAAGAAGAACTTTTAATATCAATTATTTTAGATTTTTTACATTAGTTATTAAGGGGATATAATGTAAAGAAATGACTTTTTGTTGTAATTTCTCCCTGACTAAAATAGTACAGCAGAGAGTTGAGAGATTACAAGAAAGGAATGAAGGTGGTGGTGGTATTTATAGGTGATTATGGGAGGGCTTTATGGTTTCTAACTACATATCTCGTTTTGATGACCTTACAATTAGATATGACCTAAAGAATGACCTTATGACAACACTCACTAGTTTATAAATGGTCTTAGATTTGACATTTAAAGGGAACTCAAGATCAACTTTTCTGAAACCCTTAAGGAAGTTTATCATAAAGCTCACGAGATAGAATATTTATCTTGGCACCCCTCTATTAGGCATCCTACCATGCAAGACATAGAGTTTTGACAAACTCACAACCTTCCTCCTACTAACTAAACTATAGGTTTTCCCCTTAAGTCAAGCTCTCACCTTCCTTCTAGCCAAACCTCTAGTTTTAGGAGTAGTACAAGGAAGCCTAATGAATCTATCAGTTCTAGTTCCTGTCCTAATGGCTCAGTTATTGAATGTTTCAAGTGTCATTCTAAGGGTTATGTTGCATCAAAATGCCTACAACGTGCATTACTTTTGATGTGGACATGATTGCTGAGGATATTCCTTATATAGTAGATGATCCCGCTGAGTGGTCCTTTGATATGGATGAAAAGATTATTATAGATCAAGTCACCTTAAGGTAATAAGATGTCTCCTGTCTATCCCTGCACTTAAAGACTCTTGGAAGAGAATAATATCTTTTACACCTTTGTGAAATGCGAAGATAAGTCATGTAAACTAGTCATTAATAAGGGGAGTGAGAGGAATGTGATTTTTGCCCAAGGAGTAGCTCGACTTGGCCTAAAGACTAAACCCTACCTAAAACCTTTTCATGTAGCTTGGGTTAATAACACTTCCTTGTTTGTTACTTAACAATGTTATGTGCCTTTTCACTTAGGAGATTATAAAGAAAAGATCCTTTATGATGTCATCCTTATAGATGTCTCCCACATCTTATTAGGACACCCTTAGCTTTATGATCTTGATGTTGCTAGTCATAGTCAAGCAAACATTATGTGTTTAAGTATAAAGGCAAAACTATCCTACTACATCCTGCCAAACTTGAATAAAAGGATAAGAGTCTTAAGAATCTAAAGGATTCACAATCAAAGTCTCTAAGGCTTACACTTCCTGAAAAAGCAATAATTTGCTCAAGAGTTCAAAGAGGCTAATGTTATCCTTATTGTAGTCTTTAAGTTTTCTAGTAGGATTACTACCTTAATGAATACTGAGCTACCAAAGAAAATAGCCTATCTCTTAAAAGAATTTAGTGTCATCACCTTAAATGAGCTTCCTCTGATTTACCACCAGTGAGAGAAATCTAACATGTCATTAACTTAGTTCTAAGGTCACAACTTTCTAACTTGCCACACGATAGGATGAACCCTAAAGATAGGGAAAGACTTAATAAGAAAGTAAACGATTTACTGGAGAAGAGCTTTATCTAACATAGTCTTAGTCCATGTGCTATGGTTGCCCTATTGACACCTAAGAAAGATGGAAGTTAGAGAATATGTGTGGATAGTAGAACCATTAATAAGATCACTATTAAGTATAGGTTTCTCATTCCTAGATTTAAGGATTTACTTCATCTAATTTGAAGTTCTAGTTGGTTTTCCAAAATTGATCTTCATAGTGGATACCACCAGGTCATGATTAGGCTAAGAGATGAATGGAATACTGTATTTAAGACACAAGATAGGTTGTATGAATTACTAGTCATGACTTTTAGTTTAACAAATACCCTTAGCTAGACATTTATAAGAGTTATGATCCATATCTTTTGACCTTACTCGAGCCAATTTTTAGTTGTCTACTTTGATGACATTATGATCTTTAACAAGTCCAAGGAAGAGCACTTATCTCATCTTCATAAAGTATTCCTTAGCCTTAGAAAAGAAAAGTTTTGTCAATTTTCCTAAGTATTCTTTTTAACAAAAGCAAGTTATTTTTTTAAGGTTCATTGTTTTCAAAAAAGGATGACCTATTGATCCTAAAAAAGTCAAGGCCATTTGTGTGACTTGAACCTACATCTCTTCAAGAAATGCATAGTTTTTATGGCTTAGCATTTTTCTATAGGCACTTTATCGGGGATTTTAATACTATCATGAGCCCTATCATTAATTGCCTGAAGAAAGATAAATTCCATTGGACCGCTACCGGATCACGAGCCTTTCTGAACGTTAAAGATAAATTATATGAAGCCTTTTATTCTAGCCCTCCCTAATTTCTCCAAGCACTTTGAAGTAGCTTGTGATGCTTCTGGAGTAGGAACTGGAGGTGTCCTCAATCAAGATAGTCACCTTGTAACTTGCTTTATTGAACAGCTTAATAAGGTTAAGCGAAAGTATTCCATGTATGATGTAATTCCCTTTTTAACATTACCATTTAACCTTCCACGCAATCTAATAAATAGATTTAAAAGTCTTTTTAAATCTAACAATACACAGTAGAAGTACATAAATCAGGTGTATGGAAACCTCAAGGAGAATTGATTTCAAACAACATAATTTGGGCATAACACGAGCAATGCATCGTGGTATATGGCATAGAGGTACTGGCATTCGTTCTGTGCCGTATGTCATGGCATGTGAACACATGCGCCATGATGCACAAATCAGATTTTGTTGTCAAAACAGCAATTTTTAATGCAAACTTTAGACGTGCATCATTTTTGCATATGATGTCTGATTGAAATTATTTAAGCACCCACACGAAGCTTGTTTCAAGATCTAACCAATGATACTAGATTTGTTTAAATCTAATATCTCATTTAAAAGTTAGACACCCAAGTGTATTTTGATCAATTTAAGTTAAAATTTTTCACTTGAGCATCACATTTTGAAACCATAAGTTATTGGCCACTTTTAGAACCTTGATCACATCCAATGAGATAATTTGCACCTGACTAAACATTTATGAGCACAATACCACACTTATGGCCAACTAACTGCCCATCACACTCTCTTAGGTAAAAATCTCACGTTTCTATTTTCATTCACATTAATGGCCAAATTTCTACATTCATCACACATCTAGAACACACACACACTCACACACATACTCAATCCCTAGCCTAGATAACCACAACCACTTCAACACACTTATATACATCACAACAAGCTAGGATCCACGGGTCACACATGCACACAAGTATTTGTGAAAAATATGCACATGTACCAATTCCTATAGCAACTTATGAGTATACAAACATACTATATATCTTAAATTCATTATATCAATTCTTACAAAAATTATACAAAAAATTTCATAATTATTTTCATGACTAATATGGACCATTTTTAATTTGAAGAGTTTAATTTAATATTAAAATTTTTATATTTTTTATATATTGACTATCAAAACATATTTTGTTTAGTCCAGATTTAAAATTTTTAATTTATAATTTTTTTTAAAAAATATTTTTAAAAATTTCTAGTTAAAATATTATATATTCTATTTTTTAATATTATATTTATCAAAATAAAAAATAAAAAATTTTAATCTAGACCTTATAGATAAAAATTTAATATTGAATTTGGACTATCCAAAATATATATAGATATTTAATTTATAAAAATTATAATATTAAATTATACCATCTAAATTAGATAAATACTATTCAGATTAATAATAAATATATTTATCAAAAAATTATAAATTTTTATTTTAATTAAATTAAAATTAAAATTAAAAAAACTGGGCCATTCATATGCTCATATTTTTTCTACTTGATAAGCACCTCAGTGCTCAGCAATCGACACCAAAGACGGCCCCCTTGTCTTGACACACTTTGATGACGTACACTACCGCCAATTGGTGACATCAGCGTCGCCGATCGAGGTTCGTTGTCTTTGGACTTTTTCTGCGATAGTGACACGTGTAAAAAAGGATAGCGCAGCGTTTCTTCTTCTTGACAAGCATGCAAATGTTTGGGATTCAAATGAAATTCTACGCATCTTTTGATTTCATGAGAAGAAGGAGATGAGTCACGGATACGGAATCGATATCGGTGCTCGTTATGCTCAGCGGGCAAACTGCATCATTTCATGAGTTTTTCCCCTTCTTTTTTCTTCTAAAATCACAAAATTACTATGTTAATAAATAAATATTATAAAAATATTTTTATTATATGAAATAAATAAAATTAATTTGTTGCAATTTGACATCAACAATTCAAATATAGAATTTAATCTGAATAGTTTAAAACTATATTGAAAAGTTAGAAAAATTATTTGAGTAGTTTAGAACAGGAATTAAATTTACTAGAATGAGCTAGCTGCTCTGCAAACAAGGTTTAAATTTTTATTAAAAGAATTTTTTACATTTAATATTTGATAGTATTTCAAATAAAATTGCGTCTAATAAATGAATACTTGTGTACCATCAATAAAATGTTCAAAAATATTTTAAAAAATATTTTTAATTATAATTTTAATTTTTTTTAATATAGTTATAAACTGTTCAAGTCAAATTCCATGTTTGAGCTGTTCAGCTCAAATTTGAAAAATTTAAATTTATTTATTTAATATAATAATAATTTTATAATATTTATTTTTTATTATTATAATAACTGTGGTTTTAGAAAGGAAAAAAGCTAAGGAGAAACACGTGAAACGACCAAGCATTATCGCGGAGCACAATGATGGGCACCAAAACTAAATCCCGTGAATACCAAGTACAATAGAAAGTCGAAATTTCTGGCCGTTGTTTGGCCAAGGAAATCTTTTTGCCGCAGTATTTGAAATATTATTATCATAATTTATATTCTACCTGTCTGACATCTTTTAAGAAATTGTTTGTCCTCCATACAAGACACATATAAGGTTATTTATTATCATTTCTTAATTTTATCTCTATTATAAATTTACTTTTACACTCATCGTATGTTGTGTATTTCTTTTTTTTTTACTTTTAATTGGGTAGAATTAGAAAATTTTTACTTTAAAATATATTTAATTAGTTAACTGTCATTATCTATTTCTAGTAAATTTGTTGGGGGCGCTTTATGATAGTAATCGGTATTACATTATGCAAGGATATTATTATCAGGTAATTTGAGAAAAACAATACATATGAGAGAGAAGAGATAATTATTGAGATATTATATCATAATTATAAATCACTTTTAAGATATTTCACCAAAATTAAGAAAAATATTAAATTTAGTAACTCTATCTTAAAATTTAATAAGTGTTAAAAAATAAAAAATAAACATAAAAAATAGTAAAATGTCTTATAAACAATGAATAATAACAAAATTAATCTTATTTATCTGCCCAAAACATAAAATAAACTAAGTAAAATTAATAACAATCCAATAAAACTCATTAATAACAAAGTCAACATACTGAACATTCACAGCTACTAACTAAACGAAGATGAAAATCAAACCAATGTCTTCTAATATGTACAACTATTTTACTTTTGTAAGGGGGAAAAACTATTTTAGTTTTAAGGGTTAAAGAATAAAAATATCCTGAAACTTTTTTTTAAAAAACGTCCAGCATCCTAAACCTTTATCATAACATTCTTGCTATGAAAGTTTAAAAAAGCAAGCATTTTTGTCCCATTGTTAAATATTAGAGATGTTGACCATTAAATCAAAGTTTGATCAAGGTTATTTTTATATTTTTTCCTCCTTCCTTCTGTGTTTAGTATTCAATTTCAATCTTCAGTGAATTTTTTAACTCTTCTTCCTCTAATAAATGAAAGCAGAGACTGAAAAATGCATAGATAAAGGAGGGTGAAATGGTAAAATATCCTGATTAAATTTTACTTTAACGATCAACGTTACCGATATTTAGTGTTGGGGCAAAATCTTTTTAAAACTTCTAATATAAAAATGCTCCCAAAAAAATTTTAAAATGTCAAGCATTGGAAAAAAAAAATTCACAACATTTTTACCTTTAACCCTTGTTTTAACATCTGAACAAGTAGCACGTGCTACAAGTTAAGTAACTGGAGATCCATCGCAGGCAGAGCTCCGTCTTCCTCCACCGGCATCCGTCGTTCTTCGCCGGCTTCCTTCATCCTCGGTGAGCTCTCCTTGTCGGTTCCTTTCTAGTTCCTTCATCTGTTTCCTAGTTCTCCTCCTTCCGGCTGATATACCTCCATCTCCATCCCAGTCCTCCACCGTAGCTGAATCTCTCCCAATCCACCACCGTCTTCTTCAGGTGAGTTCTGCGTTGATGCCCTGCTGTAATTGATCATTTGCTGCCGCACATGTGACAATATTGATGCTATCCTGTAATTCAGAGTTGATGATGTTATCTTATTGTTTTTCACAAGCCCACAAGCAGTTAGTTGGCTAGTTGCCTCGTGCTATTGCCGGGCTGAGTTACACGCCGTTGATAGTTTCTTATTTATATTCCATTAATGGCTACATATAGTGATATACATATATCTGATTTTTTGTCTAGTTGCAAACCCATTGTCATTTATGCATTGGGCCCTCATTTTTTTCCTGCGTTTTAAGGGACTTTGGATGCAAAGTGATTAGGAATTGCCAATCGAGATTGTTCTGTTTTAGAACATGGCCTTTATTTTTTGTCTTGTTAATCTTCCAGTGATTAGATATAGCGTTGCTGACTGGTACATGCGGTACTCAGCATGGAATTTGATATGAAAACGATGTATGCAATTACAGAGGTTTACCGGCTTGTATTGTTTGGTTTATTTACTATTATGTGTGTTTGATGGACAAAAGTTGGTTTTGTTTGAATGCTGGTAAAATAATTATTCAAGGAAATATTAGATTCTATGCTTGTAAAACAAACATGTGTATGTCTGGCTTTTTTATCGCCCTTCAAATTGTAATTGTAAGTAGGTGTCTCTTCTCTTCCTCTTTATTAAAATTTTGTTTGGTCTTAAGTGAGCTACTAATACTTGGTAGATGCATCTAGCCTTATGATGATTGTTTGTGTTATATGGACATTTACTTTAGTCATTGTGATGTTTCTTCAAAGTTTGGATCCGCGGCAGTATTATTAGTTAATCATTAGATCTCTAGCAAATGATCATAATCAATAGCTGCAAAGATCACTGTTTCTCAAACGACCATATTGTTGTTGCATGATTGGTTTCTTTACAATTCTTTTCCCCTCTAAAAATCATTTTATGTCCTGGTTAACATATAGGATGAAAGAAAGCTAAAGATACAAAGACGAAAGCAATCTAACGGGGAATCAGCTCGCAGATCTAGGTTGCGCAAGCAGGTGATGTAACCTGTTTCTGCTTGTAGTTGGCCGACCATGCTTGCCACATTTCTAATTCTAGTGTCTCTGTGCTATTTCAGGCTGAATGTGATGAACTAGCCCAGCGAGCTGAGGCTTTAAAGGAAGAGAATGCTTCTCTCCGCCCTGAAGTGAATCGGATAAGGAGTGAGTACGAGCAGCTGCCCTCAAGGTGATAAAATCTTGATGAGGTTTTATATTTGTTTCTGGTCTCTTTCGGAAATTCACGAGCACTCTACCTGCTAGGGGAGTCCCAAACAGCGGCTAAGGACCGTACTGATATGCTCTGTGTATCAGGTCCCTGATTAAGCAAACAAAATAAGAAATAACCGCTACTTGGATTCCTTTATGATCTGGAAGGATTTGTCAAATCTTGAGCCTGCTATCTGACATAATTTTCACATAATATACAGGAAATTAATAGGATTTATATATTTATTTATGATTCAGTTGCCTTGTTAATAAATAAGGGAGGACTAGAAAAAAGCACGTAGTTAATTTTAAATAATTTTAGAGATTTTTTTCAGGTAGGAGTTAGTGAAACTTATGGGAGAATTTTAATAAAGGCACCTTGGTCATACTTAGTTAAAATCAAAATTTTTAAAATTTTGAAATTTTACTACATTTTAAAGGTATTAATTTAATATTAAATTTTTTATAAAAATGATAAAATTGCCTTTCATTAAATCAATATCAAAACTGTATTGCTCCACTTGTTCGTTTACTTATAAAATGTTATTATTTACCCTATTTTACTTATTCATTTTTCTAGACTGAAATCAAATGAAAATCTAGTAATGAATAAGTGAAATAAGTCAATTAATAACAACTCATAAATAAATAAACAACATATAGTTTATGAATCAACAAGTTATCTTGAAATAATTTAAACACAAAAAATGATAAAAGTTAAGTAGGACAATTAACAATATTTTGTAAGTAAATTAATAAGTAAAATAGGATAATGAATAAATGAAATAGAAAAATTCTAATATTAATTTAAACTAGAGGTAATTTTGTCATTTTTTTAAAATTAATATCAAATTAGTACCTTTGCGTTACACTTTAATTTTAAAAATTTAAAACTTTTAAATTAAAACAAGTGTGGTCAAGAGACTTTTATTGAAATTCTCCCTAAACCTATTCTATCTTATAATTTTGGAAGTAGCAAGTATAAAAGTAACAATGCTAAACTTTATCACACTAAAACCCACGTGGTCAATTCAAGTCGGCGGAAGCAATCCTTTATTTAACTAATTAACAGAGCGACTCTTGTCTTGCTGTTAAGTGAAGTCACATCTGCAATTGCATTGTATCTTCTCATTTTTGTGACAGAGAATCTCATCGATCATGTATATATGCGCGCGCGCGTACCTTTCTGCAGTAATTTATTTATGACAAATATATATAGCTGAATATATAAAAGCACAAACCAGCAACTAGTTCTCCCAGAAATCTTTAATGTGTAGTATGCAAATTTAAGAGGTTGGCTTCATTGTGTTGCCAATATCAATCACAAAACGATATTTAACATCAGCTCTGACAAGACGCTCGCATGCAGTGTTCACATAATCCATGGGAATCACTTCTATGTCAGGTCTTATGTTATGCTTCGCAGCAAAGTCTACCATCTCTTGCATCTCCTTCATCCCTCCAATTGTACTTCCAGCTACTGTCTTTCTCCCTGCCAAATGCCAATGCACATATAAATATTGTTGCAGCCCTTGTAAGAGCTTCATGTCATTTCCGTTTTACCGTTAAATTATTTTTCATTTATACTCACCCAAAAGTAAAGGAAATACTGGCAGTTCCAGAGACTTCTCAGGCGCACCAAGCAACACAAGTTTGCCATTGGGCTTCAATAGATCAATCAAAGGCGAGAGAGAATGCACCGCTGAAACTGTGTCTATTATGCCATCAAAGGAGCCCATCTCAGCCTATACACAGCAGATATACAATAAAACATGATATTATTATTTGAAGAATATCATAAGGTGTGCATGTGTGTGTTTATATAACGTATAGATATATATATATATATATAAAAGAGCAACAATACTACTTGTGATAATAATTAATCACCTGCATCTGATCTTGATCGCGGCTGACAACAAAGGAATCAGCTCCTAGATGTTCAACGGCTTCCTTCTTCTTGTTAGGAGAAGTACTGATGACACTGACCTTTGCTCCAAAAGCTTTGGCGAACTTGACTGCCATATGGCCGAGCCCACCGAGACCGACCACACCCACATGAAGGCCTGGCTTGTTAAGACCAAAATATCTGAGAGGGCTGTACACTGTGATGCCGGCGCAAAGCAGAGGAGCTGCAGCATCCAGAGGTAACGCTTCTGGAATGCGAACCACAAAGTGCTCGTCGGCGACCATGAAGTCGGAGAAGCCTCCATATGTGATGGTGCCATCACTGTACTTGGAACCGGACGTGGGGATAGTTTTTGAGCAGAGGTTCTCAAGGTCGTCGGAACAACTTTGACAGGATCGGCAAGACCCCACCAAGTATCCCACGCCAACCTTGTCTCCCACTTTGAATTCTCGCACCTTGCTTCCCACTTCCGTCACCACCCCCAACAATCTCGTGCCTGTGTATAAACATAAACTCATTAGAATGATAAGAAATGAGTTTCATCATGTTCACGCAGTTTTTAGAGTGTATATATGAATGTATACGTACCCAGGTACGAGTGGGTAGACGGAGAAGCCCCATTCGTTCTTGAGCATGTGGATATCGGAGTGGCATATTCCACAGTAGAGCACTTTGAACGCCACATCTTTTCCTCCGGTTTCCCTGAACAAATGAGAAATATAGTCCATGTTGATAATGAAAATGAAGACGGAAAGCGTTATGAAAATATGAACGCATACATTCAATGAAGAAATTGATTGGATTACTGTGTGCGTTTGTGTGTGTACCTTCGAGAGAAGTTGAAGGGGGAGAGAAGCCCGGAAGAATCCCTAGCAGCCAATCCGAAGGCCTTCACTGGATGCTTCAACCTAGGTTGTGCGGCCATTTATGAGTGTAAGGGAAATGAATGAAGGTGGAGAGAACACGAAAATTGACACTGTTGAGGGAGAGAGAGTACGAGAAATGAATGGAGTTGGTGCCGTGGGCGGTGGTGGTGACATTTATGAGTGACAGTGGTGGGGAGGGCTGTCCTGACGTCATCGGTGACGAACATAACACTCGCAGTCAATGTCCTCGAACCTTTCTATGACACCTGTCAAAAACCGTCAGATCATAAGATCATGACCCGAGCTCTTACCGAAAGATTAAAAAAGGGGAAAACTTACCTTCATGCTTATTTTTAATTAAATTAAAAATATAATTAAATTTTAATTGAGTATAATTAATTATTAAAAAAATTATTTATAATAATATATTTTAATTATAATTGATTATATTATAAGGTGATGATATTTTTTTAAATTAATTTTAATACAATTAAAAATGTCTGAATGATTTTAAGTAAAATTAATTTTAGAAGTATGAATTATAATAAAAAAACATGAGTTTTAAGGTAAATAAAATTACATATGATATTATTAAATTTATTTAATAAAAATATAATAATAATACATTTAATATTTTAAAAGTTATTTAACCACACACATATATATATTGATAAACAATATAAATTTAAATTAATTTTTATTATAAATTTATAATATTAATATTTAATAATATTTTTATGGATGTTACAATTTTTAAAATTTTTTCATGTTTAATGTTTTGTTCTCTTTATAATAAATAATAAATATTTTTATCTCATTTTTCAGATTTCTTTTTCTCCAGCTGCGTGCAAAAGCAGTCACTTCGATGTTTGTTGATTGTCCTGTGTTCACACGTGCACACAATGCCAGGGGGATACTTGGTAAGGGAAAAATGTTGACAGGTAATGAAGGCTCCAAGTATAATTGAAACTGGAATTGAGAAGCCTTAAACGTGATTTGGGAGAACATAATCAATTATGCAAAAATGAAAGTGTGTGGATATTTTTAGTCAAAACATGGTACCGTATGAATGATTGGTTCTCATCACATAGTCACAAAAATATATGTATATTTTAAAAATTATTTATTATATAATACACTTTTGTTATTAATTTAATCAATACAATAAAATAGATTTATTATGATTTGATTGAATATAAATATATTAAATATATAAAATTAACTACATAAATCATATTCTTAAAAAAATCATTTCCGTAATTGAGTTTAGTTAGAAGTTAGCTGCGATTGAACTATCAGAAACTTGTATTTATTTTTTTTGGGCCAAAACTATGGGAAACTCTTAAAACAAATGAGATAAAATTTAAAAATTAAATCCTCATAGAAGCTAACTTTATTTTTTGATCTTCACATGTGCATATAATATAATTTAAGATTTTTTTTTAAAAGATGTTGATAATTATAAGTACAAATTTTTTACCTTTTTCATACCAAATTTAATTAAAATTTATCCATATTTAACATGCTATAAAATTATAATTTATATTGTTGATGGTGAATTTATTTGTTACACATGTATACATTATGAGTATAATATTATTTTTTTAATTTAAATTTTATTTAATTATGTACGTCACTATGCATACATAACCCACAAGGCCTCTCTCAAGAGTCAATAAGGAACATGCATAAATCATTAAGACAGGCGATACATGTGGCTGAATGTTGATATACCATGGTGAACACAAAATTAGCTACTAGCACAACCAGAAATCTTGAATCGCATGCGAATCTACACATTTTTTTTTGGTGTGGCTCCATGGTGTTGCCAATATAATATAATATATATATATATATATATATTGTCACATGTTTATCATGATACTCTTCAGTTTATGAAATCATTTTTCTTTTATGTACCCACCCAATAGTAAGGAAAATACTGGCAGTTCCAGATAGGGGTGTTTAGTCTAAATCCGTTCCGATTGGTCTAGTATCATTTCGATCATATCGAGACGGGTCTTGTCCCGGTCCAAAAATAATCGGGACGAGACTTTACGAGATGGGACAGGAAAGGGGTTCGGAACGGGACGGGACACGGGATTACCATCGGGACGTCCCGTCCCGTCCCGAATATTATATATATTATTTTTTATTTTAAATATATTAATTATATTAATATAATTTATACTTATATTAATTATATCAATTATAATTTAATACTTGTAATTCTTAGTTAAAGCTAAAGTTTTTTTATATTGATAATTTTAATGGCATGAAGTAAACATGACGATATCTTCCTTTATAATATATTAATTATATTAATATAATTTATTTGTATATCTATCTATTTAATAACTTTTATTTATAACGTATTTCTTGCTTTATTTTTCGAAGAGTAATTAGCTTAACACATCTTCACTAAAGTAGAAGAACAATGATTTGATGTTGTATTTGACTTGCCTGTTGTTACTAATCTTATAGCATAAAGATTACCTGTATTTGTTAGTATAATGTGTAGTTGTGATTAATATAATTTAATAATTAATTTTAAATTATTGTCATTTATGTACTTGTGTTGTTTTGATTTTAAATTTAATAAATTATATGATTTAAAATTTTAATAAACGTTATTATCCAGATCTTTTTTCGATATTATTCCATTTATCAAGACGGCGGGACGGGACATGGGACCAAAATTCAGTCCCGATCTTTTTTCCGGGACGAGACACGGGATGTAGGTGTCCCGGTCCCGTCCCATCCCGTGAACACCCCTAGTTCCAGAGGCTTCTCAGGCGCACCAACCAACACAAGCTTGCCATTTGGCTTCAATAGACCAATCAAAGGCGACAGAGGATGCACAGCTGAAACTGTGTCAATTATGACATCAAACGTGCCCATCACAGCCCACACAGATGTACAACCAAAACATGATACTGTTATCAGAAGAACAAGGTCCATATGTAAGCATTAACATATATATATATATATGAGGGCAATATTGGACTGGCGATGATGATAATCAAAAACACTTCCATGTACCAAACAGTGCATAAGTTCATTCTACGGGATATCATACGAATAGGGGGAATGACAATAAAGTTCCAACATTAATAATTAATAACGTTTGGATTCTGATAAAAATTTAAAAAAAAATAAATTATAAATATTAATTTAAATAGTTACAAACATGAATCGTAATTGCAAACTGAAAATTATATTTGGAATTTAATTTTTTCATTTGTAATTAAAATTCTTAAATTTAAAATTATCTAAATCAATATTTACTTAACCTCTGGACCCCCAAAGGGAAATTATTCCATAAAAAACAAATAAAAAATAAGAAACTGAGCTCTCCACATCCAAAATTGTCCCGCCCCAACAGCGCGTTTTTTGATACCAATCACGAGTACACACACGAACACACAACCTTGGGACCGCATCTACATGTGTTTCACGGCAAGCCGCTGGCAAACAAAGTACTAATGGCGTGTTTGATGTGAGTATATTAGCCGTTCGCATTCAGTGTTTGTCAATGCAATGAGCACCGAGTACTCATCAGGATCAAAAATAATCCTCACCTTTCATTTTACTTTAAAATAATTTTTACTGCTTATTTAAATTAATTTTTAAATATTTTTAATATTATATTTATTAAAATAAAAATAAAAAAATTTAATATTAAATTTAAGTTATTTAGAGTATATTTAAATAGTTAATTTGTAAAATTTATAAATTTTTTAATATTAAATTAGATTATTTAGATTATATCTAAACTGTCTAGAGCTTATCTAGATTGTCAAATTGTATACTTTTTTAATATTAATTTGTACTAGCCAAATTAATATTGGACAAATTTATTAAAATTTTAAAATAAAATTGTAAAATTATAAATTTGGAGAAGCAGAATTACAAGTTTTTAATTAATTTTCCTTACTCTTCTATTTTACATATTCTTTTTATTAAAATTTTATAACCTCACTTATATTCTTTTTAAATTGATGAACTTATCAAAATTTCAACTCCCTTCTCCTCCCCTCAAACCAAACACATATGGGAAAAAAGTTTTATCTTAATCTAGCATATACATTCTCTATTCCAATTTATAAGAAATTTCTTGAGAAAATTACACATGCTAATAAAATTTATTGAATACATGTTATAATCTTTTTTTTTAAATAAAAATTTTTAAAAGGAAAAATATATCTACAAGTCTTTATAGTTTCATTCAATGTTTAATTAAGTATTTTCTATTTATTTTATTTTAATCAAGCCCATATAGTTTCATCTTTTATGCTCCTTCCGATCCTATTTATAAGGCATACTTTAGAAGTAATTTTTGATCTAAAATATAGGATGTATTATAATAATTAAATTATTTTTTAATTTTATCCTTTCTTGATTAGCGTAAAAATATTTAATGTAATTGTATTATTATTTAAAGTCATAAGCAAAAATAAAAGTATCTCTCACTTTTTTATAATATAAAAAATAATTTTTTTAATAAATGTAAAATGATTGAAAGTATTCTACAATAAGAACGGGAGGGAGTATATGTTAATTCCTAAAGTTTAAAATTAATAATTAATTATTAAATTTTGAAATACAAAAATATTATTGAATTTTATCAAAATTCTTATTTAATACTTTTTGTCAAAATTGAAAAAATAAAAATTAATTTAAGACGCTGTTTACATTTTACTAATTTTTTAATAAAATTTCTATATGTATAAAAAAATATTTAGAAGACAAGCTAATTATCTAAATTTTGAATTATAAAATTATCTAATTAATTTTAAAGTCATGTAATCATTTCATAAAAATATAAAAGTTCTTGATTTTATTTTTTAAAGGAAAAATTTAAGGATTTTAACCTTGAGGGATTAAAAAGTTGAAGTGATCAAACTATAAGGGCTTAATGAAAACAAAATAAATTGAAGAGATCTAATTCAAAATTGAGTAAAATTATAAGGACATGAAGATATGTTTTTTCTTTTTAAAAATATCTTTCATTTAATATAATTTTATTTGTGAAACATCAAATAGATACAGAAAGATATAAGAAGGGAATTGTAATATTGAAACAAGTATAATTATAAAATTTTTTTATTAAATTATTTTATATTTAGATATATAAATCACTTCTAAAAGATATCTTATAAACAAAAGAAAGGGAGAGTATAATTTTTTTTTGGGCCTCTAATTTAAAAGTATCATTCAGTTGAAAAATAAGACACTTTAATTTGGAAACTACAATTAAACAAGTGTGGTATAAAATGATCAACAAAATCCTAAACCCTATTGGGATGAGGGTTGTAGAAAAGTCACATTATAATATGAGGTGAGATTATAATGAACACCCTCTAAAGAATACCTTAAACGATATACTGTGAAGGATAACTCTAATAAGCATGTTAGTTTTAGTGTTAAAGTACAAGTCTATCCTCAAATTTCTTATGTTGATGTACTTGACATCTTAAAACTTTTTGACACAATTTTACCCCAACGTTTTTCTTTTTTGAATGGGAAAAAGATAGCAGTATTAAGCTAGTAGTGTTACAATTGTAAAATCAAAAGAACACCAAATCTTTTATCAACTCTGTCAAAGTTCCCTAAATTAAAATTTAAAAAAAAAGATTATTATATAAAAAATTAACCTAAATAAATTCTTAATATGTGAAACATAAAAACAACTTGTATAATTTATTAATCTAATAAAGGATAATTATGTAAATTTATGTATAATTGGGCTTAAGAATAGTTAGAGACATCTATTAGCTCTAACTTTAGCCTTTAGATTGGGTTCAAAAGTAAATTGGGTCACCTGAACTCAAATTGTAGAGAGAAATTAAATTTTTAGTTTACAGTGTGTTATGCTATAATACAAAAATTTACGCTGTAGCATAATTTCTTAAACCAATTTTTTCAAAAAGCATGAATCAGTTCAAAAATAGAGAGTTAGCTAGAAAACAAAGAGAATGCAACCAAGATAGTATTTTCTCTACTAGGGCATCAACTTTTGGATATTTTGGAGGTGGTTGAAGCTTGATTTCACCTAGATATGTCTTCTTTATCTCTTCTTCTCTATACATATTTTGAAAGTAAGATTTAAAGTTGAAAGATAATAATTTTTAGATTTAAGACTATAGGTCCAAACACATTGGTCTAAATGGGACGAATTGGAGTTGTTAAAGTATTCTACACATAATTTAGAAGTTTTTACAAAGTTATAAACTTGGGTTATCTATTTTGAATGAACCCTAGACATTCAAAATGTGATTTTAGATTGTTGGATATTATATTAGTAATTGTTTAAGTTAATGGAAGCTAAATGGAGTTAATGTGAGTTAATAAACCTAATGGCTATGTTTAAGTACAAGAGATTGGAATTTTAGGTAATTAAAGTATTAATTTATGAAAGTTGGAAGAGTGTTTATGGTGATATTAATGATAATTGGTATGATTAATTATCGATTAATCATTTTGTGCCCTATTCAAGTTCTGGTATAGCTTATGAAATTTTTTTATTAATGGGTAAACCTTTGATCTTTCAAAGATTTGAGGTAATCGAGAAAAACCTAGTTTGTATAGTTAGATATTAATTATTTATTGATTGAAATTATTGTTTTGAAAACATGATTGATATTTGAAATTTTTGATGTAAATTTGGCATGTTTGAAAATTGTGTTGAATGGTTGTAAACAATATACATGTTTTACATGTGTGAATGATAATGATAGTTGAGAGCATGCTATGTGTTTAATGGCACGTGGAGAATAAAAGGAAAGAATCTTATATACATGATATAATTGAAAAATGTATCAAATGCATACAACTTGTTATATGTGCATAGCATGATCATTGGCGGGAGTTTGCCTGATGATAAAAATAGATTGATAAACCCACGTGGTATTGGCGGCTTACTGTTAGAATCGAAAACTTGCCTTGGCATCGACTTTTGAAATCGGGAGGTAGCTTTTATCACATAATTGATTTAGGACTATCTTACTTGTCCTATGAGAAACTCGAATCTAACTAGTTTTCACTGGTTTATGAAGACGCTAAATTAGAGATATGACACCTCATGGTTGCTAGTATAAGGGAAAACCGTAGTATATAAGTGAGTTAACCCTGACCCCGTAACTTCTTACAAGTAAAATGTTATGTTAGTCTTTGATAGGCGTATCCACTTAATACTTACCGATTTCATGTCGAAGGTAATAAGTATAAGGTTGGCACTTGATCATACATTTTGATTCGGCCACATGGTTGTTATTATTATGGTCTGACATATATTAAGGACACATGATTGTTAGTTTAGTGACCTCATATTGTGCACAATTGATATAAATATGATCATATGCATTTTATGCCCGGTCACATAGTTGTTGTTGTTGTGACCATGGTTGTACTTGTCGTATGTGCAAGTATATATGTTTATTGCCAATTACATATATTTTTAATTAATATACAATTGTATATATCAGATGGATTTTGGTTACAAAGTAGTTGTACTCACCTCTCAATCTTTAATATTTTTAAAGCTTAGCTCATCAAATCTAGATTGGGAAAAGCATACTAAGGCTTAGAATTTCAGTGTAAATCCTATTTGTATGCCTCTTTGCTTTGTTTGTGTATTTATGTTGTTGAATTGCCAACTAAGACTCATTTATCAATTTTTGTGCTACTTGCATTATCAAGGTGTAAATCTTGTGTATTTTGTGCCTTGAGATTAGCGAGTTGCGGCTGTAAATCTTGTTTAGGGTCAATTTACTTGTACAAGTACTGTAAAGTATATTTTGAGGTATTTTGGGATGACATTAATGATTTGAGTTAATTTTCTTCTCTCTTGTATTTTCTTGAAATTTTGAGGTTGAATGGTGAAATCACATTATATGTATATTTGGTTAAGTATGGAGTGTTACAAGAGTCCTATATAGTCTATTGAGTGTGGTCTATAAGTAGTTGTGAGCTTATGGTACTTGATTAGAATTTTGAACACCCTAGCTATGTTTTGAAAGCATAAATGAGTAAGTTTATATTTTAGTATTCAACTTTTGATTAATAAATGATTTGAATGTGAAATTAGTGCCATTAGCTAGAGCTCAAAAAAAAGCTTTCTGTAGACACTTAAATTACCTCAATCGAACCTTGGATGAAGATTTGAGATGCATTGGAAGTTTGATTAGAAAATCTATCATGACAGCTTTTTTTTTACTATCATGGGTTTCTACATTTTTTGCCACATGCTGCAACTTATTATACTAGAATCATTGCTTTTGTTTTTTTGACTCCAATTTGATATTATCTTACCTTGTATGATGTCCATGCTTTCGTATACAAGTTTTTCTCTAATTTTTGTTTATGAAAATATTTTTTTTAGCATATTAAGTTTTAAAATTTTAGATCCCATTTATGTAAATTTTACAAACTTGGTAATTCAATCGGGTTAATCCTATGATTACCTTAATTTTAGAGTTAATGGAGGATTAGTAAGGATGATTTTAAAATATGTATTTTCACAAACTATTTAAAACAAAGGGATCCCAAGTCTTTAAGATAATTTAAAAACTCACATAATTTAATTAAACCTGTACAGAAGCATGAGATTGATTAAACATTAATAAACACATTTCAAGATGGGAAAAAAAATTTCTCCCTTATTTTTTCTCTATGCCCTACCCCACATAGTATATATATTCACTAACATAACACTTAGGTACTCAAACCCTTCCATAACTAGCAGTAGGGAGCTAAGGTCTCAATCACATTTATTAAATGATTATCACTTAGTCATTATACTATATATATATATATATATATATATTTCATCTATTCATCAATAGCTTATTACATGCATGAATTTTTCTTTTCATTCATATATAGTTAATAACAACTACTAACCCTTAGACACCAAAACACATGAGGAGACTACAACAATATTCAAATTCTCAAATCATGCATATAATAACTATGTCTACTAGTATAAGTATTTTGGCCTACTAATATAAATATAAGCACCATACTGCATTTGTAAGGGCCCAAAATGCACTTTCACCAAATACAAAACCCATAATATAAGTGGATCAATAATATATTATCCTAGTTGACAATATCATAATTTAAATACTCATATCAAAATAAAAAAAAAAAGAAGGCTTACAGAAGTGATTATTATCACTTGGCTTAATGTTCCTTTCCTCTATTTTTCCTAAATGAGCTACTTCCATAATATATTAAAGAAAAAGGTGAGTATAACCACTCAGTAATCAAGGTATATCTAAGTTATACAAATATATAATAATTAATCATGAATGTAAATGGCTAATAATTTTATCAAGATAACCATATAAATAATCTTATCAAGATTGTGTTAATCATATTAACATCCAACTCATGTAAATACTTTTAAGAATAAAGTCAAATACAAAATTAGCACGATTGTCCACAAGCATTGAATGTTCGTACAAAATTAGCACAAAGGCTTATATGTACATTTTTTTACATATTTATCATATGTTCTCATTTCCACCACTACAATTGTAGTTTCAAACACAGTCATCAATCACTCAAATGGCATAAAAATAATGAAATGCATGATCAATCTTTTTTTTATATTTTCCTTCTTTTCTCTAACATAAATTTATGGGCCAACAACTAAAAAGGATCATCCATATGGTGAAACTATCCAAGGTCTTAATCATATCATGAGGGAGTATCGGGCTAGGATTACCTTACTTACTTATGAATATGATTTCTCTCAAATCACATACTATGAGGTGTTATACCCACGACTAACTCTACCCAAAATTCTAGGTAGGTCAGCAAGGTTAAGTTCTATAATAAAAAAATGCTACAATACTCTATAAGGTAAGTAGTAGTTATAATCCCTATGATTAATGGTTAATAGCCAATATCAATATAGATTTTGCACAATTGCTAGCTCCTTCACTAAGGTGAATTCCTGCTATATGATCATACTCATAAGAAAATGTATTTCAATAACTCTCATATATGAAATTCACAATTATCCTATATGTTCATCAATTTTCATGCTTAACAAGTATCAAAAATCATCGAATTTTAATCATGACTGATGCATCAATTTTCATATTATCACATAAATCACATTAACATCATATACAAACTCAACATGCTCATATAATACACAATTTATAATCAAGGGTATGCATATTATCATCAACCCTTAATCTCGTTATTCAGATCGTGTCACATTATATTATCCCATAAAAGCATAAATTAATATTAATATTTCACATTACAAGTAAGCTTTCATATTCATTTCTTTTTCTTCACACATGATCATCACATTCAAATTCTTTACATGTACTATAATTAACTTTATCACAAATTATAATATCTCAGCAAGACCACATATGCATTATAAACAATAATTTTAAGTTTTGGAAGGTTGTGTGTGTATTCATTTACTTCACAAACATAAATAATTAATTAACATATAAATGTATAAAATAATTTTTTTTTTCAGTTACTTCAATTTTTGAGAGGTCAAATATTACCCTCAAATCAATACTTCCAAAACTTGAATGGTGTTAAATAAAAATTAATCTATAATTAATTATATCTCAATATTTTAAATATTATTAATACAATTTCCACTCATATTCCAACACTTAAGGATTTATTTTATTTTATTTTATTTTTTAAGGCCTTAGTCTTAACCTTTTGAATTTCAAAATCCAATTTCATGTATTTAAATCTATCTGCTTGGTTCAATAACTTTTTTCACAATAGTTTTATTGAAGTTTGGCTAAAATTATTCTTTAAATAATTTTCTAATATCAAAATTTTTCTTTTTATTTCATAAATTTTCATTAAAAAATACCTAAAAATTGCAAGTTTAGTTTCAAGCTTACAATTATCATTCTATAGCCATAATAATCTATTTTTTATCTCAAATAATTATCAAAATATCAACAAATTAATTTATATTTTTAAATTTAACCAAAAATTTATCTGTAGAGGTCTAGAGTTTAAAAGCCTCAAATTCAAATGTTATCAACAAAATAATATTCTAAAATATTTATTATATTATTAACAACCTTAATAACCCTATTTATTTATAAAAAATTCATCCCTTTTTTAAATCTTAAATTTTTGATAATCTTAAAATAAAAAAATAAAGAGAAAATATGACTAATAAAAATATTTATATTTATAATAGTTATATAGAGAAAATATGACTAATAAAAATATTTATATTTATAATGTTTATATAGTTTTAGAAAATTTAAAATTTCATTAAAAATATTCCATCATGAAGTTTTAAATTTTTTTTTGTCACCAATACATGAATGTTTTTTTTTTTTTTTTGTTCTTCGCTCCTCTCTATTCGAACGAGGCGGCAAATGGAAAAAGGGAAGATAAATGAAAAAGAAAAAGAGGAGGGGCCAAGGGGGTGTGAAATAAAGAGAAGAGGGGTCTCTCTACTTTTTTCTTTCCATTTTTCTAATCTTTATTATTCAAATTATTTTATTAAATAATTTTTTAAATGATAAAATTAATGAATAGTGGGAATGGAAGAAATGGAGGAAAATGGATGAAAAAAAAGTGGAGAGATTCTAAATCCAAAATAAAGTGAGGTGGGTTCCACAATTTTTTATTTCATTTCTCATTATTTGTTTTATATACACCAAACACACACATACGGAATTTCCGTCCCTCCCTCTTCAATTTTTTAATTTAATATTTCTTTTCCTTTTTCTTCTTTTTTATATATTTTTTAATAAAAAAATTACATCCAACCCCTTCCTAAAGAAATTAATCACAAATAAAAATTAATATTAAATGAATTATTATTACAATAGAAATATAACTTGTTCTTAGTCCTTATCTGTGATTAATTCTTTTAAAAGAGGCTAAATGTGATTCTCCCTTTTAATAATAATATTATTACTATTTTTATTTTCTAAAGAAAATCATAACTTAAAATTTTATCTAGATTAAATATAAATAATAATTTTCTAACTACAATTATATATATCTAAGTATTCCTTTAAAATTACTCATTTGCTTTTAATTAGCTTAATTAATCTTGAATTAATTTTGTGATGTTACAAACTATCACACCCTTATAAAAAAGCTAGTTGTTGATCAAAGATGTGCAAAACATTATCAAGTGAATGACAAGTTCTTGCTAAACAATCAACATTAATATTAGCTTCCCTATACATGAAATTAAGCGAGGCCTTTCAGTTCAATGATTTCTTGGTAAGGATGGTTAAAGGTCAAATCCCTTGTTATAACATTAGCCCCAAAGTTTTTTAATTTAGTATAATTTTGCCACTGTTAACTTTGAACATTTAATTGTTTTGTACATCATTGGACGTCCACATCACGTTTCTCTCCCTTGCCATGTCAGATATTTCTTTGACTTTGATACGTAATCTCATCCATCTCACCCCAAGCTAACGGATCTCCCTTCCCCCCCTCATCTTCATCCTTCATTGCCGGTGAAACATCTTCAAATCAAAATTCCAGAATCAATATTCCATCATTTACGGACAAAACATTCCATATCCACAATTACAATCAATATTCAACAAATGAATATTTGGCTCCAAATTTTACAACAAAATAAGCAAATGAAAATAATTTTGCTTAACAAATAACCAAAAAAGATGAAGCATCTAAAATCATATCTTCAGAACAAGATCGAGACCCTCAAACCCAAACCTTCGAGAAATCAAGGGAACCAAAATCAAACATTTGAACCCAAACCGTAGAGGAAATCATATCTGGCAAAGGGAGGTGAATAGTGGATGGCAAAGCTAACCGATGAAGAATCAAAGGAACATATCTGTCATCTCTTCGCCCTCCTCGTTTGAACCAGAAACAAATCAAACCTGAAAAAAATTGAGCCAAAAACAAATCAAACAAAAAAAAAAAAACGGAACCAGAAACAAATCAATTACATGCCAAAAAAAAAAAAGCCAAATACAAATCAAACCTAGAAATTGAGGCTACAAGACTCAAAGCAAGGAGCAAGGATGAAGAACCAAAACAAAAGAGCAAGGACAAAAAACCCAACACCAAGGGAAACCTTCACTATCTCACACAAAAAGAAAACCCCTGAACATCCCACACTCGTCTATCTCAGAATTGGCACCACGATATTAAAATGAGGAACCTCAGTCAAGCACAAAATCAACTTGGACGAGAACCCCTTCCATCATCGATGTGCCTACTTCTTCAAATCTACTTGGCCTTCTCGGATTTTGGCTTGCCATCATCGAGACACCTCTTATGCCACAGATCGAGAACGAGATTCTAATAGGTTTGGAGGAGAGAAATGAAAAGGAAGTTAGCCATCGTCAGTAGTAAGGAAGGGGAGTCGACCACCGTTACTAGTTTTGATGATGTTTTAAGGGGAGGGGGGAAGAGGAGGTGGCAGTAATGGCAGACCAAGGGGAGAGCATTGAAGTGGGGATTGGAATCTGTGGAAGAAGAAGAAGCGAACGGGAGACAATAATGACGATGAGGGCATGAGGCTTCAAACAATCTAGGTTTGGAGGAGAGAAGTGACAGATGGATTCCAATATGGCAAGATAACAGTACAAAATTTTAACCAAGTCAAAGCAGTTAAACCCTGACAGTAACATAAAATTGAATCAAATTGAAAAACATTGGGCAAAATTGTGCAGAAAAAAACTTTAGCCTATCAGGTGCATTTACGTAAAAACTTTAAGGGCATATTTGTATCTTAATTTTTGTTTTTAAAGAAATGAACTTTTGCACTAATTGATTACCTCAAAATGCTCATCGTATACGCTGTGATTCTAGCATCTTGAGGTTACGCTGCCAACCACCAATGCTCGTCGGAAACAATAAACTTAGAGTACCCTCCGTATGTGACGGTGCCGTCAATGTGCTTGCCACCGTACCGTCCTAATGTATGTGATGATAATATATTTTGAGCAAAACATGCATCAACTAATTAACCCGTGTAATTAATATAAATGTCAACACTACTCGGTGACCATCACTACTCCAACACAAGACATCAGCTTGGGACTTGGTTTTTTTCCACTGCGTTTTCATTCTATTACTCATCTATTAAAACTTTTAACAATATAAGTTAATTTATACTTTTAAAAACTATCAAATTTAAATTATTAAATTTAATTTAACGATTTAAATTTACAGTGCTTCTTTCACTGTAGTAGTGGGAAGTCAACTTGGTGCACTTGAATCTTTCTATGACATGTGTCAAAAAGAAAAGGAACATATCGTTTCTTGGCAGACACGAATTATATAATACAAATAAAATTAATTCTAATGAAATTCTACTGATTGCCGATCGATCAAGACCAAGTAGTACAAGAGAAACCACGTCCATTTCCACATATATCATCTCTGGCTGATGAAGTTACGTTTGACCAAGGCTTTATAATTATAATATCGATCTTTTCGCGATACTAATTAATGTTACAGTCAAAGTTAGTTATTACGCACACAATTTTAATAAGGAATTACAAGTTCTTCAGGTTATCATAATATCAGAACCGAGTTAACGCTACAATGTAAGAAATTCAATCAGTGATGACCATGTTTTTTTTTTAATAATTAGTATTAGTAATGAACATGTTTTGTGTTAGTCAAAAATCAAATCACTATGTTTTTAAGTGTATGGATGTTACCATCAAATTAAATTATGACAATTTTATTATTAAAAAATATTATTTTCTTCGTACTTCACGTTTACCAAATAATTATAAAACACTGATGATAATGTTTTTTTTTTTAAAAAAGAAGTATTCTTTAGCTTTGGCAGCAAAATAGTGCTGTTTCTAGAGAGTTTTGGGCTATGGGTGATAATGTTTATCAATTTCATGAGCGTTTATGCAAGGTAATTTGATATTTTTGAGAAGTGATTGATGATTTTTTTTAAAAAAATATCCTTAGTGAATATTTGAAATTAATAAAATTTCATATTCATTTGTAATTAAGTTATCCTATTAGATAGTGTGGACATGAAAGGAATAGCATTGCCCAAAAAAAAGTCGCCTCCAAAAATTATTATAAAACACTGATAATAAAGCTTTTTTTTTAAAAAAAGAAATATTCTTTAGCTTCGGCAGCAAAAAATAGTTCTGTTTCTAGAGATTTTTGTTCTCTAGGGTGATAATGTTTGTCAATTTCATAAGCGTTTATACAAGGTAATTTGATATTTTTGAGAAGTGATTGATGATTTTTTTAAAAAAATATCCTTAGTGAATATTTGAAATTAATAAAATTTCATATTCATTTGTAATTAAGTTATACTGTTAGATAAGAGCGGACATGAAAGGAATAGCATTGCCAAAAAAAAAAGTCGCTTCTAAAAATTGAAGAGTTGTTGCTGAAAATTTTGCCGCCCTAATGTTGGCCCGATTTCTATTGATTTTATTTGTGACGACAATAAATGTCTATGCTGAATCAGCAGCAACAGTTGCGGCAGGAAAGGAAAATTATCACTGCTAAAATATTGTCACGGCTTGTTGAAAATTGAGACAGACGACAACGATTCATATTTGGATTCGATGATCACTGTGCTTTACAAGTGTTTGTACCGTCTGAAATATTAAAATTTATATTAATGATTCTCATAAACTCGCTTACTAATTAATATTAAATAGAGTATAAATTTAAAATTATTTATTTAAATTTTAACAAATAATATAAACACTCAATATTTATATTAAATATAATCACTAAATTTAAATCCCAATGATTCTTATCTCATCACTAAGTGAAGTTTATTCTCACTTTTGTGACAGAGAATTATATATATATATATTGGCAAGCTAAACCTCGATGTAATGTATTAATTTATTCACACAAACAACCACCGATAGAACCCACAACATATCCCTTTCAAGAGTACTCAATAAGGAATATAGACAAAAATAAATATGACAAACTATATATATAGTAGCTCACACACACACACACACAAGCACAAACCAGCGTACGAGTAATCCCGGAAATCTTGAATCGCATGCAAATTTAAGTGGCTGGCTTCAATGTGTTGCCAATATCAATCACAAAACGATATTTGACATCAGCTTTAAGGAGACGCTCCATAGCAGTGTTCACATAATCGATGGGAATCACTTCTATGTCAGGTCTTATGTTATGCTTTGGAGAAAAGTCTACCATCTCTTGTGTCTCCTTCATGCCTCCAATTGTACTTCCAGCCACTGTCTTTCTCCCTGCCAATATAATATATATAAATATTGTTGCAGCACTTGTAATTGCTTCACATCATTTCCATTTTCACCTTTATAAATCAATAACATTATACATATTCAGTACATTTAATCTTTCTTCGTATATACTCACCCATAAGTAAAGGAAATACTGGCAGCTCCAGAGGCTTCTCAGGCTTCACACAAGTTTGCCATTTGGCTTCAATAGATCAATCAAAGGTGAGAGAGGATGCACGACTGAAACTGGGTCAATTATGCCATCCAAGGTGCCCGTCGCAGTCTACGCAGTTATATGTACAAACAAACATGCATGACACTGTTATTAGAAGGCTTATATATATATATATATTAACACATATAATAGCAACAATACTTGTGATGATAATCACCTGCATCTGATCTTCATCACGGCTGACAACAAAGGAACCAACTCCTAGATGTTCAACGGCTTTCTTCTTCTTGTTAGGAGAAGTACTGATGACACTGACCTTTGCTCGAAAAGCTTTCGCGAACTTGACTGCCATATGGCCGAGCCCATCGAGACCGACCACACCCACATGAAGGCCTGGCTTGTCGAGGCCATAATATCTAAGAGGACTGTACACTGTGATCCCAGCACAGAGCAGAGGAGCTGCAGCATCAAGAGGCAAAGCATCTGGAATGCGAACCACGAAGTGCTCGTCGACGACCATGAAGTCGGATCGGAGTAGCCTCCATATGTGATGGTGCCATCAACGTACTTGCCACCGTACGTGACGATAGCTTTTGAGCAGAGGTTCTCAAGGTGGTCGGAACGACTCTGACAGGTCGGCAGGATGCCACCATGCATCCCACGCCAACCTTGTCTTCCACTTTGAATTTTCGTACCTTGCATCCCACTTCTGTCACCACCCCAGCAATCTCGTGCCTGCATGTGTGTCCATACTCGTTAGAATGATAATTATATTAACGAGTTTCATCATGTTGAAGCAGTTTGTAGAGTGTAACTGTGAATGTACGTACCCAGGTACGAGAGGATAGACGGAGAATCCCCATTCGTTCTTGAGCATGGGAGGTCGGAGTGGCATATTCCACAGTACAGCACTTAGAAGGCCACATCTTTTTCTCCGGTTTCCTGAAGACATGAGAAACATATGGCTCATGTTGACAGCGAGAATGAAGCAAGATGGACCAAAAGTGAACACTATGATTATCAGAAAGCATAAAATACTGTAGCTGTGTGTGTGCACCTTCGAAAAAAGTTGAAAGGGAAGAGAAGGCCAGAAGAATCCCTAGCAGCCCATCCGAAGGCCTTCATTGGATGCTCAAACTCAGGTTGCACGGCCATTGAAACACTCGCACTGACACAGACAAGAAGTAATGGAGAGATCAAAGAGTGTAGCAGAGAGAGAGTGCGAGAAAGGAACGAAGGTGGTGGTGGTGCTTTTATGATAGTGGGATGGTTGTCCTTACGTACTTGGTGACGAACCCTTCATTGACACGTGTCAGAAAGAAAAGTCACATCGTTTCTTGGCAGCCACAAAAATATATAATAAAATCAATCCAGATGAAATTGTACTGGTTCAGGTAAAAAGAAAAAAAGAAAAAAAGAAAAAGGAAATTCTACCGAATACCGATTAATCATGGGCATTTTTTTTCCCCTCCCCTTTTTGCCAACTTGTAAGGCTTCATTTGGACCAGGTAACAAGAGAAACCACGTTCATTTCCATACATGTTATCTCCGGGCCCATGGAGTTCGACGAAGGTCATAAGTAATATCGATCTTTACGGACGCCGGAGTGATGTATTTCTCAAAATTTTGTTTTAATTTTACTTATTTTACGTTAAAGCCATAGTATTAGTTTGCTTTGAATTTGAACACGTTATATTAATAAATGTTCCTGTCAAAGTTAGTTACTACGTACAAAATTTTAATAAACTAAGCGTGCAATTTGCAAGTTCTGGTTATTATAAGATTAACTAGAAGAAAGTCAGCGCTACAATAATTTAAGTAATTTCAATGAATAGTTATATATGACCATGCTATGAATTAGTAAAAAAAAAAAAATCACCAAGTTTTTAAATCGAACTAGTGTCATAGTCAGATTTGGATTCGGTGACTGTATTTAGTATAGCACTAAATGCCTATCTTATATGAGTAATTAAAATTTGGATCAATAGTTTAAATAAACTCACTTATTCATTAATTTTAAATGAAATATAAATTTATAACCTTTGATCTGAATTTTAACGGTTCAGATGATACAGGTACTCAGTGCTTATATTAAATATAGTCACCGAATCCAAATCCGTCATAGTCTGTGACTTGTGTAGCACTGCACAGGGACAGGGTTTTAAATGAGTCAAAAAATATGGAGAAAAATAATAATGGAAGCTAAATGACATTATGTATTGGCCTATTTGTGGCAAAGAAACAACTAATAAATTGCAGCGATCATGGTTTGTTTGAACTAAATGAAACTAAAAAGCAGTTATTTGCTTAAAGGGAAGTTTCAAAAGAATCATGTAAATCACATGACTGGCCATTGACGAATTTTGGAACCAAAAGTTAGTAATGGATTACACTGAACGTTGATGCCTCCTTTACTGCAGTCTGCAGTAAATGCCACAGCCCACATAATCAATTACCTTATTAGAATCAAGGATTGACAGTTAATTTATTAAATTAAAGTGTGTCTTGAAATGAATTTTTTTTTTCAATTTTACCCTATTAAAATTAAGAAGAGAGATATACAGTATACAAAGAGCCATATAATTAAATTCACAATAAGAGTAAAATTGAAAAATAATAATAATTAATTCTCAATTCACCTTTCTATATTGAGGATCAACAAATTGTTCTAAACACTACCTTATAATAAGGATTGGAGGGAGTATGTATTATTAGGCAAAAATACAACTTTAATTATAATTAGTCCTATAGTTTTGTATAAAATTTCAGTTTTACCTCACTGGATGGATTTAGGATGATGAGTTAAATTTTTTAGCTAGCTATAAGATAGTAAGTGATAACTACAAGAAAAATTTTATTTTTTGGCCGAGGATATTTTTGAGCAAAATTTCATTGCACATGTAGGGAACTGAAATAAAATTAAAGAACTAATTGAAAGGACTTTATTATCCTTAGTGAAATGAATAATTAATGTATAAAAAAAGAACAAGTATAATGGTGTTATATTGTTAATGAGAGTTACAAATTCTATTTATATTAATTGTTCATTTTTACATAGTAATTGTTCTTGTTTATTTTTCCTACATAAATTGTTCATGCGCCTAACTTTATCAAGCACAATAATTAAGGTTATTTCAGTCATCTCTTGAATTTTATTTTGGTCCCCCACATGTGCAATTAAATTTTGAAATTTTAAAATTTTTGACTAAAATTAAGTGGGGTCAAGGGATCTTCATTGAAATTCTTCCTATTTTTGAGGACCGAAGCATATATGTTAACTTTTTAAAAAGTATATGAAAAAGATTATGATTAAAAAGGTGTATCAATTGGGGCTACTAAATTAATCATTCCAAGTAGCTATTACACAAAGCTAATTAGAAACTATATGATGACTAATTACTGTAACATTAGTAGTAATTTTTTTAAAAATTATTTTATCCTATTTACTAGGCATAAAGAGGAGAATTTTTTTATCCTATTCATAAGACATGTCATTAACTTCTATCGTAAGTTTTCTCTTTTATTTTCTGTTAAATATTGACCTATATATTCTCTATATATATATAAGTACGTATACATATTCTGTAATTTTGGTAGCCATAATAGTGTTGTTATCGGAAGTGGGGTCTCTCCACTTCCTTTTCCTCCATTTCCCTCTACTTCTCCCATCTCCACCATTCATTAATTTTTTCATTTAAAAAAATTGTTTAATAAAAAAATTTGAATGGTGGAGATGGGGGAAGTGGAGGGAAAGAGAGGAAAAAAAAGGGAGAGACCCCTGATCCGTTGTTACCTGTCTACAAAATTATTTGATCCTATTTACAATGCAGAAAGAGAAAGAACTTTTAAATAGCATGCCATTAACTTTTATTATAAATTTTCTCTTTTACTTTTTATTAAATATTGATAAATGAAAATACATTATTAAAGTATTTATGTATATTATCTCTTCATATATATATATATATATATATTATTAAAGTATGTATATATATTCTGTAACTTTGATAGCAATAATAGTGTTGTTACCAGAGATTTTTAAGCTCTAGGTGATATTGTTTATCAATTTTACATGCTTACATATATACATATATATATTATATATATATGCATGTAATAATTCTCGACTTTATCACACCCAAACCCTCACATTTAATTGAACTAGAGGAAGCAAAATCCTTCGTTTCTTCCCTCCATCATCAAAACAAAACAACTCAGGCACACAGCAACTCTCGGTCTTGCTGCTAAATCATCACCTCATGCACTTGCATTATATCGTTCATTTATTTGTGACACAGGATCTTACGCGCGCACATACACACACTTATATTTATATATTGGAAAGCTAAACCTTGGTGCATTAATTTATTCATACAAACCACATACAATCAACCGACGTTCCTCTCCAGAATCAATAAGGAATAGTATGCATAAATCAATATGACAGGCTATGTATATATATAGCTGAATGTTGATACTCTCATTAGCAAGAACTAAACCAGCTACTAGGACTCCCAGCAATCTTGAATCTTGAATCGCGTGCAAATTTAAGTGGCTGGCTTCAATGTGTTGCCAATATCAATCACAAAACGATATTTGACATCAGCTTTAAGGAGACGCTCCATAGCAGTGTTCACATAATCCATGGGAATCACTTCTATGTCAGGTCTTATGTTATGCTTTGCAGCAAAATCTACCATCTCTTGCGTCTCCTTCATCCCTCCAATGCCACTTCCAGCAACTGTCTTTCTCCCTGCCAATGTAATATGTATGTTGTTAGAGCCACTTGAAAGAGAGCTTCACATTTCTTTATATTTCAAATTTAAATAATAATATTCTTCAGTTTATGTAATCGCTTTTCCTATATACTCACCCCCAAGTAAGGGAAATACTGGCAGCTCCAGAGGCTTCTCAGGCGCACCAACCAACACAAGCTTGCCATTGGGCTTCAATAGACCAATCAAAGGCAAGAGAGGATGCATTGCAGAAACTGTGTCAATTATACCATCAAAGGTTCCCATCACAGCCTACACGGATATACAAAAGAAATGACGTTATTATCATTGGAAGATATGTGTGTATTAACAAATATGCGTGAAGGCAATGAACTGGCTATGAAGATAAACCTGCATCTGATCTTGATCGCGGCTGACAACAAAGGAATCAGCCCCTAGATGTTCAACGGCTTCCTTCTTCTTGCTAGGAGAAGTACTGATGACAGTGACATTAGCTCCAAAAGCTTTGGCGAACTTGACTGCCATATGGCCGAGGCCACCGAGACCGACCACACCCACATGAAGGTCTGGCTTGTCGAGACCAAAATATCTGAGAGGGCTGTACACAGTGATCCCAGCACAAAGCAGAGGAGCCGCAGCATCAAGAGGTAACGCTTCTGGAATGCGAACCACAAAGTGCTCGTCGGCGACCATGAAGTCGGAGTAGCCTCCATATGTGATAGTTCCATCAACGTACTTGGCACCGTAAGTGAGGATGTGTTTTGAGCAGTGGTTCTCAAGGTCGTCGGAACAACTCTGACAGGATCGGCAAGACCCCACCATGCATCCCACACCAACCTTGTCTCCCACTTTGAATTTTCGCACCTTGCTTCCCACTTCTGTCACCACCCCAGCAATCTCGTGCCTGTGTATATATATAAACTCGTTAGAATGATGACAAATGAGTTTTATCTTGTTCACGCAGTTTTTAGAGTATACATATGAAAGTACACACCCAGGTACGAGTGGGTAGACGGAGAAGCCCCATTCGTTCTTGAGCATGTGGAGGTCGGAGTGGCATATTCCACAGTAGAGCACTTTGAACGCCACATCTTTTTCTCCGGTTTCCCTGAACAAATGAGAAATATATATGGCTCATGTTGATAACGAAAACGAAGACGGTATGGACCAAAAGCCAACGTCATGAAAATGGATTACTGTATCTCCTGTGTGTGTGTGGGTGTGGGTGTGTCTGTGCGTACCTTCGAGAAAAGTTGAAAGGGGAGAGGAGCCCGGAAGGATCCCTAGCAGCCCATCCGAAGGCCTTTGTTGGATGCTCAAACTCAGGTTGTGCGGCCATTAGAACACTCACAGTTACACAGGCAAAGAAGAAATAATGGAGAGATCAAAAAGTATCAGAGAGGATGAGAAAGGAATGATTGTGGTGGTGGTATTTATAAGCGATAGTGGGAACTGGTATGGCTGTTGTTGTGACGAGCTCGATGACGCACACTACGCCAACAAGTGACGTCAGTTATTTCCGAGGTTGATTGTTCGGACTTTTCTGCGACACGTGTTAAAAAGGAAGGCGCATCGTTTCTTCATCTTGGCGAACACGCAAACGTTGGGATTCAAATGAAATTCTACATGTCTGCTGATTGCGTTTGGTTTTGGGGCTCATTGCAATGTGGACTGTGTAAATTTTTAATTTTATCAGTTTTATTTTTATATTTTAATGTACATTTAGTAAAATATAAAATATAAAATTTTAATAAATTTATATGAACAATATAAATTTAATTTTTATGATTTAATTTAATATTATTTTTAAAAAATTATAAATTAATTATCCAGATTAAATTTATGTTGTAATAGTAATACATTGACTATCTAAATATATTTGAATTTCAAAATACATTAACTATTCATATATATTTTGAATAGACAGTTAATTTATAAAAATTAATATTAAATTTGATAATTTAAATTAAATCTTGCCTAAATTCTAAATTAATGATAAAGTAAATTTATTAAAATTTTATAATTCGTTATAATAAATAAAACATAAAATTAAAAAAAATAAATTTTATAAATTTTAGACAATCCAGATGCTCATCACTGTACACTCATCATGAGCGCCTGGTGATTGAGGTCATGATTAAAAAAAGAAGTAGAACGTAAAATTTGACTGGTCATTCAAATGATTTGAAATGGGCAAGTTGCCCAGTCATTCAAGCGTGCAGGCATCAGATTTTTTTTAATATTTAAAAATTATTAAAATATATTTTTTAAAAAATAGTAAAACGATACTCATGATCAAAACAATCCACTATCGTATATTTTCTTAAAAAAAATTGACACTTGTTATTTTCTGAATTTGCGTGGCATAATTCTTTAGGCCCCTTTGGATTTCAATAAAAAAAATTAATTATAAAAAATTGATTATTAAAATGTGATGATATCTAAATAAATTTAAAAAAATTAATTTTGATAAAATTGGGGTTTAAATTTCTGAATGGAACAAAATTCAGCTTCTTCCAAGTTGAGTTTGGGAAGCCTAATGAAGCTTTGAAAAATTGGGATGTTTGGATAAAAATTTTCAAGCCAGAATTGATTTTCAAATTGTATCCAAACAGGCCCTTATACTCATTTTATTAAAAAATATAAAATATTTTTAATCAAATTTTATTCCAATAAATTAATTATTTATCTCTCAACTTACATTATCATTTTATATATTTAATAGAGTGTTTCACTTAAAATAAATATAAAATAATTTATTTATTAATAATATTTAAAAAATGCTAATTATATTTTAAAATATTAAAAATATTTTATATTTTTTAATATTTATCCTTTTAAAAAACACTTTACAATTTTAAGGAAGTGGGGTTATTACTCTAAACCAACTCTCTCTAGCTGATCATGAAGTTTGGCCCAATCGTATAATCTTTTTGCTGCAGTAAATAATGTACAGGAGTGTTTCTGAGCAAACTTTTGTCTCTATTTTTTTAAACGTTAAAACCTTTATTTTGCTTAACATTGTAAACACGAAAAAATCCAATATGGTAATATACAAATATACTCCCTAATTAGGGATGTTAATTATTTATAAAAATTATGTGCTGCTTCTTCTAATTTTTTTAATAATTTGCATTTAAGTATCATTAATATAACTTATACATTATGCAATAATATCTATGAGGATAATTCAAAAATAATAATAACCATAAGAAACAAATGGCATTGTAATATTATATTTATAACTAAAACAAACACTTAACTAACATTTACAGGTAAAGATTTACCACAGGAGGTAGGATAACATTCTTCTTGTTTTTTTTTTTAAAAACAAAAGGCAGGATAACATTCTAATAATTCATGCTATTTAAAAGCATGATTTTTTAAATATATTTTAGAATTTTGGATCCAATGAGTGACTTAAGTCCATTCGTTCTCAATAAGTATCTCATATACATGATAACAATTGAATGGATATAAGATATTTTATTATATAATGCTCAAAAAATATTAAATCTCACATTTTTGTTAGCATAATGTATATGAACAGTGCTTTAATCGTGAGAGTTACTTTAAATTTCTAGAAAGAAATGTAATTTAATAATTTTTAAGTATTGATGAAATTATTTTCACATAAGGGAGACACATCTTGAGTGAGTAGGCTTAGTCTGCTTACCATACTCAAATCTAGATTTTAGGGCCTTAATTAAACACGAGTTAATAACAAACTTAACACAATCAATATTCATTCTAATTAACTAAACAAAGACCAAACCCAATATCTTCTAATATATCCAACAATTTTAGTTTGTTTTATATTTGAATACTCATTCCATTCAAATATGTAAGATATTTTTAATCAAAATTCACTCCAATAAATTACTTAATTTCTTTAAATTAACATTGTCTTTTTATATTTATCTTTATTTAATAGAGTGTTTCACTTTAAAATAAATGTATAGAGATTTATTTATTAAGGACATTTTTGAAAAAAAACACATTAATTACACCTTAAAATACTAAAAATGTATTACATTTTTAATATTTAGTATAATATCCTCCCTCACAATCATAATTAACTTCAAATCTCAATTAATTAAGAGATTGAATTACGGTAAAAACAAGTTTACCAGGTTTGCAAAAAAAGTTATAAAGGCAGTGTTCCAAATTTTCAAAACAAAATCCATTTTAAAAGACTTTACTACTAATAAATCAGAGTTAATAACTATGCAAAAGCATGGGATTACCTCAAGGAATAGTGTATTTACTTAGGGATCATAAAACATTGCATTTCTGTGAGTTCCAGAGGTATGTGTAACATCCTAAGTTTCTCAATTGGAAATTATCAGTGTTTTCAAGGATAATTTAGTCAATTTAAATAAATTATTGATTTAACAAGGTTTATGGGAGATTAATATAGTTTTTGAATTCTTGAATAGCCTTAAAAGAGAGCTAGATCAATATTCAAGTGGGCTATGGCACGGAAGGGAGTTTAAAATTTTATGGGATGTTTTGTGCCATGCGCCGCGGCGGGCGTGTTGACGCACCGCGGCACACGTGCAAAATTTGCACTTATCAGATCACAAATCAGACTCAAAAAATAGAAGAAAGAAAGAAGGAACTCGAGAGCAGCGACGAAGAGAGACTTGGGGCTGCTAGGGCTTGCTTCCAACGTAATTTTAAAGGCCTTTCTAGCTTCATATACATTGAGTAAGCCTTCCTTTCATCTCCCTCTCCCTTATTGTGCAAAAATCTGGATTGGTGAGGCAATAGGGGCTTTGATTTCAGTTCCCTTGGGTTCAAACTGAACCCATTGATTTATTTAAGGTCTTGGAGAGTTAAATCAAGCCTCTAACCCTAAGTTTATGAGTCTTGTTGTGATTATGAATTTTTGGTAAAGGTTTGGATGAACCCTAAGTATAATTTATGGATTTTGAGATAATGTGGGACATTAATCAGTGAATTTAGTGTGTTAGGATGTTTAATAGGATGGTTAGAGTATTTGAGAATGGTTGATGTTGTTAGAAAAGGAATTTGAATATTTTAGACACTTAAAACCTAGAGAATTCGGAGTTATCCGGAGTGATAATTGACGATTGTCACTTATTGGTATAGATTGAGCATTGCTCGAGCCTTATCATGCATATAGAATGTGTGTAGCTAACGTTGAGCCACGATAATCCTTTTTGTGTGACAAAAGGTTGAGGTAACTATATAATTTATTGTGTTTATTAACTGTTATAATTGTGTAGAAGCAATTACAAATGACAAATTTATGGTTTTAAAGACTTTTGCGCATAATTTGACATTGTAAATGATTTTAACACGAAAAATTAATTTATAAAAAGTTGTTGATTTTAATTGATATGTATATACTATGTATATAAGTTTGTGATGTGGCAATGTGACGAAAAGTGATGGAAATTGTGAAAAAGCATGATCATAGGGGGTGGGAGTTCACCCAAGATATGTGGGGATAATTGTGTGAAGATATGTGAGTAAAAAATTCAAATGGTTGGGCTGACACCATGAGACATTCAGTGCAGCATTATATGAGACTGTCACCATGGCATATCTGAGCAGTCTGGCAATTCCCTAGTACCTGTTAAGGTACGATTAGGAGTCAACAATGCCTCTAGTATAAGTTTGTGAAGAAGGAAAAACTATAGTCTATAGACAGGTTAGATTACTTTTGGTTAAGTATTTCTACCACTGAAAGTGTGCTCGGGTTAACAAGTGGTTGCTCTAGAAAAGCCTATAGTTTCATGTCGAGGAACATTAGAGGTTTGGTGGTTAGATGATTATGCTAGTGTGAAATTATGTGTTTTGTTGTGAAAAGATATACTTATGTCATAATTATGGTATACTTGTTATTACTATAGTTTTGATATTTTTTCATGGTTAGTTGTGGTAATAAACATTTGATGAATTATATTAGTTACTGAGATGTTTATCTCACCCCGTGGTTATATTTTATAGGTGAGGGCTCCGATAGGGGCAAGGAGAAGGAAGGGACATTTAAAAAGTGAAGAGCATCATTATATATCTCTTCCCTTTCTCTTATTGGGTATTGTAACGAATATAGTATATACATGTATATATTGCCAACTTAGAAACATGATATATATTAAGATATCACTTGTATGGATTTGTTAAAGGTATGCGTACCTTAGTCCAAGGATAATGTGTGGGTTATATATGTGTTGGGCCAAATTACAATTACACGTGATGAATTTGAAGTGAATTATATGCCAAAATGACCAAGTGACATATTTGTTAAAACTTATCCATCCCTTTATATTGTTGTGAATTGGGATTTCAATGGTTATTTTGAATGGAAATGCTTAATTGTGTATTATGATTGAATTGTTACATGGTGTGTGGTCTATCTGAGGTGGTCAAGGTGTCTCTGGGACTAATGACATTTGGTATTGTGAGTTGGACATCTTGGTGTGTGTTTTGTTGTGAAAACAAATCATTTTAAGTTCGGGTATCTATCTTTCAAACAGATGATTATTTGAGTGTGAAACCAGTACTATTAGCTAGAGGGCTTAAAGAGCTTCGTGCGAACACTTGAATCGCTCAAATCGAATGTCAAATGGTGAAATGGCGTGCTCTAAAATTTTGGAGGGCTATCATAACAGCAATCTGCTGTCAATGTCATGACAATAGGTGCACGCCGCGATGTGTGGTTGTTACTAGAAAATGGTGATTGTAGCCTAATTTTGATGTGGTTTGTTTCCCATGCTTCTATACTTATTCTAAATTAATTTTTAACCATGATTTGAGCTCAAACAATACTTAAAAAAAATTCTTAGGATCCCAATATTTTAAACTAATTATCTTTAAACCCTTGAATTGTGATAATTTCTTTAGAGGATTTTATTTAAACTTAGTTATCACAATAATGAGTGAGTGTTGTCCTAATAATGTCAAGGCGGACATTACAGTTGCTTTCTAGCTTGATCCGAGCCTTGTCCCAACTCAACATACTCATTAGGGATAATGTTTTCCTCTTATACAAAGACTTCCCACACTTGTCTTGATACATTTTCCAGAATGTTGCTAGGCAGTATTTCTTGTTTGCAACATTCTCCCCTCCTAAAGATGGAAGTTATTCTACAAAAGGAAAATAGTTAACACTAGCTCAAAGAGGAAAAGAACATATGTGTAATGTTAATTGCCAACTTTCTATATGCAAATGCACCATTCACAAGCAAACTCACACCTGATTCACCAATCCACAGTCCAGTTTGCAGAACTAAAGAAACTGATACCAAACTGTAACCTCCCTGAGGTTAAACCGTAATTAACTTCAAATTATGATAATTTGGGATTTAACCCTTAAAGGATTACCAAATTGTAAAGCTTAATAGAAGGAATTTCTCAAAATTATTTCAAAAGAATCCCAATTTTTGACAATTCAAATCTTAAACATGATTTAAGGACTTTAAATTAGAGTTTCAAAAATAAAGCAAAAGCTTGAAAATCAAATGAGACCTAAATAATGAGTTTTGAACCTCAAAAACAAATTCTATACAGAAAAATACACGTGCGCCATGGCGTGTCTCCTCTGTGCCATACCCCGTGGCACATTGCATGAAATTTGATAAATCAGTGCTGTCATTTGATAGCATAGGGAACGAATTTCTGAAGCATCCCAAATCTCCATCCAACGTCCGATTGAGGTGGTTTCGGTGTTTATATGGAGCTCTCTCCTAGCTCTAGCTAATGGCATTGGTTTCACACTTAATTCATTTTCTATAAAAAATTAGATACCAAAATCCATTTTGACCACATTTTCACAAAATCTCACAAATGAGGTGTCTCAACTCAACCACATGTGCCAATAGCTTATACCAATCTTTTGACCACACTCAATAGACTCTAGCGGACTCGTATGTTAACACACAATTAAAAACGCTTATCTCATAAAATCACCACTCAACCTTAATTTTCACAAAACATAAGGGGGAGGAAAAGTTGCACAAAATCAACAATTTCATTCTAAATTTCTTAAAATACATATGCCTCTACTTGCACAAGTATTTTCACCCTATCTAATGGTTCACAATAAAAACTCACTAACCCAGGGCACAAAATACACTAGTTATACACAAAATCATGCAAGCAGTGCATAAAACATGTCAGATAATCCTAGTTGGTAATTATATTAACAAATACACATGTAAGTAACAAAAGAGAGGCATATAGAGGATTACTCTACAAATCCTAAGCCTCTATATATTTTTCCTGATAAGAATTCAATGAGCTAGGTCCTGAAAATATTGAGAATTGAGGGGTGAGTACAACCACTTAGTAACTTAGTTTCACTTGGCCTTTACAATTGCATATTAATCATAAACAGATGCAATTAGGCAAACAAACACATATATCACATAACATTAGGCTATGGTTTACAAAACTAACAACCAAGTGACCGAGCTTGCCATAAAACACTATATCATGTTATTTACAAAAACATAACTCAGGGTCACAAAAATAACAACCATACGTTCTCAATACATGCCAGATCATAAAACTAACAACCATGTAGCTGGACTTATATGTATGATCAGATGTCAACTTTATATGCTCTTGTTACCTCCGACACAAAATCGGTGACTATCACGTAGCTACATCCTTCACGGACTAACCCAACCTTCCACTTGTAAGGAGCTACCGAGCCAAGGTTAACTCACTCAATTATGTAATCCGGTTTCCCCCTAATACTAATAACCATAGGGTGTCGTATCCTTAATCTAGCCTCCTCATAAACCAGTGGAGACTAATTAAGTTTGAGTCCCTCATAAAATAAGTGAGATAGTCCTGAGACAACTATGGAATAATGGCTATTTCTCAATTTCAACGATCAGTACTAAGGCTAATTCTCGATTCCAATGGTTACTACCAATACCACGTGAATTTCAACTAATCTACTCCTCTCCCTAGGTGAACTTTTGCCAATGATCATACTATGTACATGTTTCACATAATATGCATTTTGACAAATGATTCATAACACATGAACTCACATAACTTAATACTCCACAATTTAACACAAAAGATAACACAATTTTTCACCCATAATAATAAATCACAATCAATTTTGCAAAACGTCAAGGGTGACAAAATTAAGGTTTTCTTTTCCAAAAACTATTTCACAAATCAAGTACTTTGCCAGTATACATCATCAATTTAACTCAAAAATCACATTTCACAAATGCAATTAATATTCAACTATAAAGATTAAGTTTTTCTCGGTTACCTCAAACATTTGAGAAGTTAAAAGTTTATCCCTCACTATACCAACTTCCTAAAGCTTCAACAAGCTCAAATGGTGTCAAAACGAACCTCTCTACATCCATAACATAAGAATATCATCATTATCTAACTCTTGAAGCTTTATCAACATAAAACTCCACATATACTATTTTTAACCAAATCATAATCACTACCTACTCATACTCAATAGGCTCATTAAATTCTATTAATGCACCTTATCATTAATAACACCTCAAACCATCATTAATGCATATTAACCTCTCCCAACTACCATATTTATGATAATTTTTGGATAATATATGCTCTCATAGGCCATCCACTTTTAAAATCATTAATGTGATATTCTAATATATTAAACAACTCCCATTATGCTCATTTTAACTAGTGGAATCGGACTTATACTCCTATGGACCAAAAATTTATCTTCCAACTCAAACCTTACCATAAATCATCACAAATGAGGGAGAGAAAGGAAGAAGAAGGTACTATAATCTTACCTTAGGTGTTTAAGAGCTTCAATCTAGCCTCAAGAGAACCCAATGCCATGCCCTAGCAGAGCTAAAGTCAAGCTCTTCGTTCCCTTCTTCTTTTTCTCTTCTATTTTCACACAGCACACAAACTGATTTATCAAAATTTTGGCCGTGCACCATGGCACACTATGCCCTTCGTCGCAGTACATGGCACAAAGGAGCTTGTTATGTTTAAATTGACTTTGTGCACCACGACGAGCCAACCACGCGTCGCGGCGTGTGACATAGAGAATAGTTCTTCACTTTTTCTTCCTTTTTCCTTGCCCAAGTGGCTCGCCATTGATCCAGACCCACTTTTAGGGCTGAAATCACATTTATTATGCCAAGTTAAGCCCCTCTGGCTACACATCTCATTAACTTACTAATTATCCTCATTAGGTTAATGAATTAGGGTTAAAATTTTCTGTATGTTACAATGGGCCTTTGGAACCTATATTAATATATGCAAATTTGATCCTCATACTTGTGAAATTTTATTGATTTTCATGGTATGAGATCATTTTAAATTTAAATGCTTGTGGAGACTTTGAAATCTCACACCACAAATAAACCATAAATATATCGCTCTTTTTTTATATATACTTTAGCCTCTTATAAGGAAATCATGACAACCTATGAAAATAGAAAGCACCATGAGGTATATATATGTTTTTAGCCATGATTATCGGTATGCATAAATAAACTACCATAAATGAACAAAGATTGATATAAGGATCAAACCATGCCACCACATGTTGCATTTTTCTAGAGTATAGTAATTAAAAAGATTGAAAGGCAATTTGAGAATTAATTATACACAACTAAATGTACCTAGATTAAACACATTGAATATATTATAGTACAAACCATGACAAGCCTACTTTGCGAATTTTTTTATAAATAAATATTTAAAAGATATAGCATAAGGTGTAGAGTTTAGCAAATCTTCACAGCTATTAAGCAAGCTTCATGATTAATGGAAGATTGTACAAGCCATAAGATCTCAAAAAACAAAAAAAGAAAGAAAGAAAAACAATGATTCAAACTACAGCCTTTACCTACAACATTCAAACTAAAGATCATACTCTTATATTTACTAATATATCATTAAACACCTAAATTTAGATAGCTCTCGTAATGCAAGCCATAAGATCATGAAATTAGATTTTAATAAAAAGGCATCATAAATTGCTAATCCACCTGCAAGCCTTTAAATGGCTTTAAACATGAACAAAATATCTAGCCAAAACAAGTACTCATTCAGCACGTGCATATATAAAACTAAACCAGATTTCTTTGCAAAATGGACAAGAAAACACGAGGCAAAATTCTAATACCAACCCTAGATTTACTAAACCACTACTGAGTCATAATAAGAAAACATAAGTAAGATAATCAACCATATAACATAAGACAAAAGAAGCAAAATTTGTTATCTACTAATTGAAGGCCAACGATTAGAATTAGATGAATTTAGAATCATGACATAAATTTTGAACCTATTGTAGCGGCTAGAAATTTCCCAAATCTCTCTCGCCTTTCAAGCTTTAGACTACTTCTAAAATCAGCTCTGAATCCCACTAATTCTCTTAGTTCCCTTTTCCAAAAAATGAATCACTTACAAAATTTCTAGAAATCTCTTCCTCGAAATCCCTCTCCCAGTCTACTTTTTAGAAATCACTCAAATACTTCAGTCTCCCTCTAAAAATACTCAGAGATCCTTTGGTCTCCCTCCAGAAATCCTCTCCTAAGGTCTAAGCTCTCGGTCTGCTCCTTTTTTTTCTCAGATCATCATCATCCCTTTATATAGAAAACGAATACCTGGGCAGCGTGAATCTACAGGCTCTGACTTGATTTGACTTCTCCTTCCTCACACAGAGTTAGATTTCCTCTTCCGAGCCACCCTTCTTCCTTTTCGTACACCTCTGCTCTTCCTTCCTTTGTGTGCGTGACTATCGTATGTGTACGTCTTTGCCGTATGTTGCTTGCTTTGCATTTGCTCTTCTCACTTTCTACCTTTTGCTTTCTCTATTTTTTGTCCAGCATCTTTTCTCTGCATGTGTGACTGAGTCTGCTCTGGCCTGTGTTTTCTATAATGATGAAGAGCCTCTTAGGGCTGTAATAAAATGCTAAATCATCAATGTTTCATTCAACCCATTACATATTTTGTTTTTGCTTTTAATGCTTTTTTTGTTGTTAATTAACTTTAGAAATTAGATTAAGATATTTAAACAAATCTAATTTTGACTTAAACAAATATATATTATTTTATTTTTTTTAAAATGGAAAACAATAAAATTTAAGAAGAGAAATTTATAAAAAATTAACTCTTAAAAGTTGACTCTCAATATTTTTGAATGGTTAAGATAATTTAGGAGAGAGTTTTCAAGATTTAAGCAAGGTTTTTTTTTAATTTTGTTAGATTATTATTTTTTTAAAATATAATCCTAAAAAGAATTAAATGTATTTTTATATTTTTTTTGGTTATTTTAATGAATTAAAATAAATAAAATCATAATAAAAAATTATAAGATTAAACCCTATTAATTAAAGTTTTTTATTTTATCTATATTATTAAAATTTTATTTTTTTGGTTGATTTTATTATTATTTTTATTAAAAAATGTCCAGACAAAATACAGTATTTACACTTATCTTTTGTGTCTATGAGCTTTAAAACACTCCCAATGGTTGATTTCTTCAAGCCCTAACACTACTCTTCAGTTGCTCTTGTGAACCTCTTCCTTTCCTCTCATTTTTGCGAGCTGTAGAATAGACATATTTCTGCAGAAAAATGTTCATGGCCATGGCACATGGCCTAAAGAGCATCTCCCTAAGCATGTCAGCATGCATGTGTCGCAACGGCCTGATCCACAAGCTATAGTATGTGGAATATAGCCTTTTCTTTAGATTTTCTTCCTCTTTTCAGTCCGAGGTGACCCGACTTCCTTTGGATCCATGTTTAGGATTGGAATTAAAACCAAACATGCCTGTTAGACCTCTCTAGTCACACACTTCACTAATAAACTCAATTTAATCAATTTTTTAGCTTAATTAATTTGGTTTAAAATTTAAGGATGTTACATTCAGGATATCAAAAAATACCTCACATCTTTTAAGGAAAGGACTAAGTATGATCTTTGATAAAAAAAAAGGGGTGTTACGGTCTATAATATTAATGACTTCCCATATATATATATATATATATATAATTAAATGAGAACAAATTAACTCTCAAATTAGTTTTATTTTTATCAATATAACCTCTTATATGTTCTCTACCGTTTTAAAATTTTAGAGTGTTTTTTTTCTAACTAAATAGTTAGACTTTTTTAATCAACCTGCATGGGTGTCATTAATATTCTTATCTCACATCAGCAAATTTTAACAATTTTATCTCCTTTTTAAAACAACAAAGATCAAATCAATAATATGTTAACACTAGTATCTCAATTCATACAATCAAAATAAGATTAAGTTAATTCATGTGCATACTTGAAAAATCCATGGCTACAAGTTATGACTACTTGATTATCTTAAGTGTAGGTAGACTCACAACCCATTAGACTCTCATAGTTTTCCAATGACTATACAAATGGTGGAGAGAATGAAAAGAGAGTCATATGTATTGGTTATCAAATGATCGTATTATATGGATTACATCAATAACTACCTTAATAATTAATTAATCAATCTCTCATTATATTTGACTTGGTTAGTTAAAAGATAGGGAATAACCGACTGCTACAGAGTCGTAGGTTAGGCCTTTGCTCATTGGGCTCACTTACGTGATCCACCTATCATGGTCCATATATGATTATAAAGACTAATATATTCTAATGTTATTAATAAATACAAATCCATAAATATATATAAATATTCCAACTTAACCAAGATAAACTTAGGTAGTAATTCAAACTTCCATTACCATGCATGATAGACACTTTTTTATCATGCTAAGTATTTACAAATTGAGTTTTGACAAATTACATGTTTATTTAAGAAAAATTGTTTAAAAAGATAGAATGTGACAAGGGTCATTTGGGACTTGTAAGGATCTTGAAAAAAGATATTCGCAAAATTTCTAGGGTATCATCCTAATACTGTTGCATAGCTTTAGGCAATCTTGAAAGGGCTCGAACTCTGTTTGGAAGAAAATTACTCTCATATTAATATTCAACGTGATTATTTGGAAGCTATTCATCTTATACAAAATGAATATGTGCATAATCATCATTTTATAAATCTTGTGAGAAGCATTAGGAACCTTTGTATGTGTGATTGACAAGTCTCCATTGATCATGTTTTTGGAGAAGTAAATTGATGTGCTAATTGGTTGGCTCATCAAGCTGATAGGGATAGTTCTAATATTTGAATTTTTAATAATCCAGTGCTAGAGTGTAAGAACTTTTTACATTCAGGTGTCTCCTAATTTTGTTTAATTGCATAGTTTTAATTGTGGTCTTGTTAACTGAAAAAAAAATTAAAAGGCCATTTTACTCGATTTTGATTGAAACATGATAAAAACTTTCAACCTTACTTTTGATCGCCTAATTAAAACCTTAGTTTGGGCCTTTTTTTTGGTGTTTTGGGTCCTTATATTTTTATTTTTTAGTGTTTTACATTCATTCAAGGTCTCTATACTTTATTCATTTTGTTTATTTAGGGACCTAGAATATCAAAAAATAAAAGTGTAGAGACCTAAAATATAAAAAAAAAGTGCAGAAATCTATAGCAAAATACGGACAAATTGCAGGTACTAAAAGGTATGTTTTCCCTTTATTTATTATAGAGTCAATTTTAAAATTTATCTAGATAGGAGGGAAAAAATATTCTTTGGCTTTTGTAACAATATTGTCATCTCAAAGATCCTTGAGCTATAGTTAATATGGTTTATCAATTTTGTAAGACATTTTTTGAGAGATTTGACGTTCTAAAATATAAAACACTTTAACAAAAATAAAATCTTATTAACGATTTTTATTAATATTACCCTTCCATATATTATCTCCTCTTTAATTTTTTTACAAATGAAGTATTAAATGAAAGATATTTTTAAAAATTTATATTTATGTTTTGAAAATATAAAATTATAAAGTATATTTAATCAACTTTATTAATTATTTTTATTTTATAAGAGTGTATTATAATTCGAAAAGGAAGGACTACAATGCGTCTACATATATTATATGCATGCATCTAATAATGCTCGACTTTATCACACCCACACCCACACATCTAATTCAAGAGGAGGCCAGAAGCAATCCTTCATTTATTTCTTCCAGTAAAAAATAAAAATAAAAATAAAAAATTACACAGCCACTCTCTCGATCTTGCTAAACCTTAGTGCATTCATTTATTCATGCAGACTACATATAATCAACCCACAATCCCTCGCAGGAATCAATAAGGAATAGTATGCATAAATCAATATGACAGGCTTTATATATATATATATATATATAGCTGAATATTGATACTCTCATCGGCACAAATTAAACCAGCTGCAAGTACTCCCAGAAATCTTGAATCGCGAGCAAATTTAAGTGGCTGGCTTCAATGTGTTGCCAATATCAATCACAAAACGATATTTGACATCAGCTTTAAGGAGACGCTCCATAGCAGTGTTCACATAATCCATTGGAATCACTTCTATGTCAGGTCTTATGTTATGCTTTGCAGCAAAGTCTACCATCTCTTGCGTCTCCTTCATCCCTCCAATGCCACTTCCAGCAACTGTCTTTCTCCCTGCCAATGTAATATATATGTTGTTAGAGCCACTTGTAATAGTAGAGCTTCAGATTTCCATATATTTCAAATTTAAATCCACAATATTCTTCAGTTTATGTAATCATTTTTCCTATATACTCACCCCTGAGCAACGGAAATACTGGCAGTTCCAGAGGCTTCTCAGGCGCACCAACCAACACAAGCTTTCCATTGGGCTTCAATAGACCAATCAAAGGCAAGAGAGGATGCATTGCAGAAACTGTGTCAATTATACCATCAAAGGTGCCCATCACAGCCTACACAGATATACAAAAGAACATGAAATTTTTATTATTACTAGAAGATATGTATGAATTAACAAATATATATGAGGGCAATGCACCGGTGATGAAGATAATCACCTGCATCTGATCTTGATCGTGGCTGACAACAAAGTAATCAGCTCCTAGATGTTCAACGGCTTCCTTCTTCTTGTTAGGAGAAGTACTGATGACACTGACCTTTGCTCCAAAAGCTTTGGCGAACTTGACTGCCATGTGGCCGAGGCCACCGAGACCGACCACACCCACATGAAGGTCTGGCTTGTCGAGACCAAAATATCTGAGAGGGCTGTACACAGTGATCCCAGCACAAAGCAGAGGAGCCGCAGCATCAAGAGGTAACGCTTCTGGAATACCAACCACAAAGTGCTCGTCGGTGACCATGAAGTCGGAGTAGCCTCCATATGTGATAGTTCCATCATCGTACTTGGCACCGTAAGTGAGGATGCGTTTTGAGCAATGGTTCTCAAGGTCGTCGGAACAACTCTGACAGGATCGGCAAGACCCCACCATGCATCCCACACCAACCTTGTCTCCCACTTTGAATTTTCGTACCTTGCTTCCCACTTCTGTCACCACCCCAACAATCTCGTGCCTATTATACACACGCACACACACAAACTTGTTAAAATGATAGCTAATGAGTTTCATCATGTTCACACGGCTTGTAGAGTGTACATATGAATGTATACGCACCCAGGTACGAGTGGATAGATGGAGAAGCCCCATTCGTTCTTGAGCATATGGAGGTCGGAGTGGCATATTCCACAGTAGAGCACCTTGAACGCCACATCGTTTATTCCGGTTTCCCTGAACAAATGAAAAATACATATGGCTCATGTTGATAACGAAAACGAAGACAGAATGGACCAAAAGCGAACGTTATGAAAATAAGAACGCATAGATTCTATGAAGAAATCGATGGTATATCAGTACTGTGTCTGTGTGTGTATCTGCATACCTTCGGGAGAAGTTGAAAGGGGAGAGAAGCCCGGAAGAATCCCTAGCAGCCCATCCGAAGGCCTTCATCGGATGCTCAAACTCGGGTTGTATGGCCATTGGAACACTCACACTTACACAGCAAAGAAGAAATGGAGAGATCGAAGAGTACAGCGGAGAAAGTCGAGAGAGTGCGTGCAAGGACTGAAGGTGGTGGTGGTATTTATAGGTGATAGTGGGAGGGCTGTCTTGACGCACTCGATGACGTACACTACCCAATTGGTGACGTCAGTGCCTCCGATCGAGGTTCATTGTCTTTGGACTTTTCTGCGAAAACGACACGTGTAGAAAAGGAAAGAACATCGTTTCTTCGTCTTGGCAAGCACGCAAGTGTTTGGGATTCAAAAATAAAATTCTACACACTTCTTCTGGGATTGAGTTTCCTGCTCATGCTGCTCATTTTTAGAATGAAATTTAAATTATTTAAATTGAAATAAAAAATTTAAATTATTTAAATTTAAAGTATTATTATATTATTATATATTATTTTATTAAAATAAAAATTTATAAAACTATAAATAAATTTAATATTTTTTTATTTTTAATTTGATTTAGATTTAATTTAGAGGGTCTAATTTAATATTAAAATTTTTATAATTGATGTATATTGATTATCCAAATTTATTCTGCATAGAGTGCATCTGAATAATTAATATATATCAATTATAAAAATTTTAAGATTAAATTAAACTCTCTAAATTAAATTTATGTCAAACTAAAAATAAAGAACTTATTAAAATTATTTTATAATTTTTGTAAATTTTTATTTTATTAAATATAATATATTATGACACTTTAAATTTGGATCATCTAAATTAAAATCTAAATAATTCAGATCTCACATCAAGGATGAGAATTGAAATTGGTCCCCTTCTTATCGAGGTCACAAAAGCAAGAAGGAAATGACTAATGAGTCACAGATACCAAGTACAAGAGCGGCAAAGGGTGTCTCCACTTCCTTTCGGTGCATTTCTTCTCCACTTCTTCAAAACGACACCGTTTTAATTAGTAGTGAAATCTCCATCATTTATTTCTAGTTGCGATCTTGACCGTCTACATCATTATCAATCCTCACACCCCAACTCAGCCCTCTCCCTCTCGACACTACTCTCCTCCTTCCTCATCAACCCAATGGGGAAGATATCTGAGAGACTGATCTTGGCACTTTGCTCTAAAGTCTGAACCACATCGTCATCTCGTCCCTCTGAGCCCCACTTAGCCACCTTCTAATTAACTCTACTTTCAACAGCGTCGTTGGACCAACATTGGGCTTCAACTCTAGCTTCCTCGCTTCTCTTCACATCATCTTCTCCCTGTTGACCTTTTTGCTCTCGCTGTCGGCTCAATTATCTCCTCATCTAGGTCAGTGTTTTGCTTTGTTTATCTCTTCATCGATCCCTTCAACCTCCTCAATAAGGACGATTCTGAACAGGAGAAGGTTTAATTAATGATCCTTCTATATCAATTACAAAAATTTTATCTTTTGTTTATCCTTTGGGTTTGTTATTGGAGGTGGCTTAATTAATGATCCTCAATTATGATTCCAAGCAGGAGAAAGTTTGTATGAATGTTTGCTCAGATGAAAACATAATTATGACAATTGGTATTATCTGAGTTTTCATATCTTTTCTGTATCCTTCTCATATATGTCTCTTTTTCTCATCAAAGATGAACACATAAAAAAACTAACTTGGCCTCAAATTTAGGAAAGATATTTGAAACAACCCATCATGGAGGTGTTTGCTCTGGAATTTATTTGAATGCTGAGATTGAGATGAGAAGAATATTTGAGAGTAGTAATCAAGCTTAAGGCAATTCTAGGCAGCTCTAATGATTGATTCTTAGACTCTGTATATATGAAGGGCTGAATTTGTCTTGCCAACTGACCATTTTGATGTTTCCTTATATATATGAATGCTTGGAAACATAATAACTTTTAGTTGTTATTATTTTAAAGTTCCAATTCACGAGCTAATTTTAAACTGAATGCTTCTAAGTAAGAAATTGAATATTCTTCTTTTTGGGCATTTCTATTTTTCCTATTTTGTTTTAAAAAAGATACTATACTAGACTCCAATTTTGGCATCACGTGTATGTGTACATTGCTATACTAGACTTCTATTCATCATCTTAATAGACCTACTTTCTTTGATCATATCTAGAACATAACTGAGAAGGTCCATAATGTATTTGGAACTAGTAAATTTAGTTAGCTTGTCAACATGCTTAGTAATGCTCTGCAAAAAGAGCATGTGCTTTATTGTGCGCTCCAGTAGTGAATCAATGTTGCACTATTGAAGTTACCAGAATTTATTCAGCCACATGAAAGGCGTAATATTCTTACTCCATTAAACATAATTAACCAATAAAACTCATGGTAATCAAAGGATTAACCTAAAGAGTGATTACCAAGGCTTAATTTAAAAGTAAGAGATCCTAAGTTTTCTAAATGACAATGAATTTAAAACAATTAAATCCTTTATATCAAAGTAAAAATAAATTATGAAAGCATGGGATGCCTCAAAGGAGTGAAAGAAGTCAAAAACGGTTGAAAAATAAAACATGTGTTGTGATATAGGGCAATGTGTTGCGGCTCGTGCACACTGCGCTACAGCATGTTACTCTCTATGTCACACGCCGTGACTCAGGAGCTATGCACCGTAACGTGTTACACAAAAATTCAACTAATTCTGCTGTCATTTGATAGCAGAATTGAGAAACTTCTGACGCACCTCGATTCTTTGTCTGACATCCAAATGACGTGATCTAGGTGTCTATAGAAAGCTCTTTACATAAACTAGCTAATGGCATAGGTTTTACTTCCAAAACAAGTCACACCAAGAAGTTGGACACCTAAATATATTTTAAATACTTTTCACAACTTTCACATAAAATGGGTATCCAAAACCCTCAACAAGTGTCAAAAGCTTTTCCTAACACCTGGATCATGTTTATTGGACCTAAGACTACCAGTACAACATATCACACACATTGAAACCACAATATAACAGAAATTTACCCTTCAACCCCTTTTTACCGAAAATAAAGGGGAAGGTAAATTGACATTACTTTACACCCAAAACAATTAAAACATGCTCAAATATCTATTTCTACACTTGCACTAGTATTTTAACCTTATAACAAATATGTATCAAGATACATAAAGACTCAAGGCCCAAAATACAAATCTAACATTCTCAACAACAAAATAGTGCAAGTGTGATGGCATGCATCCTGAAATTGGCAAATATAAACTATTACACAAAATAAACTAAGCTAGAGGCATATAGAAAGGAATATGCTAATTTTAACCTCTTTAGCTTTCTCCCTCTTGGCACCAGAGCTAGAGTATAAAAAGTGTTAAATAAAAGGGGTAAATCTAGCCACTTAGTAATCAAAGTTAAACCTACCCTATATAGTTATATATTAATTATCAGCTAAGGACATGCATATGAAGCCAAGCACTTAAAACATGTTCACGCACATATTATAACTCATCCTTTCTCATTAATACCATTTTTGTCTCACATATATTAGGTACATTGTCACCATTTTGTCAGATATGTGACCATGACCCTTTATTCACGTAATTTGCCATAACTCAACACGTGTGACACCTCATATATTTGTATAAGCAATGATCAACTAACCTTATATCCTCTTTATTTTCTTAGACTGAAACTGTCGGCGATAACATTGAATAGGGTTTCCTCCATGTGACTGGATTACCCAAGCTCAACAATCGTAAGGTTTGACCTAACTAAAGATCACAGGACTCACTCTCAAACCATGACTTCCCCCATTCTCAAATCCTTGAGGTGTCTCATATTCTAACCTATTTTCCTCATTGAACCGGTGGAGATAGCTAGGTTCTAGTCCCTTGACAAACTATGAGACAGTCCCTCGACAAACTGTAGGACAAGGCTATATCCCCGTGTGTCGAAAGGCAACCTAATTACCATATGAATTTTTCTCTACTCCTAATTTCTAAGTGAACTCCTACCATTAATTATGGTATAATCAATACTCACTCTTTTTTTTACAATTTCATTTTCATTTATTCATTATCACAACAATCATATTGGGCTCATGACCATACGCTACCTAAGTGTGTATTCTCATCATTTTCTCAACATTATTCTCACTTATCTTAAAATCCATTTCTCATTAACACACATCTATCTCACACAATCATCACATTCATTTTCCAAAGGCATATGCAGGTTCATAGTTTGAAAACCATCTTGATGTCATATTTGTATTTTGAACTAAAAATAGCATTATGCACATTCAAATTTTCATATACATATTGAAGCTAATACATGCTTTTGCATTGAGAATCAATTCATACATGTAACATTCATGATTAGAAATAAATTTACAATCAATTAACATATAACCACCTAAAGGAGGGTTTCTCTGGTTATCTCAAATCTTTTAGAGGCCAAAGGTTTACCCCCTCAATCTACTAGCTTTCAAGCTTGAATTTTCAATCCAAATAGGTGACCAAGAGCCAAACACTACAATCAACCAAGTTAAATTTCATCAACATGATTAACTCAAGCATTTAAATCCTCAATCTCCACTTTTAAATTGCCTAACATTTACTCCACAATAATTTAAGCCTATCTCTTAGGTTTATTAATTACTTTTAGTCTTCAATAATATTAATGAGCCATTAAATTTTCATTAATAGCATCATAATCTTCTAAACACCCATAACAAATGAGATTTTTAGATATTAATAGTGCCCAACAATTCAAGACACCAAAACTCATTATACTTAGGTTTAGATTCTCTAATATACTCTCATTAACTCCATTTGAGTCAAAAAATTTAAACTTATAACCTATATAGACCAAAATTCTACTTTCACTATCAAACCCTAATCATAAACTCATAAATATACTAATTAGAGGTGGAGAGATTAAGGAGTGTGGTACTTACCTTGGGTGTTTATAGCCTTCAAAATACTTCCAATGTCATCTATTAGTAAACCCTAGTAGAGCTTGGCACGCCTCTTCCAGTTTTTGTTTTCTTTCTTTCTATTTTTGTCTTATTTTTGTGACTGATATTTGTAGAAAATGGCCATGCACCGCGACGGAGGCATAATGCGTCACGATACATGCCACAAAGAGGTCCTCCCTCACATCAGAAGTGTCTGTGTGATACAGTGGATGATCTCCACGTCACGGTGTCTGGCACAGCAACATCACTCTTTATTTTTCTTCTCCTTTTAATGCCTAAGTGGCTTGCCTTGGTACTGGACCCACAATTAAGACTAAAATATAATCAAATATACTAATTAGACCTCCTTGGCCACACACCACCTCAACTTACTTAATTATATTAATTAGGTTTAATTAATCAGGCAATTAAAAATTGAGATGTTACAAAAGGAACCGCAACTATAATAAAGTCAAAATTAACCCATACAATTTTAGGAAATGTAAATTAAAGGGAACTACCTTTGCTCTATTTGGCACCAATTCTCTCAACTCCTTAATACGATCTTGGATTAGTTGCTTGTCCCTTAGCCTATGTTGGATAGGGAGGTGCAGCGAAAGATTAAAATTTTAAAGTTTCTATCCTGATATGGATTGAACGAACTCATTTAAGTTAAGATGGATGGAAGAATTACCTTTTAATTCTTTAAAGTTGGTGCACATTCTCTTTAAGAGTTTGGATCTTAGGAGCTGACAACGCAAATATGCTCCTTCTACCACTATCTACACGAACAGCTCTCTAACTCAAACAGCGTGCTAGCGCTCTCAACATCCGTTCTTCTTTGAACGTTAATTTTTCTTTTTAAAGGGTGTTTCATGGCTCTCAGAGTGTTTTTGCCGTCAAAACTTTTCTAACTTTGTCACTTCTTTATAAAGGACGTCCCTATCTATATATAGTATCTAGATAAGGGTTTTGTCTTTCAATTAAAAGCCCACAAAAATTTAATTAAATTTATCTCATAAATTTAATCCATAATATCATATCTAATTTGAATTTATCATATAAGTTCAAATTATAAAACTAACATGATATTCTCTCATATCATGTTAGTTATTAAATTTAATCTATCATATAAAATTAAATTTAAAACTAACATAACATAATATATATATATCACATATACATATTATATTATATTATATATATACATAATATTTCAAATATATATATATATTATATTATCTATATTTAATTTTATATATCATATACATATATTATATATATATATATCAATATATATATACACACATATATGGATATATAAATATATATATATATTATATTTTTGAATTTTATATTTCATATAAATATATATATATATATATAATATATATGATAAATATTCAAATATATATATATATATATAATTCATTCACCCTATATTACATTCATTGAATCTAGACATATTTCAAATTCAATGAACTTGGACATTATAGCTCGAGTTGGGCTGTTCTTGTGTGCGACCTTGTAGGCCCATATGAAATAGGTAATAGGCTAATTACGCTATTAGCCCACAAGTCACAAGTAGCCTCTAGCAAGACATTGCAACTACCTAATTCATATGGGGATCGATGATATAATGTAACCTATCATGTAACCATATCACATTCCTTTTGTCACGCAATATTTCGATCAAGCATGAGGCATGAAATTGTCATTCTTCTTCACCTGACTGTTACTTTCTCGATCTCTGAGTAAACTGACAGTAGCAATAGAAAAATCCTTTTCATTGTAATATGGCCATATGTTTTTCTCAGTCTTACTCATCGAGGGGCCTAATAATATCTCTCACTTAATATGAGAGACAAATTCCATCTTGATCACTCATATTCCTCCGCATGAATATCACTAAACTCAATCATAGCCTTTATGATCACCCGATCAAAGGTGACTTTTAACTAGGTCAAAGTTCAGTAGTCATCATGTAGGAATCCATAATGATCTCAGGTCAAAGGGCTTAGTGATATAGTTGCATATGACATAAGCTTATGACTTGTACCATGCAGCATTCTCATAGCGGGTCGGTCCAGCACCTTGTACTCTTTCAAGCGCTTATGACTTTAATTTATATTTCTATAATCAATGAAAGTCATACTAGTCTTGTTTCATCTATGATCCCTCAAAGATGACTGACTAGGGACATTTAGGACAATCATTATAGTTTGTCCAGGGATACAGTTATCATATTGAACATGCAATTGTTATGATAACAAAAGAGAAATTCATTAAATAACAATGTGTATAGTATAATGATTGGCTTTAGGGCATAATTTCCAATAGGCTACTCCTACTACTTTCTTTAGGCCTAGCCCTCTTCTTGTTCTTACCAGGTTCAAAAGACCTTTCAAAACGTTCACTACATGAATTATGACATGATGAAGTCAAAGAGTAGAATATGTCCTCTCTTACAAGAGAAGACTCTATTAAATGGCCTTCTAAAATAATAAAAGGGGCAGTGTGCATTGAAGCTTCAGGATTTCTTTCGGATATCATTGCAGATTGTACTAATATAGAGTATGATAGTTCAACATGCATTTCAAATGAATATAGTTAACTTATGTTTGATTTACATGATCAAATTTGTTCAACATACAATTTAAATGAATATGGTTCTGCATTTGCATAAATTTTCCTTAACTTTAAGAATATTTGTACTTGTAAACAAAATCTTTGATCTAACTTGTTCTGTTATTTTCTACCTATTTTATCATGTTTTAGTCTAGAGGCTTGTGCAATAATCTTATAGAAGATTGCTAAAGCTTCTCCTCAGGTTCATAAAACTATATAGCATATGCATGTATCTTTGCATATTGAGTGTGTGAGTGAATGAGTGTGTGTGTGTGACTAAAGACCACCTAATCATTTAAGGATTGTGTTGCAGATTCATTTTCTTCCTTGTCTAGCGATAATTTGCTTACACTTTGCAAATTGTACAGATTACAAAAACAAAAATGTGTTTGGGCTTTACAAAATGGGAAGAAGCAAGCTTACAAGTATGCAAAATGAGTCTGGGCAGCATTATAACAAAAGAACAACATCAAAGCAAAGAGCTAGCATGACAAAAAAGAGAACTAGCCCACAAGTATATATTGTTAAGAACAAAATGGAGACTAAAGCAAGAGGCTAGGGCTGAAATGAAGACTTCATAATTGAGGATTTGTATTCATATTTGGATTTGAATCTATAACATTGTAATGTAATTGAATTGTAAGAGAAGTTTCAATACATTTAGACAATGATTTACCTTTCTTAAATACTTGACTAAATTCAATTGCTTCAAGTGACTTTATATTATTGTTCAATGAATCCTACAAACACAAAAATAAAATGACAATAGTATGAAATATGTTGTGAATGACATTTAACTTAGTTGAGAACTTAAAATATAATATCCTCACTAGCATTAATGTTGTGAATGATATTGACTTTGTTAAAGTGGATTATGTTGTGTTGTTATTGGAGTATTTGGCACAAGCATACTTGCACACTTGACACACATAGGCATACTGCCCATTACTTGACACGGGGGGCCATTTTACACTTGCAAAAGCATTACTTGCACAGGCATACTTGACGAGGGGCCATTTTACACTTGCAAAAGCATACTTGACACGAGGGGTCATATTGCACTTGTACTGGCATATGTGACACAACGGGGCCATATTGTACTTGCACCGGCATATTTGACACGACGAAGCCATATTGCACTTGCAACCGACATATTTGACACAACGGGGCCATATTGCACTTGCACCGGCATATTTGACACAACGAGGCCATATTGTACCAAAGATGATGATCTACTTACTTCTAATATATTTTATGTGTCTTGCAATAATGTCGGTTAAATGTTATAAAAAAATTATGCTATTAAAAAATTCAAAATAAAAAAATTATACCTTTGAACATCATGAAGACTTGTTGGTAGATTTTTTTTAAAATCTTAACTTTTTTTCTTTTTTGACTTGGGTTGTCGACCTAACTTGGATTGATCTTTTTGTGTTCTCTTTTTTTGAATCCAATGCTTGAACTATCATTCTTACAGCATCATCATCATCAATACCCCCTTCACTATTAATACTATCTGATGAGTGGTTAATGAGAAGTCGAGACACTTTTTTTCTAAGCTCTAGCATTGCTTGATGAACCATAGAGAATGCCTCTGGACATTTAGAAGTATCACTAGCTAATTTTATGAGCATGGGGTATAATTGCCTATATTGATTTGAGCATTCTAGTTTAGGATCAACTTCAATTTCCTTTCTTTTAATATCATTCACTACACCATACCTTGCTTCTTTTGTTCACCTCTTTAAAACATATTGTTTTTGAAGTAGCTTTAAATCTTAATCATACAATATCCTCAATGCATTACAGCACAATATTCCCTATTGTTCAAACTTCTTACAACTACAAGTAATAACAGCCTCCTTCTCTTCTCTTGATGGCTCAAATGTCAATCTCCACTCTCTTTTTTTATCAACCATTATGATTACATATTCAATAATAATAGCATCATCATCTGCAGTTATTTTTCTTTCTTTCCTCTCTTTTATACACATAGCATCACGTAAGTCATGCTCATGCTGGAAAAAGTCAAAAATTAGTGGTGTGTAAACTTGAGAAATCTGGTTACAGCATAGATGAACTCTTCAAAATCAACCTCGACAACTTCTAGCATAAGCTGAAATCACTTTGCAATTCATTATACTGCTTATCCATAATAACTTGTTCAAAGAAACTAAAGAATTGACTAATATTCAATTCAGGATTAGTGCAACTTTTTATAAATGAATTGATACTTTCATTAAGTTGTGTACTTCTTATGCCAAGAGTCTTTGGGTACTTCATGTAACATGTTGTCCATTTTTCTTTTAAGTTGTAAATAGATATCAACCATAGATTTTCTTCTACATTACATTTTGATAATAATTCTTTCCAAGATTCCTCAAACCTTATTTCTTCCTTACAATGATACATGCACCAATTAAACTCACCCAGAAAACAAGAGTCATCTTTCATTAAGTTTCCAAGATATTTCACCCCATTTCTATTGACATGGAATATGCATAAGCCATGCTTTACATTTGGCATTATTTCTTCAAAGGCTTTTGCCATTGCCACATCTTGGTTAGTAAACACAGTAAATGACATTTTTTGCTTATGTGCATGTAAAAAGGTTTCAAAAAACCATTTAAAAGACTCAATGGTCTCATCATATAATAAAGCAGCATCGAATATCACTACTTCTTTGTAATGGTTGAAACTTGAGAAAATGGCAAGTGGTCTGTTGTCATGATTTATTAAGTATGTTGTATCAAATGAAATGACATCCCTAAAACAAGCATAATCTATCAACATACATGCATCATCCCGAAACACATTAGTTATCTACTCTTCTTAGTCTACTTGATAAGCATGAAAAAATAAAGGATTTTTTGTTAATTGTTGTTGGAAATAGCGAAGTAGAAACCCAGCTTCACCATAACCATGTCTCGTTGCCTCCTTAAACTTAAATAACTCTTTACCTTATCTTTAGTATACCCCAAATTAGCCTTCCCTCCTGCATGTTTGCTTATTAAATTAAAAGAAGCTTTTTGCTTAATCCCTGTATCTTCAGCAACCTCCAAAGCATAGCCTTGTGCTTTGGGTAATCTCCTTTGTGATGCTAACAAATGAATAGTCTCTGGGGCTCTAAAGGGTAATTATGGTCTAAAATTAGTTCACTAACTCTAAATCTTTCATTCACCTTTTTAACTATCATTTTCACTTTACACCCTGTTCTTATTTCCTTTCGAGGCTTCTTAGTTTTAAAATATCTTTTATCTAGTTTTTTCACTCCCTCCTTGGAGCAAACATATTTGCAATATATGATAGAATCATCCTTCTTGCTCTTATTAGAGTTTTGATTTCTAACATTGAATCCTATTCTTCCACCATAGTCAATCCAATATTGCCATGCCTCTTCTAGATCATCAAATTCAAGATCAACTGTTGGAGTCATACCATTTTTTAAAGCTAACAAGAAAAGCTAAAAAACAAAAACACTAAAACCAAGAGTAAGTAGATAAAAATAATAATAAAACATTGTTATTTATGAGAGTTAACAAGAAACTGTTAACAAATTTAAAAAAAAACCCAAGAGCTTGGTGATGCATTCGTTTATGCAAAGCTAAAGGGATAATAACGTGTTAAAATGGTTAGCATTGCTTTCCTGTAGTTGTGACTATCATTAAAAAATTTCTATGCAACACAAGTCTATGGCAAATTAGTAACGTGTTTCAAAATAAATTCAAACATAAATACAGGGGAGGAAAATGATCAATGTAAGGGAGAAAGAGAGAGAGAATGGCAATTATGTTGAGCAAGTTTTATGTTTAAATGGGAGATAGAAATGATTAGTACATAAGAGAAAAATAGAACCATACCAAATTACAATCAAAATCCTTCCTTGATCGAAATCTTTCCTTGGTCAGAATTTCTTTCTTATTATGTGAGCACGTCAACTCTGTTCTAGAAGAGAAAAAAAGCCAAGTTCCCATGCTTTGGTGGTGGAGAAGAAAATGAAACATTATTTGACTTTTTTTTTTCTCTTACTCTAGACAATGTCATTTTGAGGAAGTGAAGGGAAATGCAGGGATGTAGGATGGAGAAATGAAGACACCCTCAGCCCTTATAAGAGAGAGTTGAAATTTTCCAAGTATCTCTAGCTTTTTTTTTTTTGGGACCAAGGTAATCTTTTCGCTGCAGTAATGTATAGGAGCAGTGTTTCTAAAATATTTCTTCTTTTAATAATTTTATTTTAAGTATTATTATCATAATTTATGCTTTGCCTGTCCGACATCTGCAAAGAATTTTTTTGTCCTTGATGTAAGACACATATAAGATTATCTATTACCATTTCTTAATTCTTAATTTTACCTCAAATATAAATTTAATTTTGTGCTCATCGTATGCCGTGTATCTTCCTCTTCCTATTTTTAACAAGAGTGAAGTTAAAAAAATTTTAATCTTAAAACATATTTAATGAGTTAATCGTCATTCTTTATTTTTAGAAAATTACTCCTTTTGGTCCTTTTTATAAAGCAGATAGAGAAAATTTTTTTGGTTATATTTATAAATTATATCATTAAATTTTTATAACAAAATTTCTCTTTTACCCTCCATTGAATATTGGAGAGAGAAAATATGTTATTAAAATATGTATATTTAATAGGGATAAAGTTGAGTACTTATTAAATTTTAAGACAAATTTAATGAGTTTTAAAGTTTTTCTTAATATGGGTGAAACATATTGAAAATAACTTATAAATAGAATCAGATGAGTAGTTGAAAGCGTTTTATAATAATCATCGATATTACATTATACAAGGACATTATTATCGGGTAATTTGAGAAAAATAATAAACATGAGAGAGAAGAGATAATTATTGAGATATTATGTCATATTTATAAATTACTTACAGTATAGTTAACCAAATCTGAAAAAAATCTCAAACTCATTAAATTTGTTTTAAAATTTAGTAAGGATAGAGAGGTAAAAAATAAATGTATACAGTAAAATGTCCTGTAAAAGTATAAATAAAATCAAAATTAATCTTCTTTCTTTATCCTAAATATAAAACTAGATGAGTAGTATTTAGGATAAAATCAAACTAAATCCCTAACTAACTCCCACTTTGAGATCAAAGATAGCAATAAACAAAGTGAAATTAATAACAATCCAATAAACCTCGCTAATAACAAACTGAACATACTCTACATTCACAGCTACTAAACGAAGATGAAAGGTCAGACCAATATCTTCTAATATGCCAACTATTTTAGTTTTGCTGGGAAAAAAACTATTTAGTTTTTTTTTAATATCTGAATAAGTACCACGTGCTACAAGTTAAGTAACTATAAGACTAAGTTATTATTAGATACTTCTTCCGTCCCATTTAAACATTTTTGCATGTGTTTTGGTATTTTAAAATATAAAATGTTTTGACAAAAATAAAATCTTATTACTGATAATTATTCTAGTCTTATCCCTCAATATTTCACTCCTCAAATAAATTTATTTCTCTCCATCTCTTATTTATGAATAGAGTTTTTGAAAATTTATAAAAAAAATTAAGATAGTAAATTGTATTGGTATGTATAATTTTACCAAAAATTACCTTATAAATTAGGATAGAAGGAGAAATAACAAAGTTATAACTACAATTTTACGTAATTTTTTGAGCCAACAACTACAATTTAATTAATTAATCACCATTGAGAGCACGACCTTCCAAACATGAGATGGCTAATTATAGTTCAATGTATCAATTCATAACCTTATAATTATAATTATAATAGCTTCTAAGTAGTGTATACATTTATAGAGCACAAGAGACAAGCTAAAACTAACCTGTAAGATCAAACCCTACGCCTCGAGTGAGCCTAATACTGCTGACGTCTGAGGCACATGGTAATTTTCTTTTTATAATATTTTAATGTAATATAATTTAATAATAATAGTTCCATGTTTTCATATCATGTTATTAATAACTTCCCATGACTTACAATTAAAATTTGTTATAACGAAGTTTGGTGAAAAAACTATCTATATTTAGATTATCTTTAGTAGGAAAATATATGTGATCAGTTTTAAAATTAAATTAAAATTATTATTATTACTGAAAGCAGGCAAAATCTATTGAGAATATTTTCTTTTTATTTATTTATTTATTTAAAATTCCGAATTCAACCCTAAAATATAAAAATCCCAAATCGGTATACCCGAGCCGAGAAGTTTGATTTGGTCCTTCGGAATTTCTCCAGTGCGCGTCGCTTTATCCATCGCTGGCAAAGCTGCGTCGTCCTCCACCGACCCATCGTTCTTCGCCGGCTTCCTTCATCCTCGGTGAACTCTCCTTCTCAGTTCCTTTCTACTTCCTCCATCTGTTTCCTAGTTCTCCTCCTTCCGGCTGATATACCTCCATCTCCATCCAGTCCACCACCGTAGCTGAATCTCTCCCAATCCACCATCGCTGAATCCCCCCACCGTCTTCTTCAGGTGCGTTGTGCATTGATGCCTTACTGTTGTTGCCCAATTGCTGCGGCACACTTGACAATATTGATGCTATCCTGTAATTTAGAGTTGATGCTGTTATCATACTGTTTTTGCTCGTGTAGTAGATTTTTGTATCTTCTCTTTTTAATTTTGAACCTAGAAAGATAGTGCCATAAGTAGTCAGTTGGCTAGTTGCCCCGTGCTATTGCCAGGCTGAGTTACATGCAGTTGATAGTTTCTTATTTATATTATATTAATGGCTACATATACATGTATCTGATTTTTTGTCTAGTTGCAAACCCATTATCATTTATGCATTGGGCCCTCATTTGTTGTCCTGCATTTTAAGGGACTTTGGATGCAAAGTGATTAGGTATTGCCAATTGAGATTGTTCTGTTTTAGAACGTGGCTTTTATTTTTCGTCTTGTTGATCTTCCAGTGATTTCATATTTCCAGTTGAGTTTCATTACGTGTTAATTTTTTGTGTTTTATAACTTGTATGATTATGGATCTTGATGAAGACTTTGTAGTGTGAATCGATGTTGCCTTTTTTATGATTATGGATGATTTTTTTTTTAAATGCATATTATTCAAAATGCGTTAATTTAATTATGACCAGGTTGGCCATTGTTTGATTAAGGTATATTAAACCATGAATTAGTGCCTCGCCAGTTCAATGAATAATTTGACTTTCTTAATATTTCCATTGTAATTTTCCCATCAATCTAACTGGGCATTGCTGTCACTGCAGCCACTTGCATTCCTCTCTTACTAGACAACAAACCTTTCCTCTCATTTGTTTCCGTAATTTGTTACTTTTCCATATCCTTTCTACAGGCCCCCTTCTTAAATCTGTGAAATTTGAAGCTGAAGCAGAGCTCTACAGTGGCCAGCAAAATGGTGTCTGGCTTAATAAATGCTAATCCTATAGTCTATGAAAAGAAAGAGCGTCGAACTCGCACCATGCCCACCTTTGCTGATGAAAATGCTGCAGAACCAATAGACCAACAAGAAATTTTTGATATCCTTTTCAATTATCAATTTATATATACATACATATATGTTTTGCGTGCTTCTGTTTATGTTTATTATTTAATTTGAAGCGTTTGAAATTAGACTGCTCGCAAAGTCAATCAATTGCATTTTAAGTTTGCTTAACATTCGTAAATCATTTAAGGGATATCAAAGACCCAGAGCACCCATACTCCTTAGAAGAGCTCAAAGTAATAACTGAGGATGCAATTGAAGTTGATGATGAGCATAGTTATGTCAGGTAGTGAACAGTTTGTTCTTCCCCTCTCCTGCTCTTGTGGCATTTTCTTTCCTTCTTTTGTGTGTGTGTGTGTGTGTGGGTGGTTGTGGTGGTGTGGACATTTTTTTTTTTTTTTTGGGAAGAGAGGGGGGGGGTGGTGGCTTTAATTATGTATGTTAAAATGCCATTGTGATTCTGATGCTTTGCATCAGGGTTACGTTTACTCCTACAGTTGAACATTGTAGCATGGCAACTATCATAGGTCTATGCTTACGGGTGAAACTCATGAGGAGCCTTCCTCCACGCTACAAGGTACCAACATTTGTTTGTCATTGTTGTAGTTTGCTATTTTTGTTAGGTTAATCTAATATATGGATTAAATTCCTGAGGAAAAGTGGTTCTTGACTCTTGACACGTGGATCTTGCATTGAAAATCTTGGTATGTTATGGCTTGTCATTAGACTTCAGAAAAGTATATCATTTTACAATGATACTTGGAAGCAATACAGATAGACTGCGTGGGTCTGTGCAATAACATTTTGTATGATTCAACATCTTCGCATTTGCTTGCTTTTATCATTTTATTTTTCTTGAGTATCGTTGGTTGTTGCTTATATAATAGAGGATACATAATGATGAAAAGCCAATTACTGATATATAAAACAAAGGATATTTATGTATATAAAATCAATGTTATAATACACTAATTATTGATATGTGGTACCATTCAAAGTATAATGTATATTGTTTACGGAGTTTAGATCAAATTCTACTGATCTTGGAACATCTGTGCCATTAAATGTGTGTCTTCTCAACTATATCTGTTTCTTATTATCTTTATGTAAATGATGGTTAGGTGGACATCAGAGTAGCGCCTGGATCTCATGCGACTGAAGCTGCAGGTTCTCCCTCCCTCTCACACCCGCACACATGCACAGAGTACATTTGTTTGTCAGTTACTTTTAAAACTTATATAGAGGAGGCATATTGTTGATTTGGTGTTTCCTCAGTGAAGTGATGTACGCTAATGATTGTCTTTTGCAGAAGATTTTCAAGTGTTGCTCCTGAGAGTTAAATATATGTTTATCCCGCTAGTTTAAGATTCAGATTTAATAACTCAGTTAATTTGATGGTTAACTGTTTTGTTCAGCCCGTGAAGCTCTGGAAGAGCAACTTCTAGTTTCACAATTTTATGTATGGAGGATAAATTATTGAATATATGCTGTAATTTGACACAAGTGCCCGTGCTCTGTGTCCTTGATTGAGTCTTGAATTTTTTTTTCCTTATTAAATCTTATATTATGACTGGACATTTGTTTTTATTTATTTATTGAAATTCAATTTCTTTCGCAAATGTATATGCAGTTAACAAACAACTAAATGATAAAGAACGGGTGGCTGCCGCACTGGAAAATCCAAATCTGCTGGATATGGTTGATGAATGTTTAGTTCCGTCTTTTGGTTGAAGGACCTTGTATCCCATGATGCAATAAGACTGTAGTTCCTTTAATGGTTGGACCTGATCAGTTTCATCAGTTGGTGGCTATTGTATTTGTGGTATGACTGTAAGCTCATTGATCATGCAATTTTTGCCTACTATACGTGATTTGAGTTACAGATAGGAATACGCAGCTGAAAAAGTCGTAGATGTGTTATTTTCTGTATGATTCTTTGATGAGCTCCGGAAGAGGACAAATATGTTTTTCTTCTCTCATGTTTCTTTTCTTGGTTTTGTTATACTTTTTTCTTGGTTCTGTAAATTGAATATTGGGAAAAAAAAAATCAGCTGTATTTATCTGGTAGGAACTATATTGGGCTTTGCGTCTCTGCACCATTTAAGGTGGGTGGTATGTGAATAGTGAAAATGGCCTCGTGCCAAGGATGTTGAATCCAAGACTTAACAATGACGTTATTTTAACATGGCAGTGCTTTGCAAAGTTTGCATTGAAGGCCATCTTTTGACTGGCATGGAGTTTCACTGTGATCAAGTTCTATATTTTAGTTTGATGCTTGGTTTGAATGGAGGGAAACGTGATAAAAAATAAGGAGATAATACGAGAAGGAAAAACTGAACTATTTTTATCATTTTTCTTCCTAGTGTTCTTGCCTCTATTTTTCTTCCTATATTCCAAACAAAAGGGGAATGTTCTTGTCTTGTCTTTTCCTTTTTTGGTAAGGATTGGATGTTTATGAATTTATGAATTTAAGAGAATGAAAGTGCAAATTACGGGGTCATGACCACAAGTAAATGCTTTTTGATCCTAATGAAATCTTAGAACTTAAGCTATTTTTTTCCTCCAGTATAGTAATAGGACCCTTTTTGGGAGACACAAACAGGACATTTGATTTAGATATGGTTCCATTCCATCAGTCACTTGGCTTATTAAACCGTTTGGGTTGACTTATCCCGAATCCTGATATTCAAATTTTGGATTATTATTCGCAACCTGATTGTCAAGGATATGCTCTCTTTAATATAGCCTCTCCCATATTTTAATATAAAGCATGTTCACACTGATCTTTTCTTTTTAATATTTAGCTGCTTTGCATGGCCTCTAATTCTTGTACTGAAATATATTTTTACTGTAATATAATTCGCTATTTGCTTTGTTTTAAAAAGGAGGGTTTGTATGGATGTATCTTCCAGATAAGACAAGTGTCAGAAAACGTTCATTATGATGAATTTCTTGTTGGGCCATGACAGTCATTTGCAAACGCATTTAAGTCTACCAGCTTAATTATTGAAGCTTGAAACTTCTTTGCCTTCTAGTGAAGATCTTTGGGCATTTGAGTAGCATCCTGATGACATGGTGCTAGTTTGAATGCCTCCTAAAAAATAAGTATCTTGGTTTGGAAATGAAACCAAAACAAAGACAGAAACAAGTTTGATGTATATAAAATCACATAAAATAAAATCTAATCTCCATTTGACGCATAGTGAAATAATGTTCGTTGCACACTAGTTATCCTACATTATCATCTCTCTTGGCATATTTTATAAATAGAGAGACCAACATTGAGGGATCAATAGTTATATTTTCCCTTGATGAATTTTAAAGATTAAAATTATAATTTTATGAAAATATATCCAAGCACTTCAAAATTAATTACAAATTAAATATATAGTTTTGAATTTACAATTGATTTTAAAACATAACATAATAAAGCCTCCTCAAAACGGATCACTAGATTTTAGAAGGTCCTCTCTTCCAAGTGAAATGTTCTTCCACAAATCCTGTCTAATTACTTCTTCAATTAGATGCCCTAGCCTCTAAGTACGAAGCATAACAATTGCAGGTATTACAGATGGCCCTCACCAATACCCTTGCTCGTTCCAACAGCTCCAGCTTCAGATTCTTTGCCATTTCACGAAATTTTCAATCTGGCTGTTTCAACAGAACTCATGATCTTTATAAGGTTCCCGTAAAGCCCAGTGTCTTCCAGAGTGTCAGCAAGAAAAATTCCACTCAATTTTATCATATGCCCTCTCCAACTATGTAATTCCTGATCAAAAACGTTTATAAAGCAGCCCTTCAACGCCAAGACCAAGAGTTCAATTATAATAACATACGAAACGAGACGACAAATGAATTTATTTACAGTAATTTTGACTTAAAAAACATGGGGCAAATTTTGATCCTTGCACCTTAGTGCGCACAGGAAGCATCTCTTCAGCGTGTATGACCAGAGTTACCCCAAGATCAGAGCCTTGGCACAAGGAAGAAGTCAAAGTAGAATATAACAGCACAATGGCCTCTGCTTGATCTTAACAATCAACAATCCAGCCAAATCAGGCAGGCAGTTTATAGGTATCCTCTTAATACATACCCAAAAAAATTATAAACTATAAAGAAAACTTGACACCTTCATCATCAGCTGAAGTTCCCTTGAAGATGACAAGCTTCCCCTTCTGTTCTAACAGCTTCAAAGCACGATTCAAGATGGTGCGATCTATCCCATGAAGCTCTTCAGCACATCAGAAAGTTCCAGAAAGTCAATTGTCGTCAAAAAAAAAAAAAAACATTTCGACCACAATTTCAATAGCAACAAGCATAGAAGTGGAAAAAAATATTAGACAGTTGAATACTTGAATATAACTATATGTTTAGTTCAGCTGAGCTTGAAGACCCCCTTTGAAAAGCTAAATCTCTGGGAAGGATGACTTTTATACTAAACCATGTTTGTTGTACTAAACAGGGTCCATACAGGTCGGAAAATTACCTGTTCCTTGAGATTCAGTCCCTGAGCATAATTCCTCTATTGTCACAACACCGTCCTCCAATCCATTATCCTTCGCCTAGTCAATATGGGGGAAAATTCAGTCAAAAACTTAAAATGCGTTAAATAGCAGCCTGAGCACCAGCATTATTAAACTAACAATCAAACTTACAAACTGTACAATAATGTCAACCCAATCTTGAATCCGGTGCCAGAGAATAAGACATTTTTTTCGTCCTTTATCCATCCATTCAGCTCGTCCTGCCAAATCAGAATTAAAGTTATGCGTTTTCTCTCAACCAAACTTAAGAAATGCAAATTCAATAGTGTGACCACAAACCTTCTGAAACTAATGCAGACAGGAAGGCTTCTCTGGCTTCATGACTAAGAGACCCTGCACTATAAACAAATCAAAAAACAATCCATGTGGCAAAAGATGGAAATAAGCAACATAGACAACTAATGAAGCACTTTGTATGACCCGTCAATTCAATTCAATGATCCTACAAAATCAATAAGCAGTCAAGAATGATGATCTTACTTTCAATGGCAGGATTTGAAAATAGAGGGAATTCTTCTTCAAGACCAACCACAAATATCTTCTGCGTTTTGCAGTAATCTAGAATAAGATCTTTCCACAACTGTACTTGCTTCTCTCTCGTGTCTCTCACAGGCTGCAAACTGAAAGAACAAACACGCCAAGGGCACAAGCCTAATCAACCATAAGCTTCTTTTTTTCCTCCTTTTGATTTCTCAAAAGTAACCCGTATTCTTTTAGAGTGGGACTAATCTCATACACGTTGCCCCCCTTCACAAGTGTTCTAAGTGATTTGAAACCCATAAAATCGTAGAGGTCCCTCAACACTAGTTCAAATTATAAGTCTATAACTAATCAATGTTTCTGACTGGTTAATATAAGTAAAAATCAAATTAAATATAAATAAAAGTATGATAATGAACACCACATGCGATTGAATTTTTAGTAATAAAAGAATCCATTGTGCAACAACGTTCAGATGCAACCTGAAGAAATATAAACGCTTTTACACGATTTTAATTTTTCACCATGGCTTGGCTCTTGATACTATCATTGCATATATCTCAGCTGATGGAACCCAAACTATTTGGTATAAAATCTCTACATTTTGGCACAGATATCCGCTTTCAAACCTTGCAAAAGTGTAAATTACTTGTCTTATTTTTACATACATCGTTGCTATAGTAAGGAATTTATCAAAGTCCAATGTCAAAGATACATAGGCATAGCAGTTAATTTTTCTAGCATGAATATCCCAAAGTTGGCTTTATCATCCACCTCAACACAAGTAAAAACAGCAACGAAGTCTCTATAAATAGACAATGTTGTCAGGGATTTCTAACTTAAAGACACTAAATAGTGAAACTCATCAAGAAAAACAAAAATCAGTTCCTGCTTGTCCTCATACTAATATCTTGAAAGTGACAAATCCAATCAATATTGAAATATTTGATTTGGTTCATCTTTTTACCAATTTTCAGTACTTTTTTAAAGGGTACGAGGTTATCCCCTATAGAGTTTAGAAGAGAATTCGCAGGGCAGGTTCTATAGATCAGTAGAATAGAAAATGCAATACTGACATAATATTTGTAAAAACACATTTGTGGTCTTCCTTTCAAGCTTATCCCCATAACTGATGACAATTGATGTGTAAGTCAACTCACAGAAGGGATATAAATACTCATTAGTGAATGTGAAAACAACTACCAACATTGGATATCAAAGCATGAACAGTCGGTATGTCAATTTCGATAACTTCCTAAAAAAAATTACACAGTATATAGAGAAAAGAGATTTACGTGAAGTATGGTGGATAATTGAAAAAGTGAGGTAGCTTGAACTCGCCCAGTTTCTGCATCTCTCAAGTGCCTCCTCCAGAACTAGGGGGAAATAATAATTATGTAGCAGGTCTTCTTGATGCTTAAATATCTTCAACTTGTCGCTGATAACCTCCAACTTCTAGGTTAAATTTCTGGCATAGAAATGCAGCTACATGCCTTACGTATTTTGAAGTAAACGATATAAAGATAAGTAGATTAATAAGCAACAACTGTACCAATAAAATAGCCTCATATTGACACCCAAAAATGTTTATTTCCATAAACTTGCCTCCGATGCGAACAAATCTCTTAGTACGCTACACTGTTAAACTAATTTATTAATGAACAACCAAAGTCTCACTGTACCCGATTCAACAACTATTTACTGCATTATATTTCCAGAAAATGTAATGGAGGATGTTTCAAGTCGAACAAGGATGTAATACAAAACGGCTGTAAAATTAGAGGGCGGAAATTGGAGAATGAGACGATGAAATTCAAGCAAGTTGTCGCTTTAAAGGCTAGGTTGATAAAAACATAACAGTTCATGGCCGAAAAATCCAGGTAGAGGACGCTACCTTCAGTCGGAAACAGAGATCCTATCCGGACACCCTGCACAGACACGCAGCACGGCTAAGAAGGGTTCGGAATACACGGCCTGCTTGGAAACCGGTCCTGTGAAAACAGTTTTCTGTTCTCCATACTAAAAAAACAAAAAAATTCATTTGATAATATATTTTTAAAAAATATTTTAAAAAATAAAAAAATAAAATATTATTCTGGAGAATAAAAAATAAAAACAACTTTTAAGTGTTCTGTGATTATTATTCTGGAGAATAAGAGAGAATGCGAAAAACACTTATTTTAATATTTTTTTGTTCTCAGAACATATTTTACAGAACACCAGTTTTCAGAACAATAAAATAAAAATAATTTCAAACAGCCCCATAGTCTCCTGATTCTTTTTATGTTGTTTCGTAATAATTCATATAAAATTCTATATCATTTATATATTCTTTTATCATACCGTTAAAAAATATATGACATTTTAATAATACACCCTTTAATAAATTAATAAAAAGGCTTAGATATTTAGTGTTACATATTTAATATATTTATATTTAGTGGGTTTAAATGTGTTAATAATATTAATAATAAATAATTATTATAAAAATATAATCTATAAATGACACAAATGTTTTGATTTAATTAAAAATAAAGTACCCACTCTGTTCCAAATTATAAAACAAAGTTGGGGTATATTGTTGTTTCCGGATATAAGATAATTTAAAAAAATAAGATTTTATTAATAATACATTTTCAATTTTACCCTGAAGAGAGAATTGAAATAATATTATAACGTATTTCCTCTTAATCAAAATATAAGATATTAGTAATTAATTCACGGTTTATGAAAAATTTTAGTTGAAATGTTAATTTCTTAGATAAATTTACATTTTTTTAATTTATCCTTATTAAATATTCTATATAAGTGCTTTGATAATAATAATTAAAATTTTAATGCTTTATTTTTTTAAAAAGAGTAATAAATGAAGTAAAGGTATAATTAGAAAAACAAATACAAAAGTTACTCAATGACCTATATTTTGAATTAAGTAAAGTTTCTAAAAGATAATATATATTATGGTCAATTGGGAGTACTAACTAGGTGTATATGAATATTTTTAAAAATTTATAATTTTGTTTTAAAAAGTAAGTTTAAAAAAGTGTCAATATTATGTCTTATTGGTATGCACAATTTTTCCCAACTTTGTCTTATAATTCAGGAAGGGGGAATATATAAGTTAGGAAGGGGGAATATATAAGTTTTCTCCTAAATTAATAAATTGTTTTTAAATTAACATGGTCTTTAATTATATGATAGTTGAATATAGGGAGAATAACATAAAAATTCTTTAGAAATATGCAAATGACAATAAAATCTCGTGAAATGTCATAATTTTGTTTTCAAATTCCCAAGGAACTTTCTGATATTAATGATTCTTTGTGAAATGACTAAAATATTCCTAGTTTAAAACAAAAAAAAATCTCTAGCCCTAAAAAAATATTAGTAACTATTTTAATTTCAGCAATAACTACTTTTTAAAATCAAACTTCAGTGAAGCAATAATTTGTATAAAGGAAATTGTAATTGTTTGTTCTATTTAGCCATTGTTAGAAAAAAAAAAGTAGTTATAGCTTAAATTAAAGTAGTCATGGATATTTATAACAATTGAACTTTAGTAAATAAAAAATTTGCATAAAGAAAGTTACAATTTATTGTTTCATTTTAGTCATTGTAAAAAAAAAATAGTTGTAACATTCCAAGTTTTAAATCTAGAATCTAATTACTAATTAAAAGGTAATTTTGTAAATTAGTAAGTTAATGAAGTTAATTATGATTATAGGTTGTTAATTATTGTTTCAGATAACTAGATAGTTTTAAATCAAGATTTAATGGAAGTTGGATCAGATCGGGTAAAAGTAGGTGAGCTAAACTTAGTTTTGACTTATTTTATCACGCATTGTGGCACATGGTGCAAAAGTTTGCTAGATAAATCGTGGATCAAGTCTAAAAATCAAATAGGAAAAGGGGAAAGAAGGACAAAAATATAGGTGAGGAGAGTTTTTCTATCAAAGTACCAAAATTTGAGTACTTAGGAGTCAGTTCTGACTTATCATCTTTCAAGTAAGCTTTATATTTCCTTGCTCTCCTTATATACTTTATTTTCTTTTGGTTTAAGATGTAAGGAAAATAAATTATGAGTTAGTAGAGGGTTTTTGTCTGACCTAATAAATATTATAAAGTTGTTGGGAGTTAAATTAAGTCTTTATATCTAAGCTTGGTGTTTATTGATTAACTTCTGGGGCTTTGATTGAATCCCAGACTCAAATGGAAAGTTTGAAGTTGTGAGGATCTTGTATTGGTGTTAATTGGATTAGTAGAAGTTGTATGAAAATCGTGGAGGTTAATTAGGGCTTAGAATTGTCCAATGGTAGAAATTAAGGATTCTAGGTAGCTAAATTTAGTTAGATTTAGCTAATGAGTACTTATGTAAAGTTATAAAATTAATATATAATGCTTAATATTATAGACTTCGTATATTGGAACCTTTAGAGTTTAAGTAACTAATGAAATTTTAAGAGTTACCATGGGTAATCTTTTTAGTAATAAAAAGGTTGAAGTAATTAAATGATTTATACTACTTATTAGCTTGTGAAATTGTTTATAAGTTATTTGTGATATTATATATTTGCATGATTCTAGAATGTGTAGAATGGGAAAAGAATGATTTTCAAAAATGAATTACATTTATTAACGGGTTTTAACTAAAAGTGAAAGGATAAAACATGTTAATTGTATCATATGTAAAAGTTATGATTATCAGAGGGTGAGAGTTCACCCTAAGTAAAGTAGAGTTTGAAAAATCTATATAGTTGAGCTAGCACCATGGGACATCTAATATAGCAAACATGTTATGAATTGTTACCATTGAAAATCTAGGTAGTTATAATATGTGCTCCTTAGCACCTAGGAGGGTATGGCGTTAGAATAAACAACACCCCAATTATGTGTGTAATAGAGGAAATCTGTAGTCTAGAAGTAGGATAGGACACCTTTGGTCGAGTAGTTTTTTCATGAAAGGTAGGCTCAGGTCAACTTATTTGGGTTTGGTCTAGTATTGTAGCCTACGAATTCAGTTGAAGATTAGAATGGATATTATGATCACGCACACAATATTACAACAGTGGACATTATCTTGTGTGTTTTACTATCTTACTTTATATACTTGTTTATAATTTTACTTATTAATAGATAGCTATGAATTATCTTGGTTACTGGGACTCTATCTCACACTGTGGCTACTATTTTACAGGTTTAAAGTCAGATAGAGGTTGAGGAAAGAGCTAGACAATGAGCAGTGGACATCTACTTGTAATGCTTTAACATTTTGGTTCATATATATGAATGTAATTATAAGTATCTTGTTGCCAATTAGGAACACTTTCATTTTGATTTGCACTTGTATGAGTGGATTTTGTGAATATCTTAACCTAAGATGTGTGTGCTTGTGATGTATATGGCAAAGAGTGCTGAGATATTAGTACAAGTGTATATTTAGTATATTTTGAAATGATATCATGAAAAGTATTTGGCCAAGAGGTAGAATATGTGTAAATGCGAAACATAGCCCTTTTTTTTAACAAAGAATATAGCCCTATTTTGTGAGAATTTGGGCTTTTAAGTAGCCAAATGTGATTTGAAATGTATGACTGCTATTATAACTATTCAATTAGGTGCATTTCAGTTCACTAGATATGGTTTAGGCCTCGATTATGGTTAGTGACACAAGTTTGTTGGTTAGGGTACTTGGATGCATGAAAATGACATAAAAGTAGTCATTTAGCATCTTGGTGTCTAATTTTTAAATGTGACGTCAGATTGTTAGATCATCAAATAAGCTTCATATATGCATTTAAATCACTCCACTCGAATATTGGATGAGTCATGTGTCATGGTACATAGCATAAAGCTGAATGTTAGCTCTTTATGCCATATGCTGCGTGGCACACATGCCACAGCACACATAACAAAATGGGCAAATATGACCTTTTTGCCCCTGTTTACTTAATTTATGTAATTTTGTGTTTTTCCATACTTCTAATGCTTTTAAACATTTATTAGTTTGAGCTCAAACTATCAATTTAAAGGGTTTTGAGATCCCAAATGATTTTAGAGTTTTATAAATTTAATTTTTAGCCCTTTTATTATTAATAAGCTTAAGGGTTTAATTGTAACATCCCAAAAAAATTAACCAAGGTTAAGCTAATTTAAAAGAGTAATTAAGTAAATTAAGTGAGGTGTATGGCTAGAGAGGTCTAAAAGGCATGTTTGGTTGTGATTTTAGCTTTAAATTCAGGTCTAAAGTGAAGTTGGGTTACTTGAATATGAAAAAGGAAGAAAATTTGAAGGAAATAGTTCTGTGTCATCTATCGTGGCACATGTGTGTCAACCAATGAAGGACTGTCCTCTCTATACCATGCGCCATGATGTGTGGTGTGTCCGTTGCAGTGTAAGGCCAAAATTTCTAATACATTGGTTGCTTATCAAGCAAAAAATCAAAATGGGAGGACAAAGAGATCAAAGAGCAAGCTTGATTTCTCTGCTAAGACTTGTGATATTGGAAGTTTGAGAGTATTTTTGGAGCTATATAATATCTAAGGTAAGGTTTCTAAGCTTATTTCTTCCTTTTCTCTTCTATTTTCTCTAGTTAGGAAGTTAAAGTTTGAGTTGAATATTGATTTTAGAGTCATATGAGCAAGGGGCCAAACCCATTGACTTAGATAGAGTTAATTGGAGTTGTTTAAACCATCTAAAGCTGGTATTAATAGTTTTATGAGTTATTGGTTGGTTAATATCTGAAAATTGGTTGAGGGTTGTTAGGGGTGTTTGATAGCTATTAATGGTGAATGTTGACTCATTAAGGATAATGTGGGTTATTAGAAATTAATAAACCCAATTGGTATGATTGAAAGTGAATGTGTAATGTTGATTAAGAGAGAATATGGAGTTAGAATGTTGGAAATTTTCCAAATATAGGGTAATAATGTTATCCTCATGTATAATTGCAGATTAACCAATTTGGCACCATTCAAGCTCAAGAAGAAGCTTTGGAAGTTTATGTTTTGAGGGATAAACCTTTTAGCTTCTCAAATATTTGAAGTAAGCAAGGAAAAATCTAGTTTATATAGTTGTTTATTAATTAGTTACTTTTTTTAACTAAAATTAATTAGTTATTTGTTAAATTTAATGATTTAGAACTTGTTTAGTGTTTGAAAACACATGGATGCAAATTTTGGCAATGTAATGAATTATGTGTGTGGAATTGTCTTGGATTACGGAGAACAATATGCATGTTTTTATATATATGATTAGTAATGATGATTTAGAGCATGTCATTATGAAAATAATAAATATGTAATATTTGGCATGTAGAGTATGATGAATACGTGATTTTTGGCATGTGGTGTAGTACAAAGAAAGAAAATTGTGTGAATATGATATGATGTGATAAATTGTGCTAAAATGACATATTAAGTGTCAATATATGCATAGCATAACCATTGGTGGGAGTTTTGCCTAAGGGGATGAGTAGATTAGTAAATCCATGTGGTATTGGCGGCTTACCGTTAGAATTGAAAGCTTGCCTTAGCACTGACATCTAGAATTGAGAGGTAGCCATTATCTCATAGTTAATTAGGGACTACCTTATTTGTTTTTCAAGGAACTTGAACCTTACTAGTCTTTATTGGTTTATGAGGAGGCTAAATTAGGGTTACCCTATGGTTGTTAGTATTGGAAGAAATGCATAACATAAGTGGGTGTGTTTAACCGCGGCACGTGTACTATTTTGGTACAGATGTCTATTAAATTTTTATGCAAATGTTTTATTCCTTTTTGAGTTTCTTATGCTTCCGCACATATATTTCAAACTTTGATTTGTAAAGGTTGAAAGAGTATGGGTGTATTTTAAATTATGAAATCTTAGGATTCTCATTTGTGTAACATTACAAACTTAGCAATCTAATTGGATTAGTTCCATGATTATTTTGATTTTAGAGTTTATTGAGTTGTTAAGTAGATCAATATTATAACTTGCTAGCAGATTTTTACATTAATGACTCTTAATTATCACTGTGTGTTGTAGGTGGTTGTGTATTGGTATTGTTAAGGTGAACATTACATTAGTTATTGCTTAAATTAAATAATTACAAATATTTACAACATTTGAATTTGGCAAATCAAAAATTTACACAAAGATAATTGTAATTGCTTGTTCTGTTCAAGTCATTATTGGAAAAAAGTAGTTATTTCTTAAATTAAAGCAATCACTGACTTTTTTTTTGCCTAAGTTGTTACTTTTTTTATTTAAAATTGAGGGTATTTTAGTCATTTCACAAAAAATTGTTAATGTCAAAAAGGTATCCAGGGACTTAAAAAAAATTATGGCATTTCACATTATCTCAATGTCATTTGTATATTTGAGAGGAATTATTCTGTCATTTTCCCTTGAATATATGTACTACACTAGTTAACTAAAAAAATTTTGCAACAAAAAGTTAGTAAATAACTGCAACAAATCTATTACCCTATGAAATTATTCTCTCTACTTCCACACACTCATTTTAAACTTGATCCCCATAGATTTCATAATCTTAACAACCATACTAGTGCCTTCAGCAACAAAACCCAATAGAATTTAATTTATTCCAACAAAATTTTCATCTGTCCTGCTCACTTTTCTAGAAGAAATTTTCAAGCACATCTAAGTCATAAAGGTAAATTTAAAAATTGCTTTTTCTATCAGCGCATTTAAAGCACCAAGTTTGGATGGCTTGCAAGCATAGTTCTTTTAAGCTCATTGAAACATGGCAAGGGAACAAATATGTAAATTGGTGAAGGAAGTTTTCATGAAACCTAAGAGAGTTAGACAGTTCAACCATACAAATATTGTACTTATCCTCAAGGTTGATTACCCATCTTCTTTGAAAGAGTTCATATATGTAATGTTAGTTTCAAAATCATCACAAAAGTTCTAGCTAATAGACTTTGACTTGTACTGAATAAATTGATAGGACTAGAGCAATGCAAATTTCTTTTTAGAAGAAAAGGGAGTGATAATGTAATTATTGCTCAAGAAATTATACTCAATAAGAAACAAGAGAATGGGCAAAGGGTATGTAGCTTTGAAAATTGACGTGGAAAGAGCTTATGATTGACTTGACTAGGGATTTGCTGAAGATACTTTAAAGAGTTTGCAGCTTGATCCCTAAGTTGCGAAAGTGATAATGACCTGCATTAGCTTGGCTTTCATGAAGATTTTGTGGAATGGGGAAGTGACATATGAATTCTCTCCTGCTAAAGGAGTTTATCAAAATGACCCGTTGAGCCCCTATATCTTTGTTATATATGCATGGAAAGACTTGGGCAGCTCATCAAGCATCATTGTGAGAATGGGAGCTAGAAACCATTTAAGGTTATGAAAAGGGGACGTTTCATTTCACATCTTTTTTTGGCTAATGATTTATTTCTTTTTGTGGAAGCTCTTTGTTATATATGCATGGAAAGACTTGGGGGCAGCTCATCAAGCATCATTGTGAGAATGGGAGCTAGAAACCATTTAAGGTTATGAAAAGGGGATGTTTCATTTCACATCTTTTTTTGGCTAATGATTTATTTCTTTTTGTGGAAGCTTCTATGGAATAGATAATTATCATTAAAGATACCACAGAGATTTTTTTTTAAGTTTCCAATTATAGAATTAATATCTCTAAATCTAAGGTGTTTCATTCCAAGAACTTTCATCACAATAAAGGTATGAAGCTTAGTTCTATTTTGGGTATTGGCCTTGCAAATGATCTGGGTAAATATCTTGGATTGCCGCTCATACATGATCAAGTCACTAAATTAACGTTCTTGCCCTTGATTCCAAGAATTCGTAAGAGACTCTCTTTCTTGAAGATAAGTTTTCTCACTATTGCTTGCCGAACCATATTGATCAAGGCTTTGCTATTAGCCATTCCTACCTATATAATGCAAACCATGCTTTTACTGAAAGGCATTCTATAAGATATGGAAAAACTTAATAGGAATTTCCTTTATAGTTAGGAAGAGTCGAGAAAGAAAATGTACCTTATTGCGTAAGAGACTATTAAGCAATCGAAAGAATTTAAGGGCTTAAGCATAAAAGATCTTCAAAGGCAAAACACGACTTTTATTATGAAATTGTGTTGGGGATTCCTCACAAATAAAGGGAACCTTTAGGTCAGATGCCTTAGAATGAAGTATGGCTGTAGAGAGGAAGAATACCTTGTTACTAAAAAATCCAACTTATCTATACTTTGGTGTGCAATCACAACAATATAGGACTCATTTATTAAAGGAGTGGGAAAAAAAGTTTGCAATGGGCTTAACTCGAGATTCTAGGTGGATAGATGGACTAATCTTGAGCAACCCCTATTGTTTTATGCTGATAGAATACATTTTTAGGTTAATTAACTAGAAATGGTGAGACATAATGTGCTGTTAAGCGGTCATTAGAATATAGGACTTTAAAGATATATCCTCCCCTATTGGGTGATTGATAGAATCAATAAAATCAAATGACCTTATAGGGCCAACAAGTATACTTTCAGATAGAGACAAACTAATTATGAAGCTTTAGTATGAAGGCTGCTTATAATTCCATCAATAGTATAAACTATAGACTAGCAAAACCTTTATGGGTAAAAATGTTGAAATAGCCCTTACTTGAGAAAGTGAAATTTTTCTTATGACAAGCTTCTCATGAGAAGGTTCTTACTAATTCACTCAAAGCTAAGAGAGGTTTTACCAATGAGCCCAATCGCCCTTTTGATTGCCAATGCGAGGAGAGTGCAATACACATTTTGAGAGCTTGAGACATTGCTAAATAACAACATTAGATCTTTAAAAGCTCATTCATTAAGATAGATGAATGGTCCTCGTCACCCTATGGAACTATTCGGCTAGACGTAGATGCTTCAGTTACTCAAGATGGATATGTAGTATGTGGTGGACTTTTGTGTGATGATCAAGGAGTCGGGTGCTTGGCTTCCAATAAAGCACTTAGGATAGTCTTAATCCTGAAGGCTAAATTGCAAGCTATCAAAGCAGGATTGCTTTTATGTAAACAACAAAAGCTACATAATGTGCAAGTTTATTCAGATCTAATGGAAGCATTAAATCTTCTTTTTAGAGATAGTGGGTATTCTCACTGTTGAAAATTGTGCCCTAGGGCCAATCATTATACTATGCACATTGTTATTTAATGAATTTCTCTTTTGTTATTATAACAATTGTATATTTAATTTGATAATTGTATCCCTGGACAAACTATAGTGATTGTTTTAAATGTCTCTGGTTGGTCATCTTTAAGGGATCATAGATGAAACAAGACTAGTATGACTTTGATTAATTATAGAGATACAAATTAAAGTCATAGGCACTTAAAAGAGTACAAGGTGCTGGACCGACCCATTATGAGAAAGCTGTATGCTACAAGTCATAAGGATATCTCATATGTAACTATATCACTAAGCCCTTTGACCTAAGATCATCATGAATTCCTACATGATGACCACTGAACTTTGACCTAGTCATAAGTCACTTTTGATTGAGTGATCATAAAGGCTATGATTGAGTTTAGTGATATTCATGCAGAGGAATATAAGTGATTAAGATAGAATTTGTCCCTCACATTAAGTGAGAGATATTATTAGGCCCCTTGATGAGTAAGATTGAGAAAATGTATGATCATACTATAATGGAAAAGGTTTTTTCATTACTACTGTCAGTCTACTTAGAGATCGAGAAAATAACGGTCAGGTAAAGGAGAATGACAATTTCATGTCTCATACTTAATCAAAATATTGCGTGACAAAAGGAATGTGATATGGTTGCATGATAGGTTACATTGGATCATCGATCCCCATGTGAATTTAGTAGTTGCAAGTCTTGTAGGCCACTTGTAACTTGTGGGCTAATAGCGTAATTATCCCATTGCTAATTTCATATAGGCCTACAGGGTCACACATAAGAACAGCCCAACTCGAGCTATAATATCTAAGTTCGTTGAATCTGAAATATGTCTAGATTCAATGAATATAAAATAGGGTGAATGAATTTTACACACACACACACACACACACACACACACACACACACACACATATATATTTAAATATTTATTTGATAAATATTTATATATATTTATATGAAATATAAAATATAAAATATAATATATATATATATTTGAAATGTGTGTGTGTGTGTGTATAATATAATATGTATATGTGATATATTATATTATATTATATTAGTTTTAAATTTAATCTTATATAATAGATTAAATTTAATAGCTAACATGATATGAGAGAATAACATGTCATTTTTATAATTTAAATTTATAAGATAAATTTAAATTAGATATGATATTATGGATTAAATTTATGAGATAAATTTAATTAAATTTTTGTGGGCTTTTAAGTAGAAGATGAAAACCCTTATTTATATACTATATATAGATAGGGACGTCTTTTATGAATGATGAGAGAGTTAGAAAAGTTCTGACGGTAAAAACATTCTGAGAGCCACAAAACACCCTATAGAAAGAAAAATTAACTTTCAAAGAAGAACAAACGCTGAGAGCGCTAGCACGCTGCTCAAGTTAGAAAGCTGTTCGTGTGGATACCGGTAGAGGGAGTAGATTTATGTTGTCAGCTCTTGAGATCCAAACGTGCGTCAACTTTAAAGAATTAAAAGGTAACTCTTCTATCCACCTTGATTTAAATGGGTTTGTTCGGTCCATACCAGGATAGAAAATTTAGAATTTTAATCTTCCGCTGCGCCTTCCTATCCAACACTCACCCCATGCGAGATTTGATTTACGACATTAGAGAGCTTCTCTATAGTGATCGGGATATTTCAATTAATCACGTGCCTAGAGATGTACTATAATGTGCTAATCTTCTAGCTAGAGGAGGAAACAAGGATGGAATTGATATCCAAGTCTTGCAAGCTTGTCCAGCGTCTTGTTTGGCTTACTTTTAGTTGACAAAACTAAGATTAGTTAGTTAGCCTTTAGTTACTTTGTTTCTCTTTTCTCAAGCTAAGGCTTGCCCTTTTTCAAAAAAAAAAGAGAAGAGAAGAGAAAGAAAAGTGAAGACTAATAGCAGAGATAGGAATCAAGGACCCAATAAGAAATGGAAACAACATTGGTAAATGATTGCTTCAGCTTGAGGAGGGCATTAATGTTAGAAAAGGAAGAGGAAGAACTAAAAGAAGGAAGAGTGAGATTGAATAAGAGAAGAAAGAAAAGATGAAATCAAAGAATGGCTATGTTTTTCAAACTAGGGGTAATTGGGTCATTTCAATGAGGAATATGATTGCAAATAAGGTCTTACATAGGAATATCAGAAATTTTTGGGCCTTATCTGCAAATGCCTTGTTTCTGGGATCTTAGTTGCGATTTTCCCGTTGTTTTAATAGCTCTGAATTCGGTGCTTTCTATTCAAATGTGTGTGTGTATCAAGGTACGTAAAACCGGACCGGTCATTAAACCGGTCATGGCACTGGGTCACGGGTTAGTGGTTTAATCGGGGTTGAATCGGGGGTTGAACCGGTGGCAAACCGGTCATGATTAAAATAATACAATTTAAATAAAAAGACATTAATTATAAAAATATTTAACCAAATCCAACCACTCAAAAGTCTAACAATAATAAAATACTATATTTTTGGACTTAGCATGCTCTATCTCTAACTTTTATTTTTTGACTTCAATTTCACTTTTTTTTGTTATCTTTTTTCCGAACTCAGAGCTTTGAAAAATTAAAAATGAAAAAAAAATCAAAAACGACGTCATTTTGGGGTAAAAGTCTGAAAAAATATTAACCCGGTTAACCCAGTCAACCCACCGGGTTGAACCTGGGTTGACCGGGTTACACCGGTTTACTCTCTCATCGGGTTAAAAGCAAACCCAGACCGAACAGGGAACCAGTTCATGGTTTTTCAGGTTGACCCGACCGGTCCGATCTGATTTTCAATATCACGGTGTATATACAACCAGAAAACAATGCCACAGCCTACCAGCCGCGTGCAACGCGAGAAACTTACATTATTCTGTTTTTTTTTTTTGGCCAAATAATGCCATTTCTATTCACCAATAAATAAATAAATAAATAATGCCATTTCTTTTCTCTATTCAACGGGTCGTAACGTCATCTTCTTTACAGTTGAACAGTTTCTTCACTTGACTCGCCAATTTCTTCATATGATGTTTTTTCTTCTTTTACATTCTTGTTCCTAATTGAAGAAGCTGCAAAATTCGTTGGAAAACAAAAGTCCAAGAATCTGAGAAAAGCATATGAAAATGAACTCCATCAAAACAGAGCCATTGATTTGCTGGGAGCAGGGATTCTAACCCCGAAAGTCTGGAGGTGCAATGCTTACTATTAGTTTCTTGTTCATTCTCTCTATCTCTCAAGCGATTCATGATTGTAGCAATTGATGGCTGAGTTCAAGTATTTTCATTTACAGTTGAAGCATTCATTGGTCTCCTAGCTGAACTGAGTTACATCTCAACATTTATTTTCATTGGGATGAGCGGTGAACGAACAATGGTCGTGTAAGTTCATTCTCATCCTTCAAACCAAGAATTTGCATCTCCAATTCAATTGCCACAATAACGTTTTCATATTATGACCGATGTAAAATGAGAATTTTCTGATGAAGGGGTAGACGTTTTATGAATCGCGATCAATCAAACGGAGGGAATTAGTAATCAGTTTTCCTCCACCCATGTTATTGTGAGGAGCAAAAAAAATACACCTGTACTCCAATTGTTACTTGTTGACTCTTTCTCTACTCAGCGCAGCTTCTGCTCCGGGGAAGGTGTTGATGACCGGGGGTTACCTGATATTGGAGAGGCCAAATTCAGGGCTTGTACTCAGTACCAATGCTCGGTTTTATGCAATCGTGAAACCACTGTTTGAAGAACCGAAATCCGATAGCTGCGCAGGGGTGGGTTCTTATTCTATACCTGTCCTTTGTGTGATGCATTTGTATTTGATTTATGTTTCTTCTTCCTAGCTGCTAAGTAGTATTCTAATTATGGGTGAAGATCATGAAAGCGATGGCAAATTGATAACTCTTTCGCATACGAAGCTGTTTGTTTGTTTTCTGAAACGAAAGGAACTTTTCAAGTATATCCGAATATTTGAATTGAATCATGCATGGCTTCAAGTGTCATGTGCCATAATTCATGGATCAAGACTCAAGTATATCCGAATATTTGAATTGACTCATGCATGGCTTCAAGTGTCATGTGCCACACTTCATGATTCATGATCATCTTCAGAACCACATACTTAAAGTCAATTACTCAATTTCTCTTTGTTCATATTTATTTGGTGTTTCATTGGCCTGAACAATTTTTTTCCTCTATACAAATGTGCCAGTTTTAGTAATTTTATCACTTGCAACTTGCATGTTCTTCAGGCGTGGACAGATGTTAAATTGACATCACCTCAGCTGTCCAGAGAAGGCATGTACAAACTAGACTTGGAGAATCTTACTATCCAATGTGTTTCTTCGAGGTAAATTTTCTTTTTCTTTTTTTCATGTTCTATATATCTTTCAAAGCTTCTTTTTTCATTTTTAATTGATTTATAATTTACAACTGTTTTGTGGAATGGAATCCAAACTTCACAATCTATCAAGAGGTTGATTTACTGTAGGATAAAAATTGTGTATGGTCAGTCAGGGGTGAAGATTGAGTGCAAGTTTAAGTTAAACACTGAGATGAGGCTTAAATTAATTGTTTCACAATTTCAGTGAAACCGGGAATCCTTTTGTGGAATATGCAGTGCAATATTCTGTAGCTGCTGCTCAGGCAGCGTTTGATAAGAATATGAAGGACTTACTTTTGCAAGGTACTGTTTGATTTATGTTTTCTTATCCTTTCATGAGAGAAAGAAGAGCTTCAAGCTCCAATTTCTTAACTGGATTGGTCTTGCAGGTCTTGGCATCACAATTTTGGGTTGTAATGATTTTTATTCGTATAGGAACCAGGTAGTTTATTTTATTTTTGTCTCTCCTCATTATCTGCTGGACGACTCTTTTTCCTTTGGTTGAAGTAGTTTGCATTGACCATGTTGAAAATTTCATTTGGTATCCATTATGATCACTGCTAAATAGTAAATAGAACAATTAATTTGCACTGATGAAACATGTTTTATTAAAGAAGTTTTGTTGGGTTTTATCTTTCAAATCTTTCTTTCATCTTCCCCATCTCAAGATTTTCTCCCTAACTTTTTGAGGACTTGAAAAACACATGGTATTCAAAAAGCTTAAACCAGGAAAATAATTCTTGTACAGATTGAAGAACTTGGGCTTCCTTTGACAACTGAATCGTTGGCCAACTTTCCACCTTTTACCTCCATAACCTTCAATGTTGAGAATGTCAATGGAGGAAATTGCAAGCCTGAAGTAGCTAAAACAGGTTTGGGCTCATCTGCAGCAATGACAACTGCTGTAGTTGCTTCTGTACTTCATTACCTTGGAGTTGTAAAGCTTTCCTCGTCTAAAGATTATCAGGCAAGGAAGGATACAGCAGATCTTGACGTTGTGCACAAGATAGCTCAAACTGCTCACTGTGTTGCACAGGGAAAAATAGGCAGTGGATTTGATGTCTGTTCAGCAGTTTATGGCAGTCAACGCTATGTGCGGTTTTCACCAGAGTTGATTTCTTCTGCCCAGGTTTTTTCCCGTGATTATGCATGTTTCTTTTTACTTGTGTATAGCAAGTTGCATTGTGTATTGAGAACCAATGCTATAATTCAGATGGTCTGGCCATCCAAGTTCCTGACCAGAGAAAATTGAACAAAGATATAAATACATACATATATTTGTTTATATGTTGATGATGGTTTGTCTACTCCAAATCTTGGGTTCTTTTTGAGTTTGGTGATCATTCTGCTCTGTGAAATCTTGAAACACTTGGGCAGGTACGTTTGCATGATATATGATCCCATAAACAACCCATCTTTATTCCACAGCACTTGTTAATTTGTTCCATTTATTGGGTTACCTCTTGAATAATGCAAGCCGTAGATGCACACTATTGCATTTCAAGAACTACTTTTTACTGGCTCTGTAATTTTTTTATTGCAAGTTCTTTGTCAAACTTATTACAATGCTTGTGTTGGTTACCTTTACATATTTGACTTGATGATATTTTTGAATCATGGCAGTGAATTGTTTAATGTAACATCATTAACTTCATGTTTATTGATTCTTTGGGACATTACAGGGTGCAGAAAGAGCAGTGCCTTTACCAGAGGTTATCGCTGGCATTCTAAAAGGAAAATGGGACCATGAGAAGACTGAATTTTCTTTACCACCCTTAGTGACTCTAGTAAGAAATTTAAATTTCACACGTTTCATTTTTCAAATCAATTTGGTTATTCTAAATTTTCTTCAAAGGGGGCGTTAAAAATGTTATTATATCCAACTACAAACCTTCACTAAATAGTTTAAGATCCTTGACAAAAAGGGAAAATGAGATGGTAGTGTGCCTTTTGTTCCTTGTAAAACTTTTGATGGAACCCTCTATTCTAATAAGCTTTAAACAAGAATAAACCAGAAAATACAGTACAAATGGGGACTGAAAATTACTATTACTGAATAGCTAAGTTGGATTATAGCAAAATAAGGAACTGAAAATTACAGCGTACTGAAACAGAAACAGCACAAAATACACTCCACCAAACAACAATCACAAAATATAAGTCACTCACTCACAAACATACACTAAGCAAAAGATAAAATGATGAAGAAAGATGACTTCCTCCACCCCCAACCTGGCGTTCGAGAGGCCAGAGCTCTCCTCACCACTCAATATTCAAAATACTCCCCCTCTCTCTCTAGACAAAGAGGGAGATTTAAAGACCCAAAAAGTGACTCTAACACAACCCTTACCCCTAGGAGACTCTTAACACGTCACTAGGGCTCTAACACATCACTAGTCTATCAATTACTTTTCCTTATAACCAGGATCTGGAGGGCAAACATCTGAACCAATAACAATGTTATCTTCTAAGCTCATTGCCTTCCTTGATTTCCTCTTATAAGTCTTAGAAAATCATGAGCTCTATCAATTTTCCTTCTTATCAATACCAAATTTGGGTTTTTAATTACCAAACATCTCTCATGATGTTTAAGTTCTCATATTTTATCGGGCACTTCCCTGATTAGATTGTGAATTTACAAGGGAGTGCCAGGGTTCTTCCTATCTATAATAAATTGGAGCCATGTTAACTAAAATATGAATTTCTTGTTGGAGTACATGAAACATCTTGTTTCTCATGTTGGTTAATACTCTTTTCTAGTTACTAGGCGAACCAGGAACAGGGGGATCATCCACTCCTTCAATGGTAGGTGCTGTTAAGAAATGGCAAAAGTCTGACCCTCATAAATCCCTTGATACATGGAGAAGGTTATTGGACGCAAATTCAGCTCTGGAAGGGCAATTGAACTTGTTAACGAAATTATCAAAAGAGCAATGGGATGCATATAAATGTGTTAAAAACAACTGCAGCATGCTCACATCAGATAAGGTTTTTCTCGAGCTAATTTGTGAATTTTTAATGGAAGTTTTTGAAGAACAAATATCTTCACTTGATATAGAATCCACTAGACACTATTTTGGTCCCTAAGAGGTTGGGTATTTTTAAGATGATCTTTCATAGAATTGGTTAATCATTTTGATCCCTTACAGATAGGACTTTTTTAATTTTCCATCTTAAAATGGCTTTATCAATTCAGTCCCTCGCAACTTGCAAGTAAAACCATTGCCAATCACATTCTTATGTTAATCTGCTGTTAATGAAACAAATAGTTGGTCTACATATTATATAACGATGACTGAGACACTCAGTGATGATTAACAAGAATAATGCATATGAGAAAACAGTACAATCAACTTGGTTTTCAATTATATAATGTGAATGAACTCGATAACTACATACATGGCCTGTGTTTTTTGAGACTCATCTTTTATGACATGGAATTTCATTACTTTTCCATGTTATATTGAAAATTCTTATTGCTTTTCTCCTTTCATGGTAATGTTTGATATTCAAACTCCACAATCAGTGGATAGAACAAGCTTTTGAACCCAACAAAGAGGCAGTTGTTAACGCACTGCTTGGAGCAAAAGACGCTATGCTTCTGATCAGATCTCTTATGCGCAAGATGGGTGAGGCTGCAGGTGTTCCAGTAAGCTCATTACAGAGTGCTCATAACTTACGGTTTTCTGCTTGTACAATGTTTTCCTCATGAAAATGTCTACAAATTGAGATAGATAAACATTACCCACATAAACTCATGTTTTAGCTCTGAGACAGGAGTGATGCCTTTTCCATTAAAACCTATGATGTTCAACATTTCTTACTTCTCATAAAAGTAGGACTGACCAGGCTAAGTTCTTCTAATTTTCTATTGGTAAATTGAAGAAATAGAATGTATTGCCGCAACAAGTCATTTGTGAACTGAATGAAGTTTCATATTATGGCTTCATGTACCATTTAATATATATTCCTTTTGGCTTAGGAAATCCAATTTGCCAAACGATGATAATAGACTTAATCTGCCAAAAGAGGAGTGGATGGATGGGAACATAATTGTGAAAGCAGCAAAATTACCCACTGTTTTTGGGTTTATCCTGTATAATTCTTCATATGGAAGATTGATATTTCAAAACTTGACATAATTCACGAGTTCTATCATCTCATTGTCTGTAAAATATCCAGATTGAACCAGAATCACAGACTCGACTTCTGGATGCCACTATGAAGTTGGAAGGAGTTATGTTGGCTGGAGTTCCAGGAGCAGGAGGATTTGATGCAATATTTGCTGTTATACTGGGAGATTCAAGCAAAAATGTGACTCAAGTATGGAGTTCACTCAATGTTCTTGCCTTGCTAGTTAGAGAATATCCTTGTGGGGTTTGTGTTGAAAGCGTTGACCCACGAACAAATGCTGTCACATCAACTGTATCTTCAGTTCATTCTCAGTAAGTTCACTTCCATAAAGTAAACCTTGTAAATCACCAATATCTAAGGTGGAGTCTCTGTTGTGGATTAAGTGAATTGATTAGAAAATCTGGATGGCTAATAAACTTTATGTCTGTCCTTTGGATGATTGGCATAAATAATTACATTTCGTGTTGACTATGAGGGAAACAGAATACAACATGCATAAAAGCCTGTAATATCCGAAGATAACCACGGGCACAATTTAAATACAACTTTAAAAAGATTCAAGAGAAAAAAAAATTGATACACATTGGTTTGGAGATAGCGTGCATCTGTCAAAGGTCTTAGGAAAATCTAATTTACAAGACTATGAATTGCAGAATTGTGTTAGTTGATGTGAATGAGCTAAAGAGATTTGGTTTAGAATAAGGTGTAGTCAAATTGATTTCCAACTCTAGTCTTGCAAGTTAAGGAGAGGAAAAAAAAAAGTGGCAAGCGATAAAGTTGACACCGCACCAAATATAAATCAAAACCAAAATATAAAATAATAAAGATCAGCCAACTTAAATAGGATTTAAATAGGAGTTTCCATCCCTTTTAATTTGTATAAGTAGTGGGAGTTCAATTTTTGATTTTGGGACATGCAGTTGGAAGGGATTTGTTTTTTTACCCTCAATAGTTTAAGGGAAATTATTGTTGTTATCAATGGGTAATACTCTTGGTGGTGTTGGTTTGGTCCCTGTATAAAAATGTGTTATCAACTTATTTTATTTTATTTTTTCAATTTAATCTCTATCATTAAGCTTTTAATAATATTATGTTAATTTTTTTATGATGCAATTCTTATATACTGTCATTATATTTGAATAATATATATAATTTAAACCGAAGAAGAGGAGAAAAATATATCGAGGTAAAATTAATTTATAAATATGGCATGTAATATATAATGCATGTTAAGTTAATTATTTAGATGAACTACATTAAATCATAAAGATTAAAAGATTAAAATAACTATAATTAATGATGTTGACAATTTTTTCCCAAAAAATCAAATAGCTTAGGACAACTTTTTTTAATAAAAGAATTCAATCATGAATTATATATCTATATAGTATATATTTCAAAACTTGTTTGAGTAAGTGCTTTGCACCAAGATGTTTTTAAAATCGTTTGCATTTTTTTATTTTTAAAAACAACAAAGAAAAACATCTTATAATGTTTATATTTTCTTTTATAAAAACATTAAAAACATACTACATTTGATTTAACCACTAGCAGTTATCTACAAGCTCCCCTCAATTGCCCTCAATTGCCCTCATTGGTCCATATTAGTCATTAGATGTCACAATTAGCCACTATTAGTGGTCGTTACTATTGGCTACCACCATTTATCTGTCACCCATAATCATCCTATCATTGCCATTAGTCATTGCTAGTCAACCACTGATAGCCAATGGTGACTAACCTAACCACCATCAATAATAATCATCATCAATTATCATTACATTAATCATCGTTCACTACCACTATTTGATGATGCTGGAGGATGGCAAGCATGGTGGCAGAGGGTGGCTAGTGTTGATGGTTAGTTGTAACAACAATGGGATCATAGAAGAACTGGTGACAAAATCAAACAAGAGCTTATTAGTTTTTTAATTTTCAACATACATATAACATACATATACATGCATGCATGCACAGATTGATGACTGATATTGGTGTGGGTTAAGCTACTTACTACAACTTTCAGCTGTCTCCCAGCGATTTGTTTTGGGCTGAACACAAGTGCTGCGGACTAGAACTTCTGAAAACCTAAACCGCAACCATGCTCTGTTGTCTCGTGCTACCACCAGTACATGCTGTTAATACAGGGAAATAAAAATACAAATTAATAATTTGATCCAATGATGCAGGTTATAGTTTATGCAAATTTGAAAGTTTAACTTATTTTCAAGGTCGGTTAACACGCATGCCTAATAATTTGATCGTGACGCATGGTAATTATTTGAAAAGAAGAAGAAGAGGAAGAGTACTCATTGACTTCATTCTTTTTTGTTTTACTAAGATTATAAAGATTTTGTTCTCTTAATGTCGAGTCCACGATGTGCTTTTTCATTGTCATTGTCTTCTTTGATCATTTGTTACAATGAGGTGGAAAATGCGATCTTTGTCAGCTCATAATAAAAGCTACAAACTCTATTTTCTATTCCTTTCTTTCTTTCTTTTTTGTTAAGAATGACAATGGAATCGTATAAAGGAAATTAACATTAGTTATGTATCAAAATTTTTTAAAAATGAGTTATAAATATCACTTATTTTATGAAAAAAATTATTTTTTAAAAAATAATATATTCTATGATTTTTATATCGTTTGTTTAAGCTTTTAAAAATAATCAGAATTTGAAAAAAAAAGATAGTACATTTTTATTATTTTAAGAAATTATTTTAAATAACTTCTAAAAATAATCTTATGCATTAGATGAGAGGGTGTCTTAAAGAGGCAAAATAAGAAAGATATATTATAAAATTTAAAAATAACTAAGTAATAATCACTTTTTTATTATTTTAACTAAATATAAATTAAAATCTTTTTTATAAAATATTTAAAAAATAATTTGTTATAAAATCCCTAAATTATCTAAAAATTACTTATTTTTTAATTTTAAACAAACAGGACCTTAATTTGTTGCCAATAAAAAAATTTAATCTTAATCAAGTTCTACAAGAATAAACTAATAATAGTTAGATTCCAATAAAATTTTTAAAAATATATCTTACAAATCTCAATTTAAATAATTATAAATTTAAAAGTTATGACTATAAATAAGATATTAAGTTCTAAATGTAGCTCTTGGATAGCAAATGAATTTTTTATTTATAATTATTTGAATTGATATTTATAATTTATTTTTAAAAAAAATTATTGAGAACCTAATTGATATTAATTTATTTTTGAGACTTTGCTGTTATTATCTTTTTCTGATTCAATTTTTTCCTCGTCAAATTGAAGTTTTTCTGAAGTTTACTGTAACCAATTTTTGATTCCTAGTTATTAGTGTTTTTACTAATAAAGAAAATAATTACTAGCTTGATTTTGTAAACTAAATTTTTTGTATACTCCTTGTCTCTATCATAAGACACCTTCTAGAATTTTTTTTTTGTCTTAATATAAAACACTTGATGGGATATTAATTATATTTTTCTAATGCTACTTGTGGCAATGTAGTTAGAAACAAAGATGGTGAGTGGCTAGGAGGATTTTTAAGCAATTTAGGCAATATGCCTATTACTATTGTAGAAATTAAAGCCATCAAAGGTGTAGTGGAGCTTGGAAGAAGATTAAATTTTGATAAGGTGAGTATTTACTCGAACTCCCTTGATGCACTCAACCTAACATACAGAGGTGTTCAAAAATCTCATCCTTTCTATGATAATATAATTGAAGTACAAAAAATGTTGTTTGAACACAAAGACCTTGTTTAGCACACAGCATTGACAAGGTGGGAATAGGATTGGTATTGAGCAATCCCACTTTTTTATGTTTGGTAAGAGGTGATAGAAAATTTAATCCCAATCCCATCAAGATGAAATTGCTCAATACCACCCACCCCCTGGTACTAGAAAATTAATATTGGGATTGATTTTTTTTTTTGGCCAAAATGCCCTCTACTCTCTCTCATCTCTCCCTTCACCCTCTAGCCTCCGCCACTCTTCACAGCCACAACGGTGACAACAACAACAGCCACACATAGGCACAATGCCAATGCTTGAACCAGGAAGAAGAAGAACGACGACGACGATGATAACGTAAACCTATGCCCTCCACCTGCTCTCTCTTGTCTCTCCCTTCACCTTCTAGCCTCTACCCCTCTACACAGTCATAACAGTAACGGTGATGGTTGTCACACCCGGAAAAATGCGACGCGGACGGCGCGCGAGCGGAGGTCCCGGCCTTCACGGCGGGAACCGGATCGAACGAGGAGTCGCCACCAAGATTTTGAGGTAAATCTTGGGAAACCGATTAAAAGAAGGATAAGGGTGGTCTGCGAAATTAGAGAATAGGTTCGGGAGTCGGTTGAGTGTGGGAAAGGTGGTAGGCACCCCACAACACCCGTTCGTGAGAACGGTTACCTGAAGTTTGTTATGCTCTATTAATATGGTTTTATAATTATTTTAATTATCCCTTTTATATTCATGTGTCTGATATAAAAATCATGATAATTGAGTGAGAAATGTTTATTTATTTACGAGGGAGGATGGACTTGACTCAGAATCTGACTCTGAGACCTACGTACCCTGTGATGGGGATCAAAGTCCACGTAGTTCGGGCTTAAAAATTTGTTGGTGAAAATATTTTGAAGAGAAATTAATTAGAAATAATTCACCATTTTACAAATAAAATAATTTCTGAAATTTTGATATGTGTGTTTTAAATTGCAGAAGGTAATTTAATTTTAATTATTTTCTTCATTTTTGAATTTTTAATAAAGAAAGGAAAGGGTTTAAAATTATTTTTCTTTATGTTTTATGATTGAGCATTTTAATCACAATACCTGTAGAACCTTATTGATTCATGCGGTAATGCAATTGTTCTAAATATCTGCGGAGATTCTGAAATCTCACACGATAAAAGAGTTTGACAATTTAATTAATTTATTTATATTCTTATGTACATTTTAAGTGTTAATAATAATTTTTTAGCATGTAGATACATGTTTTTAAAGAATTTTAATCATCATACCTGCAAAAGCCTTATTGACTTATACGGTAATATGATTATCCTAAATATCTACGGAGATTCTAAAATCTCACACGATAAAGGAATTAAATTTAAACACGTCTTTAATTTAATTAATATAATATATAATTTATATATATATTTTAAAAACTTAATCATTATATCTGCAGAGTTTTATTAACTTATATGATAATACGATTATCTTAGAGGTCTACGGAGATTCAAAAATCTCACATGACTAAAAGATATAATTGGTGAATATGATTACAATTTAAATTCATTAATTTGATTAATTAATTTTCTAAATTATGTTATATGATTATTTACAAAAATCATTTATTTATTATAAAAATTGAGAATCACTATATTTGCGAGGATTTATTATCCCACACAATGATGTAATTAATTTAAGTCTCCACGAAGATTCTTAAAATCTCTCACGAAACTTAAATATTTTATTGATTATAAAAGAGAATTTTAATGATGATCATTTTAATATATACAAATTGGATCTTCCTACCTGTGAAATCTTATTGATTTACACGGTATGATCATTTTAAGTGCCTATAGAGATTTTAAATTTCTCTTGTGATATTAATTATTTAAAAATATCCCTCTTTTGAAATCTATCATCTAAAAATTATTGTATTTCACTTTATAAAGAAATTTTAAGAATGATAATTTAAATTTTTATATATCAAATTGCACATGTAGAGAAATATGGATATAAAAATTTAGCTCAAGAATGCCTCTATATAGGAAGAAAAAAATTCACCAATTAAGCTATAAGCTGTAGCGAACTAATAGAGAAAAACTAAAAGCCAGTATATTTGATCGTGTAAATGGGCTCCAAAATCATGACAATTCTAGGAATTAAACTAAACAAGAAAAGAATATTTGAGCAAAATATCAAGTACCATGCAAATATAAATAAAAAAAAATCAACAAACTGTATTTTAGCAGTAAAATTGAAGTAAAAAATCTCAAAACAGTACTTGATATTAATGCACATCAATACATTTCCAAACTTCCCACGTTCACATAAGATCTTAAGGTGATACATGAAGAGGCATTCAGTCTTGAATTTTCAGCAAACAAAAGGAAGGGAGAGCAATACAAGTTGGCTTACCGGGCATTATTAAGAATTATGTTCAAGCATTGCACTGGGAGAAAAACCACACCTTTAAGCTTTCCTACAGTAAACGCTCCAGAGAATATCAGTTCCATGACTGCACCGTTATCCCTGAATCTTGCTCCAAACTCCTCTCAGTTCTCTCTCTTATTCGTTCTTACGTCTGTTCCTTTTTCAGCTGCTCCTCCTCTCTCCTTCTCCGTCTCTACTTCTCATATTTCTTCCTCTGTTCAGGCTTCCCTCTCTCGGTTTCTCCTCTTCTCTTCGTCTCGGGCTCTTTTTCGGTGCACTGTTTTTCTCTCCCTCTCGAATCCGTTCAAGCTTCCCTCCTCGGTGCTCTCTCCGTCGGTGTTTCTTCTTTTCTCATCTGTCTCGGTGCTCTTTTTTTCTGCTATGTTTCTCGTCTCTCTATGCTTCAGTTTTTTTCTCTTCTTCCTCTCGTTTTCGTGCTCTATTTTTTTCTTTCACTTTTTTCTCCTCCTCCTAACAAAAATCTGGTCTCTCTCTTCTTTGTTTTTTCTTCTCTTCCTTTTCTCTCCTTCTCTTCCAGCTTTCCTCTCTTCTTAGCTCTCTGTTTCACGTCCTTCGGTCATCTCTTCGCTGTCACTGTCTTTCTTTTTTTTTCCCTTCTTGCTCTGTTTTTCAGCCCCTTCCATCATCTCCCATTCTCTACTGTTTTCTGCATTTTTATACTCTCTTTTATGCACTTGTCTACTGCCATCCCATGCGTGTATCTCCAGCTCTGTTTTTCTTTGCTTCTTCATACGTGCATGCATCTCTCTTTCTTCTTTCTCTGTATTTTTCTCTGCACGTATCAGTTGGCGTGTTGGGTTCGGTTTTTGTGTTTCGTGTGTGCTTCCTTTTTACATGACTCTTCCTTCTCTTTAGTTCTACATCTCTCTTTCTTCATCTCTGTCTCTCTGCGTTTTCGGCTGGCATATGCTCTTCTCCTTCTTTTGTTCTGTTAGTTTTTTTGTCTGGTCTTTTCTTCTGTGCTCTTTGGTCAAAAAGTCTGCTCTCTTTGTGTTGTCCGTAGCTCTGATTTTGTGTATTATCTTTGCGTGCATGCTTGTTCTTCTTCTACGTACGGCAGTCTGTGTGTGTGCACATCATAGTTGCTGCTCCTTCTTTTGCTGTGCTTTTCTGCTCGTGTGTGGGTGCTGTTTCTACATTTTGTGTCTGTGTTTCTGCTGTTTTCTCCTTTTCTTGTTGCATGGCCGAGAGAGAGAGAGAGTGTGTGTGTACGTGTATTTCATGTGTTATGTATCTGTTCCTTCTTCTTTTTCTTTTTTTTATTCTTTAATGCCCCTTTTTTTATTAATTAGATTGAGGGGGAGAAAGAAAAGTCTAATTTTAAAACATATATTTTTAAATGAAAAACAAAAGATTTAAGGAGAGAAATTTAAAAATAGCTGAGTCTCAAAATTGATTCCCAATATCTTTGAATGATTGGGATAATTTGAGAGAGATTTTTTAAAAGATCTAAGTAAGATTTTTTTTTTGAAAATATAATCCTAAAAAGGATTAAATTTCATTTTTTGTATTTTTATATTTTTTAATTATTTATTATTGAATTTAAAAAAAATGTCCGGACAAAATACGGTGTTCACAGTTGCCCCTCTTTACTTGTTTCTTATGTAAGTATATGAAAAAGTGTGCTTTTGAATTCTTACATAACTGACAAGTAAAGATAGAACATGTATTTTGGCCGGCCATGCAAGACCTATGAAAAGATCTAATTGCCCCTGACACGACAAGATATAATTAAATGCAAGACTATTGCTTAACCAACACAATGACGTGATTTTTTTTTCTTAGTAATGTAAGAAGATTATCCCTCAAATAACATAAAAGAATGTAAGACTATAGGATAACAAACACAGTAAAATGATGATTTTTATTATTTTTTTATTTTTTAGCAATGTGACACAAATCAAAATGACCAAATGATGCAAGACTATTGGAGAACAAACACAGTAAAATGATTTTTTTTGATTTTTTTAGCAATGTGACACAAATCAAAATGACCAAATGATGCAAGACTATTGGATAACGAACACAGTAAAATAATTTTTTTTTATTTTTTTATCTTTTTTAGCAATGTGACGTGAATGAAAATGACTAAATGATAAGGATCCAAACAAAATATATGTTGACTAGATGCCCTCTCTTCATTTGATTTCTAAGTGAGAATTTCATGAGAAGATATTCTTAGCTTAGAAATGAATGAAGAGAGAAACATGTATTTTGTTTGGAAGGGCAGGACTCTTAGGTACCTACAACTAAACAAAACAAAAACAAAAACAAAAAAAAACAAAACAAAACAGAACAAAGAGTTTAAAAAGAAATGTGATTTAGGAACTAAACAAAACAAAACCTCAATGGAGATGAATTGCCTATGTTCCAAAGGACCTGGTGGATGCTTGCCTTTACAAGGCTTGGAGGGTGCCTACCGTGACAGGGCTTTAAAAAATCATGCCAGCCAATACTGGGCTTTGAGGTGCCTGTCGTGACAGGGCTTTTGGGGTGCCTACCGTTACAAGGCTTTAAAGAATCGTGCCAGTCGGTACTGGGCTTTGAGGTGCCTATCGTGACAGGGCTTTGGGATGCCTGCCGTTATAGGGCTTTAAAGAATCGTGCCAGCCAGTACTGGGCTTTGAGGTGCCTGCCGTGACAGGGCTTTAGGGTGCCTGTCGTTACAGGGCTTTAAAGAATCGTGCCAGCCAGTACTGGGCTTTGAGGTGCCTGTCGTGACAGGGCTTTGGGGTGCCTGTCGTTACAGGGCTTTAAAGAATCGTGCCAGCTGATACTGAGCTTTGAGGTGCCTGCCGTTACAGGGCTTTAAAAAATCATGCCAGCCGGTACTAGGCTTTGAGGTGCCTGCCGTGACAGGGCTTTGGGGTGCCTGCCGTTACAGGGCTTTAGGGTGCTTGCCGTTACAGGGTTTTAAAGAATCGTGCCAGCCGGTACTGGGCTTTGAGGTGCCTGCCGTGACAGGGCTTTGGGGTGCCTGCCGTTACAGGGCTTTAAAGAATCGTGCCAGCCGGTACTGGGCTTTGAGGTGCCTGCCGTGACAGGGCTTTGGGGTGCCTGCCGTTACAGGGCTTTAAAGAATCGTGCCAGCCGGTACTGGGCTTTGAGGTGCCTGCCGTGACAGGGCTTTGGGGTGCTTGCCGTTACAGGGCTTTAAAGAATCGTGCCAGCCGGTACTGGGCTTTGAGGTGCCTGCTGTGACAGGGCTTTGAGGTGCCTGCCGTTACAGGGCTTTAAGGAATCGTGCCAGCCGGTACTGGGCTTTGAGGGTGTGAGAATAGGTTCTATCTCACATGAAAAATATAAGAAACTCACAGGTGAGGTTTGTTATTTCTTCTCTTACTTCCTTAGGTTTTGTAAATTTTTGGTTCGCCCTAATCCAAATGGGGCATACTCTCTGTGGCAATGCATGCAATGGAGTGATATGCAATGCATGATTTTTTTTTATTTGCCCCAATCTAAGTAAAGGCAAATTTCTATGTTAAGCATGTAATGGATGGATAATGCGTAATGCATGATTTTTTTTTATTTGCCCCAATCTAAATGGAGACAAATTTTTATGTTAAGCATGTAATGAATGGATAATGCATAATGCATGATTTTTTTTTTATTTGTCCCAATTTAAATGGAGGCAAATTTTCATGTTAAGCATGACATGATTTTTTTTTTATTTGCCCCAATCTAAATGGAGGCAAATTTTTATGTTAAGCATGACATGATTTTTTTTTATTTGCCCCAATCTAAATGGAGGCAAATTTTTATGTTAAGCATGTAATGGATGGATGATGCCTGATTTTTTTCTTTTGTTTTTTTTGCTCAAAAGTTAAATTCTTTTTCTACCCCCATTTAAATTGTGACAATTTTGATACAATGTATGCCATGAGTGATATGGAGGAGTGAATGATTTGCTTTTGATTTGCCCTAATCTAAATTGTGGTAATTTTTATGTGAAATATGTAATGCATGATTGACCATCTTTTAAAAAAAATTCAACTCCTCATTTACCCAATCTAAGTTGGGGCTCACTTTGATGTGAAAGATGAAATTTTTCAATTCATGTGAAGATATGGAATGCTCAATGCATTTGAAATTGTAAAATGTATTTCTTTTTGGTTGCAGGATTTTGATGCAAGAGGGAAACAACACTTGAAATTAGCAAAATGCTAGGGTTCTCTTGGTCATTTGCAATAGGAAAGTTGTTGGTCTCCCCAATGAAATTGCAAGTCAATGACTTAACAACTTTCGCCACAAGAATTGGACACTAAGGGGTCACACTTTCAGATATTTAAAACTGTTTATTCCTCCCATATTGAGAATTTTCAAGGCAATTTGCTTGCCCCTATGAAAGGCTTGTTAGACATGGATGCTCCATATTATTTATCTTTATCATCACTACTTGTATAGTCAATAAGTGAAATTGGCACTAATCTTTATTTAACAATGTCAATGTAAGCAATCATCATAAACAAAAGGCCGTGTTTGAAAATGAAACGGAGTGGCCAATCAATGAAATGTTGGGAATATTTAGAGGCATCTCCATTTGGGTGCAAGAAATGTATAAAGGATAGGCATCACGTGGATAAGCCAAACTGTGAAGTGGAAAGTGATGGAATGGTAAAATTGAGAATCCAAATTTTATATGATGTGTCTTTGGATAGTATAGAGATAAAAGGGAATAAATATGGAAATTGAAAAGAGGGTCCCCTCTTCGTTTTGTATGTCCCTTTGAAAATGACACAATTTTTGAGTAAAAGATCTTATATTGAGATATAAGCTTGCCCCAATTTCAACAATCTGCATCTTGGAATGATCTCTAATAAGAAAATTGCCCCGATTATATTCAACAAGTCAAATCTCAATGAGGACTTATGGAGTTTGTAATGTGGCTTGGGTAAATTGGATTATAAAATAAAAGGATATTTGGCTCAAAAGTTCTGTGCCCTTTATGTAAATTCTTCATTCAACCTTTTTCTTCTTCTACTCTAACATAAAATTATGCTAAAATTCACCTAACAAGAGAGGATATTCAGGGATTGTGATGTAGCAGAATAAGATAAAATTGTGGGTTGAAAATGGAAAGGAGTAATGGTCTAAACATAAGTGCAAAATCACAATGGAATTTTTTTTAGACATGTGATCTTGTAAGACTTGACATTTCAATGGAGTTATCAGTGGGAGAGGAAGAAAAATTCTCTTCTATTTCTTCTTTTTTTTTTTCAATTTTCCTCTTCATGTCCCATTTAATGAGTGAATGCTAGTGGAGGGATAATCTTCTTTTTTGATTTTCCATCAGTAGGAGTATTTTTTCTTTTTTTTTCTTTGTATTTATTCTTAGCTCTTGAGCTTTGCTTTCACCATTGATGAATTCTCTCTTAATCTTTAATTATTTATTATTAAATTTAAAAAAATGCCCGGACAAAATACGGTGTTCACAATGGTGACGACAGCCACAAACAAGCACAATACCGATGCTTGAACTAAGAAGAACAACAACGATGATGATGACGCAAGGTGATGATGATGATGGGTTTAAGCGTAAATTGCTGGTAACTGGAAAAAGAGAAGAGGAAGGTCTTACTTAGTTGATCTACATTGCCGGTCCAAAATGAGAGAAAAGGAAGGTCTTTGTGCCAATTTGACCAATGTGAATCACTAGCTTCATCTTCAGTCTCATCTATCTCATTTTCCTTTGATCTCCACTAAATGAGGTGGTGAAAAATCAAAAAAGGAATAGCAACAAGAAGAGTAGTGGTCTTTCGTGCCGCCACCATGCTCTTTAGGGAGAAGGAAATTGATCGTGTGGATGAGTTATAAGCCATAGTTACATATTTTTCTTTTAATTATTTTAAGGACATTATAGTCTTTTCATTATTTATGTTTAATTGTAAAATAATATAAAGGTGAATATTTCCTTTAAATATTACTCCATATCAAATATAGTTTTAAAACCTCATTCTCAATTTCAACCACATTCCTAATCTCAATCATTCTAAATTGAGACATGTGTATCAAATAGGGCCAAAGAGTACAGGTTACACCATGCCCCTCAAGAAGTAATTAATGGTTGGACACACATGCGGATGCTCCTAATGAATCTAATCCTCTTCTTCTATATGATAGAGGTGGGGAAGTCTCCCACAGTAGTTAGAACTTTTGATCTTGTATTTACATATTTCTCCTAACTTTTGCTAGCCACCTCAATGAGAAAAAAAATTTATATTTTTCTAAAATTATCTTTGTTTAAATTCATTAATTATAAGAGAAAATGTAATGTAAAATTTAAATTTTTTCCTTTAGATAGGAATATAATTGAAAGTTTATTATATTTTTAGATAAAGTTAATGGTTTAACCACTTCTTAAATTGATTCAAATAAGATATTTAGAAGTTTCTTATAATAAAGACTAGAGACCTTGTTAGTGTCATATTATTATTATTTTTTTAAAAAAACTAACACGCAAAAGTTGAAAATGCTTTCAGCCCAAAAAATAGGTTTTTTTTACCTAGTTGAAAAAAAAGTTTAGAAATGCCTTTATTAAAATATTCACATTCATTTTTAAATTTTTTTGTCACGAATATATTCCTATTGTCTTATGTATATGTGTGTGTATATATATATATAGATCAACTTATATTAACAGAAAAAAAAAAGAAAAACAAAGTCAAAAAGTCGAAGCAACAACGGGAAAATTAAGGAAAAAATATAGGGAATTTTCCTGACGTGTGTAATTATAATTGTATTTCACAAGAACACAACTATTAAAAAGCTTCAAGAGGGAATTGATATCTCGCTACATAATGTTTTGGATTCCAAGACTAAAGATTAAGCAAATTTTAAGAACGCAATTTCTAATCTCTCAAGTGATTGGTCGAAGTTTCTGATCCAAATTAGTAAGCTTCTATGACATGATTACTTGTTTTGATCTAGTGGGAGGGAAGCAGATTTTCAAAACGTTAAACTCTATCTTCTTCATTGTAGATGATATTGCATTGATAGTTATATGCCCTTTTTCTTTTGTATTTCTATATCCTAATCTCCCATGTCAACAATAAGGATACAAGTTTTAGATAGTTTGAAGACCTGTTCAAATTAGAGAGTTTCATGTAGAATGTGAAAGGAGTCCTACTTGTATGATTCAATTCCCAGTTGCATGCACTCTTAAGGAAATTAAAATTTTCATTAAATTTCTTGATGACTTGCTGAACTAAACACTTGACTCCATTATAAATGAGCACATTCCTTTTAAACCAAATGAGATGAAACAGAGTGAAGATGCTTTTCATGATGAAAAAATCTTACTTAATAGAGAAGGTCTTAAAAGCCCTTAAAATCTAATTTATCAAACTATAGTCTGACATGTTCGTCAAGTAGATAGATAATGTCCCAAACTAAATAGTACTAGAAAAAGGACTATCCCAAAAAATTTGATTCAAAGTCTTAAAACATTCACAACCGAAGGCACAAGGAATATTTGCACTAAATGTTTTTGAAGAATGTCACCTGTAAGAATTGCCTTATAGATTAACTTCTAGATAAACAATGGAGTTTTGTATATTATTAGGTTTTCAAAGAAAACTTCAAATCTCTTCATTAATAAGAGAACTAGCCTTAATATCTTGAAAAAGTTAAGAATAGCCCAAATGAATAGAATACATACCTTCTCCCGACATGATCTCATTAGAGTTTTTAGAAAAAGAAACTTAAGTCTTTAGATTTGGCAGAATTAACATTATACAAAGATTTTAAACACTATATGATGTTGTTGAGCAATTAAGGCAGACATTTATCGATATAAATTATGTGAGACAGAGATCAATTTCTCATCAGCACCTATCAATAAAGGGTTTTTTTTTTTAAATGAGATATGCAAGCTTAGAAATCCCTTTCCAAAACCAAGAAGCAATATGATGAAGTTTAATGGAGTAACCGTCCGTTTGATCAAGATACTAGTAAATGCTATGCTATTTATTTTATTATTTATGCTTTTTGTTTTTTGGCCAAAGGTGGATATTTATTTATGCTTCCATGAAAGGAGAGTCCATAGGCGCATGGCTGTCTGCAATCCACACTACGAGATGGAGCGCGTGGGAGACCAAGTCTTCTATTGTTTATTGAAGTTTCCTAAAAAAAATTATACGTTGACTTTAGAATCCAAACCCCCCGGGCCCCCGCCCCAAATAATTACTAACGGCAATTTTTTAATAGATAAATGATTTAAAATGAATAAATTATTCTAAAATTTTAGATTAAGGATTATTATAGATAATAAGCTTATTTATTATATAAATTATTTTTAATTTTTAAAAATAATTTAATATAATAATTTTTATTAATAAAAGTTAACTTTAATTGTTAATTAAATAAAAAATAACATAAAAAGATTTTAAAAATGATTAAAAATTATCAAAAAATTATAATAAATAATTCAAAAGTGACAGAAAAAGGTCAAAGAAATTACAAACTAAGACCAAAATTTTTTTTCATAATTTTCTGTGACTTTTGGGTTCTTTTTTTTGTAATTAACTAACAATTAAAATTAAATTTTATTAATAATAGAGCTCAAATTATATTGTTTTCATAAGTTGAGGAAATAATTTACACAATAAATGAGTTCAAGATCTACGGTAGTAATGTACTCATTTATTCTTTTTTTAATTATATTTGACTCTATCGAAGATTTATTATTAATAAAAAATTTTATTTTTATACATTAGAATACTCCCTCTGATTTTATTTATAAATTATTTTTACCAACCTTATTAATACGAATATAATAAAAGTATAAAAAATAAAGGTAAGTAAAAATTCAAACATAACCCTCAAGTAAAAAGTAAAAAGTAAGTTAATTATATAATATTATTTTTTTGTCTTTCTTTTTCTTACTTTTTAAGGATAATTTAAAAATTTTAATTTAAAATAAAATAATCTCATTAATAAATGATTTATAAAATAAATCAAATTTATTTTTACAAAGTGACTTGTATATTGAATTGAGAGAGTAGTTTTTTATTGGGACAAATATATATTAAAATAGTTTAAATCCTTACATTTATTGGAACCACCGCTCGCTTACTCATTCTCACCATTTGAGTCATCCTTGTTAATTATTTTAAAAAATTCAAATGTTCATATAACATTATAAATTTGGAAAAAATATAACATTATAATTTTAGATTACTTCATACAAAGTAATTACAATTAATTAATTTTATATCGAAAAAGTAAAAATTAGATATAAGGGTTATCTTATTTTAATGAAAAAAGGCATGGCAGAAAAAGTCAAGTATGGGTTTCCAAAAATGTATTCAGTATAATTAAAGTCAACAAAAAAGCTAGCTTAAAGGACAATTGATTTTAGAAAATGAATGTGACCAATGAACAATGTTACTATTAAAAATTGAAACCAAACTCTACCTCACTAAAATTACTCCTCATACTTTATTCAACAATATTTTATTATAATATTAAAAATAAAAAATAATAAGGATTGTTGGAGAAAATTTATATCAATTAATAAATTGTTATTTTCAAAATTCAAATAGGAAACAAATTTGATTGAACTATTATTAATTTAGAATAATTTTTATTAACACTCAAATGAATATTTATTAATAAAAAATTAATTTAAATTAATAAATATTCATTTAATTTTTTATTAGTATAAATTTTTTTCAACAATTTTTAATTGATATTTTTTCTATTAAAAATTAAATTAACTTACTTAATTGAACTAATAAATATTTTAATTAATTTAATAAAATATTTTATTCATAAGTTATGATTGATTTTATTATAGTTTGATTGTAATTTTAACAACTAACTTTTGAATTAATATCTTAGTCATGTCACAATCAATTAAGTTTTTAATATCTTATATTACCCCCTGGTTGTTGGCGCCTTGGCGGTGGTGTTGGTGCAGATTTTTCTAATTTGACTCAATTATTATGTAGCACTCACAGGAACCGGCGCGTGCATCGTTAATGTGGGCTCTGTCGCGGTCCCACAAGGCCACTAGTGGAGTGCCTCTCCGTCTTGGTCATCACGAGCTCGCGACCAGGTTTTAACTTGTATAAAAAGACCTTTGACCACAGAGATTCAGCGCACAAAATAAGATAAATCCATTGAACTCTTTAGGTGCGGCGAGATTAATAGCGAGGGACCCATCTCAACGAGGCCACTCGAGCGCCCTCTCACGCTGTTCCTCTCCCTCCTTCCACCACCTTCTTTTACTTTCTGACCTGAGCTCAGACGCTTCAAGAAGCTTTATCTTTTGGAACTTAAAAGGCAAAGAAGCTGGAAAGCAAGAGCTCCTTATATTGTAAAGTTCTGAATGGATTTGCTATTGTCGCTGTCCTCAGGTACACATTGCCCTCCCTCCTCTCTTTCTCTCCCTCTCTAAACTTTTCAGTTTCTGTCACTGAAATTTGGACATTTGTTCAAAAGGGTATTTTCCGAAGTGCTTTCAGCTGAAGATTTTGACTTTTGAGTGATTTATTTCAGATTTATTCTTTTGATAATAAGTTGTCTGACTCGTCTATTTTCCACACATGACCAATGCGAATGAGTTTTCCATCCTCCAAGCCTTAACAATTTTATATATCGTTTTTTTTTTTTTGGTTGGACTGGAATTTAATTCAGCGTTTTAATTTTTTGTTTGGAAGTCATACTTTGAAACGATAATTTGATTTCGTTTAATTTCAATCGGTTTTGCTCAATACTGTTCTCTGCATGTAATAAAGAGATTCAACGGTGAAAACATTCAACGTTTGATTGCGGCTGATTGGTGGCTATGACTGAGTCTACATGAAAGGCACTCTCCTGAATCCTCTTTGAATTCAGCCTTAAGATTTTCTCTGCTTCAAAAGCAGTTAAAGCTTACAACAAGTTGCAAGGACATAATTGGAATGTGAGGCTTTGGCGCAAGCATATAGGATCTGAAGTTTAAGTGGTGCCAATTATTTTGTCAGCTGAAATGGATCGAAATGGGGGAGAGAGTTGGAGGGAAGTGATGAAGAAGATGCTTCCTCCTGGAGCTTCTCTGCCTGATGAAGCTTCTGATCTTGACTACTCCATAGCCATAGAATATCAGGGTCCACCAGTTTCATTTGAAGTGCCAACAGTTGATCCTCTTGATATGAATTCTCGAGGAGTTCCACTTTCTGGATCACAATCTATTTCTCGTGTGAGGCCTCAGGTGATTGAGCCAATTCCTCTGCCAGTGTCTCGTATTGCCGGTGTTACAGGTTCTCCTAATCAAAGTCCTAGGATGTCAGGAAGTTCAGAATCTGCGGTGTCTGTCTTGCAAAATCCTGACTTTTCTTCAGCGTCAGCCTCACCTGGTTCAGCTCATAATCCTCCTAGGCAAGTGATAAACGAATCAAAGAGGGCGCATGTTGTCACTTTTAATACTGTTGATAGATCTCAAAGGAAGGAAGCTGAAGTTATGGAGCCAGTTTATCCAGAATATGTGTGGGTTTCAAAGGAAAGGAAGAAAAAGAAATTCAGAGTTTGTTATAGATGTGGAAAAGGGAAGTGGGAAACTAAGGAATCTTGCCTAGTTTGTGATGCCAAGTATTGTAGCATTTGTGTTCTCAGGGCCATGGGATCAATGCCAGAAGGACGCAAATGTGTAACTTGCATTGGTCAGCCTATTGATGAATCAAAGCGTATGAAATTAGGTAAACATTCAAGAGTATTATCTCGACTTCTTGTTCCTCTAGAAGTTAAGCAAATTATGAGAGCAGAGAAAGAATGCTCTGCCAATCAGCTTAGGCCAGAGCAGCTGATGGTTAATGGATTCCCACTGAAGCCCGAGGAGATGGCAGAATTACTTGGGTGTCCCTTACCTCCACGGAAGCTGAAGCCTGGTAGATATTGGTATGACAAAGAATCTGGTCTCTGGGGAAAGGTGATGATGGGTCAATATGGTTCAACAATATTATTCCATTTGTTATCGAAGAACAGTGGTTTTAATGCATTCTTATATTTAATTAACAGGAAGGGGAAAAACCTGACAAGATAATAAGTTCAAACTTGAACTTCACCGGGAAACTTAGCGCTGATGCTAGTAATGGAAACACACAAGTTTACATCAATGGTCGAGAGATTACAAAGCTTGAATTGAGGATACTGAAGGTAAGCAGGTCCCTTTCTTTAAATTTATTTGTGTTTACTATATCAGCTGTAACTAGTTGGATTATGCAGTCCAACTTATGGTACACTTATTAGGAGTTGAGGTGAAAGGGGTGAAAATTAACATGTTCAAACACTCTGAACTTTCACCCGCTTTCCCTTCATTTGCACCTTTACCAAGTGAGTCCTTGGGGGAAAACGTCCAAATAGCCCAATATGCAAACTTCAGGCTGAAGCTGTTTTCTACAGCCCAAAGACATCTCTAATTTTGGATGATCCTTAGAATTTTTCATGAACTTCTCCAATCAGTGATTGACTGCTGGATGATAGGCAGTATTGATGAAAAGCCTGCTTAATTGGATTTAGTCATGTAATCATAAGAATAACATTGTTTTTTGAACTTTCAGCTGGCAAATGTACAGTGTCCACGTGATACCCACTTTTGGGTTTATGATGATGGTCGTTATGAGGAAGAAGGTCAGAATAATATCAGAGGAAACATTTGGGAGAAGGTATTTACTTCAATCTCGTGCCAGGGACTTCGAAATCTTGAGGTTCTGGAACACTAATGAATTATCATTTTGGCCTTTTCCTACACAGGCTTCAACAAGATTTGTTTGTACCCTGCTCTCTTTACCCTTTCCCCATGGAAAGCCTCATGAACCAAGAGATGAGATCAATAATTATTCTACAGTTCCAAAACATCTAGAACAGAAAAAAGTTCCAAAGCTTCTTCTTCTTGGACTTCAAGGATCAGGAACTAGCACTATCTTTAAGCAGGTATGGCTTAGAAATGTTTCAGATGGCTGGTACTGAGGTCACCAATTATGTAAGCACTTGATATGTTTCACTGAATCTGAAGAGTAACTGATGCAGACGAATGAGAGCATAGTTTATTTTATCCTTTCCTTAGTTTCTTTCAAAATTGGGAGGTTTGAGGGTTGGAGTTGACATCCAACTGACTAGAAATCATGGCCACTTATAAAACCGCACTTCATTTATACCAATGATATTAAATTGATCTCCCTATCTGGTCTTAATTTAGGCAAATGGTAGAGCAATGCATTTTTAGGGGTTTGGAAAAGCATGATGAACATGAGAACAGCATGAAATAGTGGAAGAAACTAAACAGTCCTTTTTTTCCCTTGAAAAAAGAAATTTGCTTTTCAGATATCTTTTTTTCTTTCCTCTATGACACTCAATTTTTGAGTTCCTGAGCAGGCCAAATTCTTGTATGGGAGCAGATTTACTGAAGAAGAGCTACAGGATGTCAAACTGATGATCCAGAGTAATATGTACAAATATCTTAGCATTTTGCTTGATGGAAGAGAGCGCTTTGAGGAGGAGGCTCTTTCTGAAATGAATGCACAAAATTCTTTTGGTCAAACTGTGAGACAAGGTAATTTTTAATGCAGTAGCATCTTTTTGGTCGAGTTCCCACTTCACTGGTTCATTGTCTAGCTAACATGAAGCCTTGCATAAAGAGATGTTACAGACTTGTGGCACTTAGCTTACCATCATGTACATACTCTTCCTTAGTTATTGCATTAGTTAATGTCTGTGTTTCTCTAGCTTCTCGACACAGAACATGGAACTACAGGGGAAAGTTGACCAATTGAGTCTGTTATTTATGGCTTGATTCATTAGATTATCATTTATTGGGAAAATTTAAACAGGGAGCTGGTCATGGAGATATTATTTGGTCCTTGTAGGGGTAAGGCAAGGGGGTTTCAAATTCTCTTAGAGTGAAAACGAAGCATTTATTGTTATTTATATTTGCAATTGCAGTATTTACTTACTTTTTTCAAAATACAAATTAACTCAACAATTTTGTCCAAGACATGACTGCTCTGGTACAAATTTCATGTGCAATGTAGAGATTTTAGCTGGTGGTTTTTCTGAGTATTAGTCTGGCGCTTGCAAATTGTGTTGATATAAATAAAGACCATGATCAAGATTTGTGGTAATTTAGTGCTGATGGCATCAAACTGCTTCCTGAATACTATCTGATTGCAATCTTTTTCAGTTGGGAACAGTGAATCAAATGAAACTAGTCTATGCATCTATTCCCTCAACTCAAGGCTGAAGCATTTCTCTGATTGGCTCCTGGATATTATAGCTACCGGGGATTTAGATGCATTCTTCCCAGCAGCCACACGTGAGTATGCACCATTAGTTGAAGAAGTGTGGAAGGATCCAGCAATACAAGAAACCTATAAAAGAAAAGATGAGCTTCATTTTCTTCCAGATGTGTCAGAGTATTTCTTAAGCCGGGTAATTGCTCATCCCTGGAACTATCTCATTTGATTTTGTTATATATTAATTTGTTAGGTTTCTGGTAACCAAAAATTTCCATGAGCCATCAGTTTTTATTCTTGCCCATTTTTAATAATTTTTTAAGTTGTTCTGAGCCAACTTGTTGACTTTTTTTGTGTGTTCAATATTCACAATTTTTTTTTCCAGCAAGATAACTAAGTTGTGCAGTTTGGTGAAAATATTTCATTGGTTTTAGCTTAGCATTGCATGTATATCTCAATGTGATAGACCTGCTATTATGTTAGATTTGCTGGATTGGTGGAAAATGGAAGAGAGAACATTTATGTGTATAATTAGGTTGTGCATGGCAGGAGGAAAATGACATGTAGATATTGATTAGATCACTTGTTATAGAAATTGTTGGTATCTAGATTTATTAATTATATCAGATATATAATGACAATGTGGGATGTATCTTGTGTACAGTCTATCCAAAGAGTTGATTGTTGGTGGAGCACAACCGTTTAATGTGATTTATGTAACCAACCCCACTTATAATTAGTGGGATAAGCTTGTTGTTTATTGTTGATAGATCACTTGCTCTTTGTCTTTCAGGCCATTGAGATATCTAGCAATGAATACGACCCTTCTGAAAGAGACATCATTTATGCAGAAGGGGTTACTCAAGGTAATGGTTTAGCTTGCATAGAATTCTCACTTGATGACCGTAGCCCAATGTCTGAAGTTTACACGGAAAATATGGAAACTCAGCCACCGCCTCAGCCAAGTAAGTTGTATTGGTGTTTTTTTTTTATATTTTTGATAACCTCATTCTAGTGTGGGATAACCTCTTTTGCCTTTCCACTCTTTTGTGAGAGCATCAAGGGGAAAAAAAATAGATGATTCAAGAGTCATTCAGTGCAAGGAATGTAAAAGACTGATACTTGCATCTAAAATTTTGGGCAACTCTTTGTCTTTAGGTACAATTAATAAGAGTAAATACCAAGGGAATGAATGAAGGATGTAAGTGGGTTGAAATGTTTTGAAGATGTCGAGCCGGTTTTCTGTGTTGCCCTGAGTGACTATGATCAGCTGTGGCTTGCCCCAGACAGTGAATGGCAGTGGAAGCCTTCTGCAAAAAACAAGATGTTACAGAGCAAAGAGCTATTTGAGACAATGGTCAGACACCCTTGCTTCAAAGACTGCCCTTTTGTATTGATTCTGAACAAGTATGATATTTTTGGGAAAAGGTAAATAGGGTTCCTCTATCTGCCTGTGAATGGTTCAATGACTATAGTCCTGTGATTGCTCATCACACTAGCCAGTCCCTGGCACATCAGGCTTACTTCTATATTGCCATGAAATTCAAAGACCTTATGCTTCCCTCACTGGCCGAAAGCCTTTTCGTGTGGCAAGGCCGGGCAAGGGACCGTGTGACAGTCGATGAGGCTTTCAAGTACATTAGAGAGGGTTCCTATAAATGGGATGAGGAAAAAAAACAGAGGAGAATTACTATGGTCCACCTGAAGATTCATTTACAGTACCACAGACATAAGCTCTCTCCTTATATCAGACCAGAGTGATGTTCATGAGATGTATTATTTGCCATTGTTAAGGTAAAAGAGGCAAATGTAGCATGATGCCGCTAGCTTGTATTCTCTTCTCTGTATTCTTTTATCTCTTTTGAAATGAATGAAAGGTGTTTATGATCTTGGAAGATGTCTTTGAATCACCTTTTTACTGTTCAGCGTGAGGAGGCTCAGTAAATGGCTCTCATTTTTTAGAAAACTATAGAAAGGATGAAAGCTTTAATAAAGGTGTCACGCTGAATGGAGTAAAGCAAAATCAGAATCATAAAGTTAAAGCTTTAACTGCAGTAATAATTATTTCATTTTTTGCAAGAGAACCTTTAATCCGCAGCTTATTTTTTATATTAGCATATGAATTTTTAATCATTAAGAAAAACATTATTGAAATTTTAAACTCAAATGAAATTATTAACCTTTAGTTAATATTTAAAACAAGCTTATTTGAAAATCAAATAATTGGACTGATACAACTGATGCAAAGTCTCAATATTGCCCTATTCGTTCTTGCTATTAATTTGACTATAATTATATATGGTTCTTGTGCCTTGTATGAAACAAATTGGTAAATAAATTATGTTGTTTGTATCTTATCTGATGGGATTTTTTTTTTTTTTTAAAGGAACGGGGTCAAGTGTT